>NC_036238.1:17058950-17099022 GCF_002742605.1 Olea europaea var. sylvestris
TAAATTTCTCGGGCCGTTTCCAATCAAACTGCCAAATTTTGGCCCATTCTGACACTGTTCTCGAGTCCAATTTCTCAGGCCGTTTTCAATTAACCTGGCAAATTTCAGCCCATTCCGACACCATCGCGATAAATGACAAAATTGCCCCTAGTGCGATTTTTCTTTATTAATTTTTTCGGGCCGTTTCCAATCAAACTCCCAAATTTTAGCCCATTTCGACACTGTTCCTGAGTCCAATTTCTCGGGCAATTTCCTATCGACCTGCCAAATTTCAGCTCATTCCGACACCGTCGCGACAAATGACAAAATTGCCTTTGGTGCAATTTTTCTTTGTTAAATTTCTCGGGCCGTTTACAATCGACCTGCCAAATTTCAGCCCAGTCTGACATCGCCACAACAAATGACAAAATTGCCCCTGGTGCGGTTCTTCATTCCTAAATTTCTCGAGCCGTTTCCAATCAGCCTGCAAAATCTTAGCCCATTTCGATACTGTTCCCGAGTCGAATTTCTCGGGCAATTTCCTATCTACCTGCCAAATTTCAGCCCATTCCGACACCTTCGCAACAAATGACAATTGCCCTGGTGCAATTTTTCTTTGTTAAATTTCTCGGGTCGTTTCCAATCAACCTGCCAAATTTCAGCCCATTCCGACACCGTTCTCGAGTCTAATTTCTTGGGCCACTTCCAGACAACTAGCCAAATTTCAGCCCGACACCGTTCTCGAGTCCAATCTCGGGCTGGTTCCAATCAACCTCACAAATTTCAGCCCATTCTGACACCGTCTCGACAAATGACAAAATTGCACCTGGTACGATTTTTCATTCTTAAATTTCTCAGGCCGTTTCCAATCGATCCGCCAAATTTTAGCCCATTCCAACACTGTTCCCAAGTCCAATTTCTCTGGTTGTTTCCAGTCAACCTACCAAATTTCAGTGCATAACGACACAATCGCGACAAATGACAAATTTGCCTCTGGTGCGATTTTTCTTTGTTAAATTTTTCGGGCCGTTTCCAGTCAACATGCCAAATTTCAGGCCATTCTGATACCATTCTTGAGTCTAATTTCTTGGGCCATTTCCAAACAACCTGCCAAATTTCAACCCATTCCGACATCGTTGCGATAAATAACAAAATTGCCTCTGGTGCAATTTTTCTTTGTTAAATTTTTCGGGCTGTTTCCAATCAACCTGCCAAATTTCAAGCCATTCTGATACCGTTCTCGAGTCTAATTTCTTGGGCCATTTCCAAACAACCTGCTAAATTTCAGCCCATTCAAACACCGTTGCGATAAATGACAAAATTACCCCTGGTGCAATTTTTCTTTTTAAAATTTTTCAGGCCGTTTTCAATTCACCTGCAAAATTCCAACACATTTCGACACCGTTCCGTAGTACAATTTCTCAGCTGGTTCCAATCAACCAGCCAAATTTCAGCACATTCCGACATCGTCACGACAAATGACAAAATTGCCCCTGCTGCGATTTTTCATTCTTAAATTTCTCGGGCCGTTTCCAATCAAACTGCCAAATTTTTGCCCATTCTGACACTATTTTCGAGTCCAATTTCTCTGGCCGTTTTCAATCAGCCTGGCAAATTTCAGCCCATTCCGACACTATCGTTATAAATGACAAAATTGCCCCTAGTGCGGTTTTTCTTCGTTAATTTTTTCGGGCCGTTTCCAATCAACCTCCCAAAATTTTGCCCATTTCGACACTGTTCCCGAGTCCAATTTCTCGGGCAGTTTCCTATTGACCGACCAAATTTCAGCCCAATCCGACACCGTCGCGACAAATGACAAAATTGCCTCATTTTTCTTTGTTAAATTTCTCGGGCCGTTTCCAATGAACCTGCCAAATTTCAGCCCATTCCGACACCGTCGCGACAAATGACAAAATTTCCCCTGGTGCGATTTTTCTTTCTTAAATTTCTCGGGCCGTTTCCAATCAACCTGCAAAATCTTAGACCATTTCGACACTGTTCCCGAGTCGAATTTCTCGGGCAGTTTCCTATCTACCTGCCAAATTTCAGCCCATTCCGACACCTTCGCGACAAATGACAATTGCCCTGGTGCGATTTTTCTTTGTTAAATTTCTCGGGCCGTTTCCAATCAACCTGCCAAATTTCAGCCCATTCCGACACCGTTGTTGAGTCCAATTTCTTGGGCCCCTTCCAAAGAATGTGCCAAATTTCAGCCCGACACCGTTCCCGAGTCCAATTTCTCGGGCTGGTTCCAATCAACCTACCAAATTTCAGCCCATTCTGACACCGTCGCGACAAATGACAAAATTGCACCGGTGCGATTTTTCATTCTTAAATTTCCCGGGCCATTTCTAATCAATCTGCCAAATTTTAGCCCGTTCCCACACCGTTCCCGAGTCCAATTTCTCTGCCTGTTTCCAATAAACTTGCCAAATTTCAGCCCATAACGACACCGTCACGACAAGTGGCAAAATTGCCCCTAGTACGATTTTTCTTTGTTAAATTTTTCGGGCCATTTCCAATCAACCTGCCAAAGTTCAGGCCATTCCGATACTGTTCTCGAGTCCAATTTCTTGGGCCATTTCCAATCAACCTGCCAAATTTCAGCCCATTCCTATACCGTTCTCGAGTCTAATTTCTTGGGCCATTTCCAATCAACCTGCCAAATTTCAGCCCATTCCGACACCGTTGCGATAAATGACAAAATTGCCCCTGGTGCAATTTTTCTTTGTTAAATTTCTCGGGCCGTTTTCAATTTACCTGCAAAATTCCAGGACATTTCGACACCGTTCCCGAGTACAATTTCTCGGCAGGTTCCAATCAACCAGCCAAATTTCAGCACATTCCAACATCGTCACGACAAATGACAAAATTACCCCTGGTGAGATTTTTCATTTTTAAATTTCTCGGGCCATTTCCAATCAAACTTCCAAATTTTGGCCCATTCTAACACTCTTCTCGAGTCCAATTTCTCTGGCCGTTTTCAATCAACTAGGCAAATTGCAGTCCATTCCGACACCATCGCGATAAATGACAAAATTGCCCCTGGTACGAATTTTCATTCTTAAATTTCTCGAGCCGTTTCCAACCAACCTGCCAAATTCCAGTCCATTTCGACACCGTTCCAGAGTCCAATTTCTCGGGCCGTTCCCAATCAACCTGCCAAATTTCAGACCATTCCGACATCGTCATGACAAATAACAAAATTGCCTCTGTTGCAATTTTTGTTTGCTAAATTTCTCGGGCCGTTTCCAATCAACCTGCCGAATTTCAGTCCGATTTCTCGGGCCGTTTCCAATGAACTTGCCAAATTTCAGCCCATTCCGACACCGTCACGACAAATGAGAAAATGAACCCCGGTGCGACTTTTCTTGGTTAAATTTCTCGGGCCGTTTGCAATAAACCTGCCAAATTTCAGCCCATTCTGACATCGTCACAACAAATGACAAAATTGCCCCAGGTGCGGTTTTTCTTTATTAAATTTCTTGGGCCGTTTCCAACCAACCTGCTAAATTTCAGCCCATTCCGACACAGTTGAAACAAATGACAAAATTGCCCAAGGTGCGATTTTTCTTTGTTAAACTTCTCGGGCCGTTTCCAATCAACCTGCCAAATCTTAGCCTATTTCGACACCGTTCCCGAGTCCAATTTCTCGGGCAGTTTCCTATCTACCTGCCAAATTTCAGCCCATTCCGACACCTTTGTGAGAAATGACAATTGCCCCGGTGCGGTTTTTCTTTGTTAAATTTCTCGGGCCGTTTCCAATCAACCTGCCAAACTTCAGCCCATTCCGACACCGTCGCGGTAAATGACAAAATTGCCCCTGGTGCGATTTTTCTCTGTTAAATTTTTAGGGCCGTTTCCAATCAACTTGCCAAATTTTAGTCCAATTTCTCAGGCCGTTTCCAATTAATACGCTTAATTTCAGCCCATTCCAACACCGTCGCGACAAATGACAAAATTACCCCTGGTGTGATTTTTCTTTGTTAAATTTCTAGGGCAGTTTCCAACCAACATGCCAAATTTTAGCCTATTTCGACACCGTTCTAGAGTCCAATTTCTCGGGCCATTTCCAATCAACCTGCCAAATTTCAGACCATTCCGAGACCGTCGTGACAAATGACAAAATTGCCTCTAATGCAATTTGTCTTTGTTAAACTTCTCGGGCCATTTCCAATCAGCCTGCCAAATTTCAATCCAATTTATCGGGCCGTTCCCAATGAACCTGCCAAATTTCAGCCCATTCCGACACCGTCACGACAAATGAGAAAATGACCCCCGGTGCTGGTTTTCTTGGTTTAATTTCTCGGGCCCTTTACAATCAACCTTCCAAATTTCAGCCCATTCTGACATCGTCACAACAAATGACAAAATTGCCCCGACTGCGGTTTTTCTTTGTTAAATTTCTTGGATCGTTTCCAATCAACCTGCTAAATTTCAGCCCATTCCGACACAGTTACGACAAATGACAAAATTGCCCATGGTGCGATTTTTCTTTGTTAAACTTCTCGGGCCGTTTCCAATCAACCTGCCAAATTTCAGTCCATTCCGACATCGTCTCGGAAAATGACAAAATTGCCCCTGGTGCAATTTTAAATTCTTAAATTTCTCGGGCCGTTTCCAATCAACCTGCCAAATCTTAGCCCATTTTGACACTGTTCCCGAGTCCAATTTCTCGGGCAGTTTCCTATCTACCTGCCAAATTTCAGCCCATTCCAACACCTTCATGACAAATGACAATTGCCCCGGTGTGGTTTTTCTTTGTTGAATTTCTCGGTCCGTTTCCAATCAACCTGCCAAATTTCAGCCCATTCTGACACCGTCACGGTAAATGACAAAATTGCCCCTGGTGCGATTTTTCTTTGTTAAATTTCTAGGGCCGTTTCCAATCAACCTGCCAAATTTTAGTCCAATTTCTCGGGCCGTTTCCAATCAATACGCTTAATTTCAGCCCATTCTGACACCGTCGCGACAAATGACAAAATTGCCCCTGGTGCGATTTTTCTTTGTTAAATTTCTCGGGCCGTTTCCTACCAACCTGCCAATTTTTAGCCCCTTTCGACACCGTTCCAGAATCCAATTTCTTGGACCGTTTCCAATCAACCTACTAAATTTCAGACCTTTCCGACACCGTCGCGACAAATGACAAAATTGCCTCTGGTGCAATTTTTCTTTGTTAAAATTCACGGGCCGTTTCCAATAAACCTGTCAAATTTTAGCCCATTTCGACACCGTCACGACAAATGGGAAAATCACCCCCGGTGCGGGTTTTCTTGGTTAAATTTCTCAGGCCGTTTGCAATCAACCTGACAAATTTCAGCCCATTCTGATATCGTCACAACAAATGACAAAATTGCCCCGGGTGCGATTTTTCTTTGTTAAATTTCTTGGGCCGTTTCCAATCAACCTGCCAAATTTCAGCCCATTGCGGCACAGTTGCAACAAATGACAAAATTGCCCATGGTACAGTTCTTCTTTGTTAAACTTCTCGAGCCATTTCCAATCAACCTGCCAAATTTCAGTCCACTCCGACACCGTCGCGACAAATGACGAAATTGCCCCTGGTGCGATTTTTCATTCTTAAATTTCTCTGGCAGTTTCCAATCAACCTGCAAAATCTTAGCCCGTTTCGACACTGTTCCCGAGTCGAATTTCTCGTGCAGTTTCCTATCTACCTACCAAATTTCAGCCCATTTCGTCACCTTCGCGACAAATGAAAATGGCCCTGGTGCGATTTTTCTTTGTTAAATTTCTCGGGCCATTTCCAATCAACCTGCCAAATTTCAACCCATTTCTACAGCGTTCTCGAGTCCAATTTCTTTGGACACTTCCAAACAACCTGCCAAATTTCAGCCCGACACCGTTCCGGAGTCCAATTTCTCGGGCTGGTTCCAATCAACCTACCAAATTTCAGCCCATTCCGACACCGTCACGACAAATGACAAAATTGCACCTGGTGCGATTTTTCATTCTTTAATTTCTCTGGCCGTTTCCAATCAATCTACCAAATTTTAGCCCATTCCAACACCGTTCCTGAGTCCAATTTCTCTGGCTATTTCCAATTAACCTACCAAATTTCAGAACATAACGACACCGTCGCGACAAATGACAGAATTGCCCCTTGTGCGATTTTTCGTTGTTAAATTTTTTGGGCCGTTTCCAATCAACCAGCCAAATTTTAGGCCATTCCAATACTGTTCTCAAGTCCAATTCCTTGGGCCATTTCCAAACAGCCTACCAAATTTCATCCCATTCCGACACCGTTGCGTTAAATGACAAAATTGCCCCTGGTGCAATTTTTCTTTGTTAAATTTCTCGGGCCGTTTTCAATTCACCTGCAAAATTCCAGCACATTTCGACATTGTTCCCGAGTACAATTTCTCGGGCCGGTTCCAATCAACTAGCCAAATTTCAGCCCATTCCGGCATCGTCACGACAAATGACAAAATTGCCCCCGGTGCAATTTTTCATTCTTAAATTTCTTGGGCCGTTTCCAATCAAACTGCCAAATTTTTGCCCATTCTGACACTACTCTCGAGTCCAATTTCGCTGGCCATTTTCAATCAACCTGGCAAATTTTAGCCCATTTCGACACTGTTCCCGAGTCCAATTTCTCGAGCAGTTTCCTATCGACCTGCCAAATTTCAGCCCATTCCGACACCGTCGTGGCAAATGACAAAATTGCCCCTAGTGCAGTTTTTCTTTGTTAACTTTTTCGGGCCGTTTCCAATCAACCTGCTAAATTTTAGCCCATTTCGACACTGTTCCCGAGTCCAATTTCTCGAGCAGTTTCCTATCGACCTGCCAAATTTCAGCCCATTCCGACACCGTCGTGGCAAATGACAAAATTGCCCAAGCTGCGATTTTTCTTTCTTTAATTTCTAGGGCCATTTCCAATCAACCTGCCAAATTTTAGTCCAATTTCTCAGGCCGTTTCCAATCAATACTCTTAATTTCAGCCCATTTCGACACTGTCGCGACAAATGACAAAATTGCCCTGGTGCGATTTTTCTTTGTTAAATTTCTCGGGTCGTTTCCAACCAACCTGCCGAATTTCAGCTCATTTCGATACTGTTCTAGAGTCCAATTTCTCAGGCCGTTTCCAATCAATCAGCCAAATTTCAGACCATTCCGACACCGTCGCGACAAATGACAAAATTGCCCCTGGTGTGATTTTTCATTCTTAAATTTCTCGGGCTGTTTCCAATCTGCCTGTCAAATCTTAGCCCATTTCGACACTGTTCCCGAGTCCAATTTCTCGGGCTGTTTCCTATCTACCTGCTAAATTTCAGCCCATTCTGACACCTTCGCGACAAATGACAATTGCCCTGGTGCGATTTTTCTTTGTTAAATTTCTCCGGCCGTTTCCAATCAACCTGCCAAATTTCAGCCCATTCCGACACCGTTCCAGAGTCCAATTTCTCGAGCCGTTTCCAATCAATCTACCAAATTTCAGACCATTCCGACATCGTCGTGACAACTGACAAAATTGCCCTTGGTGCGATTTTTCTTTGTTAAATTTCTTGTTCCGTTTCCAATAAACCTGCCAAATTTCAGTCGAACTTCTCGGGCCGTTTCCAATCATCCTGCCAAATTTCAGCCCATTCCGACACCGTCACGACAAATGACCAAATGATCCCAGGTGCGGTTTTTCTATGTTAAATTTCTCGGGCCATTTACAATCAACCTGCCAAATTTCAACCCATTCTGACACCGTCGTGACAAATGACAAAGTTGCCCCTGGTGCGATTTTTCTTTGTTAAATTTCTCGGGCCATTTCCAATCAACCTACTAAATTTCAGTCCGATTTCTCGGGTCGATTCCAATCAACCTATCAAATCTCAGCCCATTCCGACACCGTCGCGACGAATGACAAAATGTCCCCCAGTGCAGTTTTTCTTGGTTAAATTTCTCGTACCGTTTGCGATCAACCCGCCAAATTTCAGCCCAATCCGACGTCGTCACGACAAATGAAAAAATTACCCCTAGTGCGATTTTTCTTTGTTAAATTTCTCGGGCTGTTTCCAATCAACTTCCCAAATTTCAGCCTACTCCGACACAGTTGCGACAAATGACAAAATTGCCCCTGGTGCGGTTTTTCTTTTTTAAACTTCTTGGGCCGTTTCCAATCAAACTGCCAAATTTTTGCCCATTCTGACACTACTCTCGAGTCCAATTTCGCTGGCCATTTTCAATCAACCTGGCAAATTTTAGCCCATTCCGACACCATCGCGATAAATGACAAAATTGCCCCTAGTGCTGTTTTTCTTTGTTAACTTTTTCGGGCCGTTTCCAATCAACCTGCTAAATTTTAGCCCATTTCGACACTGTTCCCGAGTCCAATTTCTCGAGCAGTTTCCTATCGACCTGCCAAATTTCAGCCCATTCCGACACCGTCGTGGCAAATGACAAAATTGCCCAAGCTGCGATTTTTCTTTCTTTAATTTCTAGGGCCATTTCCAATCAACCTTGCCCAAGCCGATTTTTCTTTCTTTAATTTCTAGGGCCATTTCCAATCAACCTGCCAAATTTTAGTCCAATTTCTCAGGCCGTTTCCAATCAATACTCTTAATTTCAGCCCATTTCGACACTGTCGCGACAAATGACAAAATTGCCCTGGTGCGATTTTTCTTTGTTAAATTTCTCGGGTCGTTTCCAACCAACCTGCCAAATTTCAGCTCATTTCGATACCGTTCTAGAGTCCAATTTCTCAGGCCGTTTCCAATCAATCAGCCAAATTTCAGACCATTCCGACACCGTCGCGACAAATGACAAAATTGCCCCTGGTGTGATTTTTCATTCTTAAATTTCTCGGGCTGTTTCCAATCTGCCTGTCAAATCTTAGCCCATTTCGACACTGTTCCCGAGTCCAGTTTCTCGGGCTGTTTCCTATCTACCGGCTAAATTTCAGCCCATTCTGACACCTTCGCGACAAATGACAATTGCCCTGGTGCGATTTTTCTTTGTTAAATTTCTCCGGCCGTTTCCAATCAACCTGCCAAATTTCAGCCCATTCCGACACCGTTCCAGAGTCCAATTTCTCGAGCCGTTTCCAATCAATCTACCAAATTTCAGACCATTCCAACATCGTCGTGACAAATGACAAAATTGCCCTTGGTGCGATTTTTCTTTGTTAAATTTCTTGTTCCGTTTCCAATAAACCTGCCAAATTTCAGTCGAATTTCTCGGGGCGTTTCCAATCATCCTGCCAAATTTCAGCCCATTCCGACACCGTCACGACAAATGACGAAATGATCCCAGGTGCGGTTTTTCTATGTTAAATTTCTCGGGCCATTTACAATCAACCTGCCAAATTTCAACCCATTCTGACACCGTCGTGACAAATGACAAAGTTGCCCCTGGTGCGATTTTTCTTTGTTAAATTTCTCGGGCCATTTCCAATCAACCTACTAAATTTCAGTCCGATTTCTCGGGTCGATTCCAATCAACCTATCAAATCTCAGCCCATTCCGACACCGTCGCGACGAATGACAAAATGACCCCCAGTGCAGTTTTTCTTGGTTAAATTTCTCGTACCGTTTGCGATCAACCCGCCAAATTTCAGCCCAATCCGACGTCGTCACGACAAATGAAAAAATTACCCCTAGTGCGGTTTTTCTTTGTTAAATTTCTCGGGCTGTTTCCAATCAACTTCCCAAATTTCAGCCTACTCCGACACAGTTGCGACAAATGACAAAATTGCCCCTGGTGCGGTTTTTCTTTTTTAAACTTCTCGGGCCGTTTCCAATTAAGCTGCCAAATTTCAGCCCATTCCAACACCATTCTGGAGTCCAATATCTCGGGCCGTTTCCAATCAACCTGCCAAATTTCAGTCCACTCTGACACCGTCGCGACAAATGACAAAATTGCCCCTGGTGCGATTTTTCATTCTTAAATTTCTCGAGCAGTTTCCAATCAACCTGCGAAGTTTTAGCCCATTCCAACACCGTTCCTGAGTCCAATTTCTCTGGCTGGTTCCAATCAACCTGGCAAATTTCAATGCATAACGACATCGTCGCGACAAACGATAAAATTGCCCCTGGTGCGGTTTTTCTTTGTTAAATTTTTTGTGCCGTTTCCAATCAACTTGCCAAATTTCAGGCCATTCCGATACCATTCTCGAGTCCAATTTCTTGGGCCATTTCAAAACAACCTGCCAAATTTCAGCCCATTCCGACACCGTTGCGATAAATGACAAAATTGCCCGTAGTGCAATTTTTCTTTGTTAAATTTCTCGGGCCATTTTCAATTCACCTGCAAAATTCCAGCACATTTCGACACCTTTCCCGAGTACAATTTCTCGGGCCGGTTCCAATCAACCAGCCAAATTTCAGCCCATTCCGACATCGTCACGACAAATGACAAAATTGCCCCTGGTGCGATTTTTCATTCTTAAATTTCTCGGGTCATTTCCAATCAAACTGCCAAATATTTGCCCATTCTGATACTGTTCTCGAGTCTAATTTCTCTAGCCATTTCCAATTAACCTACCAAATTTCTGCCCATTCCGACACGATCGTGACAAATGACAAAATTGCCCCTGGTGCGGTTTTTCATTCTTAAATTTCTCGGGCCGTTTCCAATCAACCTACCAAATTTTAGCCAATTTCGACACTGTTTCTGAGTCCAATTTCTCAGGTAGTTTCCTAACTACCTGCCAAATTTCAGCCCACTCTGACACCTTCGCGACAAATGACAATTGCCTTGGTGAGATTTTTCTTTGTTAAATTTCTCGGGCCGATTCCAATCAACCTGCCAAATTTCACCCCATTCCGACATCGCTCTCTAGTCCAATTTCTTGGGCCACTTCCTAACAACCTGCCAAATTTCAGCCTGACAACGTTCCCGAGTCCAATTTCTCGGGTTGGTTCCAATCAACCTGCCAAATTTCAACGCATTTCGACACCGTCGCGACAAATGACAAAATTGCACCTGCTGCGGTTTTTCATTCTTAAATTTCTTGGGCCGTTTCCAATCAATCTGCCAAGTTTTAGCCCATTCTGACATCGTTCCTGAGTCCAATTTCTCTGGCCATTTCCAATCAACTTGGCAAATTTCAGCCCATTCCGACACTGTCGCAACAAATGACAAAATTGCCCCTGGTGCGGTTTTTCCTTGTAAAATTTTTTAGGCCATTTCCAATCAACCTGCCAAATTTTAGCCCATTTCGACACCGTTCCCGAGTTTAATTTCTCGGGCAGTTTCTATCAACCTGCCAAATTTCAGCCCATTCCGACACCTTCGCGACAAATGACAATTACCTCTGGTGCAGTTTTTCTTTGTTAAATTTCACGGTCCGTTTCCAATCAACCTGCCAAATTTCAATTCATTCCGACATTGTCGCGATAAATGACAAAATTGCCCCTAGTGCGAGTTTTCTTTGTTAAATTTCTCGGGCCGTTTCCAATTGACATGCCAAATTTTAGTCCAATTTCTCGGGCCGTTTCAAATCAATCTGCTAAATTTCAGCCCATTCTGACACATTCGCGACAAATGACAAAATTGCTCCTAGTGCGATTTTTCTTTGTTAAATTTCTCGGGCCGTCTCCAACCAACTGGCGAAATTTCAGCCCATTTTGACACCGTTCTAGAGTCCAATTTCTCGGGCCATTTCCAATCAACGTGCCAAATTTCAGACCATTCCGACATCGTCGTGACAAATGAGAAAATTGCCCCTAGCGTGATTTTTCTTTGTTAAATTTCTCGTGCCGTTTCCAATAAACCTGCCAAATTTCATCCAATTTCTTGGGCGGTTTCCAATCAACCTGCCAAATTTCAGCCGATTCCAACACCGTCATGACAAATGACAAAATGACCCCTGGTGCGATTTTTCTTAGTTAAATTTCTCAGGCCGTTTACAATCAACCTGTCAAATTTTAGCCCATTCCGACATCGTCGCGACAAATGACAAAATTGCCCCTGGGGCGATTTTTCTTTGTTAAATTTCTCGGGCCGTTTCCAATCAACCTTCCAAATTTCAGCCCATTCCGACACAGTTGCGACAAATGATAAAATTGCCCCTGGTGTGATTTTTCTTTGTTAAACTTCTTGGCCCATTTTCAATTCACCTGCCAAATTCTAGCACATTTCGACATCGTTCCCGAGCCCAATTTCTAGGGCCAGTTCAAATCAACCAGCCAAATTTCAGCCCATTCCGACATCGTCACGACAAATGACAAAATTGCCCCTGGTGCAGTTTTTCATTCTTAAATTTCTCGGGTCGTTTCCAATCAAACTGCCAAATTTTAGCCCATTCTGACACCGTTCCCGAGTCCATTTTCTCTGGCCGTTTTCAATCAACCTGGCAAATTTCAGCCCATTCCGACACCGTCCCAACAAATGAAAAATTGCCCCGGTGCGGTTTTTCTTTGTTAAATTTTTCGGGCCGTTTCCAATCAACTTGCCAAATTTTAGCACATTTCGACACTATTCCCGAGTCCAATTTCTCGGACAATTTCTATCAACCTGCCAAATTTTCGCCCATTCCGACATCTTCGAGACAAATGACAATTGCCCTGGTGCAGTTTTTCTTTGTTAAATTTCTCCGGCCGTTTCTAATCAACCTGCCAAATTTCAACCCGTTCTAACACCGTCACGACAAATGATAAAATGATCCCTAGTGCAATTTTTCTTTGTTAAATTTCTCAGGCCGTTTACAATCAACTTGCCAAATTTCAGCCCATTCCGACACCGTCGTGACAAATGACAAAATTGCCCCTGGTGCGGTTTTTCTTTGTTAAATTTCTCGGGCCGTTTCCAATCAACCTGCCAAATTTCAGCCCATTTCGACACTGTTCCCGAGTCCAATTTCTCGGGCCATTTCCAATCAACCCGGTAAATTTCAGCCCATTTCGGTACCATCGTGACAAATGACAAAACTGCCCCTGGTGCGATTTTTCTTTGTTAAATTTCTCGGGCCGTTTCAAATCAATTTGCTAAATTTCAGCCCACTCCGATACAGTCGTGGCAAATAACAAAATTTCCCCTAGTACGATTTTTCTATATTAAATTTTTCGGGCCATTTCCAATCTACCTGCCGAATTTCAGCCCATTCCGACACAGTTCTCGAGTTCGATTTCTTAGGCCACTTCCAAACAACCCGCCAAATTTTAGCTCGACACCGTTCCCGAGTCCAATTTCTCGGGCTGGTTCCAATCAACCTGCCAAATTTCAGACCACTCGGACACCGTCGTGACAAATGACGAAATTGCACCGGGTGCGATTTTTCATTCTTAAATTTCTCGGGCCGTTTCCAATCAACCTGCCAAATTTTAGCCCATTCTAACATCATTTCGGAGTCCAATTTCTTTGGCCGTTTCCAATCAACTTCGCAAATTCAGCCCATTCCAACACTGTCGCGACAAATAATAAAATTGCCCCTGGTGCGATTTTTCTTTGTAAAATTTTTCCAGCCGTTTCCAGTCAACCTGCCAAATTTTAGCCCATTTCGACACTATTCCTGAGTCCAATTTCTCGGGCAGTTTCTATCAAACTGCCAAATTTCCGCCCATTCCGACATCTTCGAGACAAACGACAATTACCCTTGTGCAGTTTTTCTTTGTTAAATTTCTCAGGCCGTTTCCAATCAACCTGCCAAATTTCAACCCATTCCGACACCGTCACGACAAATGACAAAATGATCCCCGGTGCGGTTTTTCTTTGTTAAATTTCTCGGGCCGTTTACAATCAACCTGCCAAATTTCAGCCCATTCCGACACCGTAGTGACTAATGACAAAATTGCCCCTGGTACGATTTTTCTTTGTTAAATTTCTCGAGCCGTTTCCAATCAACTTGCTAAATTTTAGCCCATTTCGACACCGTTCCCAAGCCCAATTTCTCGATCCGTTTCCAATCAACCCGTCAAATTTTAGCCCATTTCGGTACCATCCCCACGAATGACAAAACTGCCCCTGGTGCGGTTTTTCTTTGTTAAATTTCTCGGGCCATTTCCAATCGACATGCCAAATTTTAGTCCAATTTCTCGGGCCATTTCAAATCAATCTACTAAATTTCAGCCCATTCCGACACAGTCGTGACAAATGAAAAAATTGCCCCTTGTACGATTTTTCTTTGTTAAATTTCACGGGCCGTTTCCAACCAACCTGCCAAATTTCAGCCCATTTTGACACCATTCCAGAGTCCAATTTCTCGGGCCGTTTCCAATTAACCTGCCAAATTTCAGACCATTCCGACACCGTCGCGACAAATGACAAAATTGCCCCTGGTGCGATTTTTCTTTGTTAAATTTCTTGTTCCGTTTCCAATAAACCTGCCAAATTTCAGTCTAATTTCTCGAGCCGTTTCCAATCAACCTGCCAAATTTCAGCCCATTTCGACAACGTCATGACAAATGTCCAAATAATCCCCAGTGCGGTTTTTCTGTGTTAAATTTCTCAGACCGTTTACAATCAACCTGCCAAATTTCAGCCCATTCTGACACCGTCGTGACAAATGACAAAACTGCCCCTGGTGCGGTTTTTCTTTGTTTGGTTTCTCGGGCCGTTTCCAATCAACTTGCCAAATTTCAGTCCAATTTCTCGGGTCGATTCCAATCGACCTGCTAAATTTCAGCCCATTCCGACACCGTCGCGACAAATGACAAAATGACCCCCAGTGCAGTTTTTCTTGGTTAAATTTCTCGTGTCGTTTACAATCAACCAGCCAAATTTCAGGCCAATCCGACGTCGTCACGACAAATGACAAAATTGCCCCTGGTGCGATTTTTCTTTGTTAAATTTCTCGGGCTGTTTCCAATCAACCTGCTAAATTTCAGCCTATTCCGACATAGTTGTGACAAATGACAAAATTGCCCCTGGTACGGTTTTTATTTTTCAAACTTTTCGGGCCGTTTCCAATCAACCTGCCAAATTTCAGTCCATTCCAACACCGTTCCAAAGTCCAATTTCTCGGGCCGTTTCCAATCAACCTGCCAAATTTCAACCCATTCCGACACCGTTCCGGAGTCCAATTTCTTAGGCCATTTCCAATCAACCTGCCAAATTTCTGTCCATTTCGACACATTCGCGACAATTGATAAAATTGCCCCTGGTGCGGTTTTTCATCCTTAAATTTCTCGGGCCGTTTCCAATCAAACTGCAAAATTTTAGACCATTCTGACACCGTTCCCGAGTCCAATTTCTCTGGCCGTTTCCAATCAACCAGCCAAATTTCAACGCATAACGACACCGTCGCGACAAATGGCAAAATTACTCCCGGTGCGATTTTTCGTTGTTAAATTTTTCGGGCCGTATCCAATAAACCCGCCAAATTTCAGGCCATTCCGATACCATTCTTGAGTCCAATTTCCAGGGCCATTTCCAAACAACCGGCCAAATTTAAGCCCATTCCGACACCGTTGCGATAAATTACAAAATTGCCCCTGGTGCAATTTTTCTTTGTTAAATTTTTCGGGCAGTTTTCAATTCACCTGCAAAATTCCGGCACATTTCGACACTGCTCCCGAGTCCAATTTCTCATGCAATTTCTTATCTATCTGCCAAATTTCAGCCCATTCCAACACCTTCGCGACAAATGGCAATTGCTCTGGTGCGATTTTTCTTTGTTAAATTTCTCGAGCCGTTTCCAATCAACCTGCCAAATTTCAGCCCATTCCGACACCGTTCTCGAGTCCAATTTCTGAGGCCACTTCCAAACAACCTGCCAAATTTCAGCTCGACACCGTTCTCGAGTCCAATTTCTCGGGCTGGTTCCAATCAACCTGCCAAATTTCAGCCCATTCTGACACCGTCGTGACAAATGACAAAATTACCCCTGGTGCGGTTTTTCTTTGTTAAATTTCTCAGCCCGTTTCCAATCAACCTACCAAATTTTAGTCCAATTTCTCGGGCCGATTCCAATCAACCTGCCAAATTTCAGCCCATTCCGACACCGTCGCAACAAATGACAAAATGACCCTCGGTGCAATTTTTCTTGGTTAAATTTCTCGTGCCGTTTACAATCAACCAGCCAAATTTCAGCCTATTTCGACACAGTTGCGACAAATGACAAAATTACCCCTGGTGCGGTTTTTCTTTTTTAAACTACTCGGGCCGTTTCCAATCAACCTGCCAAATTTCAGCCCATTCCAACACCATTCCGCAGTCCAATTTCTCAGGCCGTTTCCAATCAACCTGCCAAATTTTAGTCCATTCCGACACCGTCTCGTCAAATGACAAAATTGACCTTGGTGCGACTTTTCATTCTTAAATTTCTCCGGGCGTTTCCAATCAACATGCCAAATTTTAGCCATTCCAACACTATTCCCGAGTCCAATTTCTCTGGCTGTTTCCAATCAACCCGCCAAATTTCAGCGCATAACGACAAGTCGCGAGAAATGACAAAATTGCCCCTAGTGCGGTTTTTCTTTCTCAAAATTTTCGGGCCGTTTCCAATCAACCTGCCAAATTTCAAGCCATTCTGATACAATTCTCGAGTCCAATTTCATGGGCCATTTCCAAACAACCTGTCAAATTTCAGCCCATTCCGACACCGTTGCGATAAATGACAAAATTGCCCCTGGTGCAATTTTTCTTTGTTAAATATCTCATGCCGTTTTCATTTCACCTGCAAAATTCCAGCACATTTCGACACCGTTCCCGAGTACAATTTCTCGGGCCAGTTCCAATCAACTAGCCAAATTTCAGCCCATTCCGACATCGTCGTGACAAATGACAAAATTGCCCCCGGTGCGATTTTTCATTCTTAAATTTCTCGGGCCGTTTCCAATCAAACTGCCAAATTTTGGCCCATTCTGACACCGTTCTCGAGTCCAATTTCTTTGGCCGTTTTCAATCAACCTAGTAAATTTCAACCCATTCCGACACCATCGCGTAAATGATAAAATGGCCCCTGGTGCGATTTTTCATTGTTAAATTTTTCGGGCCGTTTCCAATCAACCTGCCAAATTTTAGCCCATTTCGACACTGTTCTCGAGTCCAATTTCTCTTGCACTTTCCTATCGACCTGCCAAATTTCAGCCCATTCCCACACCTTCGCGACAAATGACAATTGCCCTGGTGCGGTTTTTCTTTGTTAAATTTCTCGAGCCGTTTTCGATCAACCTGCCAAATTTCAGCCCATTCCGACACTGTTCTCGAGTCCAATTTCTTGGGCCACTTCCAAACAACCTGCCAAATTTCAGCTCGACACCGTTCTCGAGTCCAATTTCTTGGGCTGGTTCCAATCAACCTGCCAAATTTCAGCCCATTCTGACACCGTCGTGACAAATGACAAAATTACCCCTGGTGCGGTTTTTGTTTGTTTAATTTCTCAGCCCGTTTCCAATCAACCTACCAAATTTCAGTCTAATTTCTCGGGCCGATTCCAATCAACCTGCCAAATTTTAGCCCATTCCGACACCGTCGCAGCAAATGACAAAATGACCCTCGGTGCAGTTTTTCTTGGTTAAATTTCTCGTGCCGTTTACAATCAACCGGCCAAATTTCAGCCTATTTCGACACAGTTGCGACAAATGACAAAATTACCCCTGGTGCGGTTTTTCTTTTTTAAACTACTCGGGCCGTTTCCAATCAACCTGCCAAATTTTAGTCCATTCTGACACTGTCTCGTCAAATGACAAAATTGACCTTGGTGCGACTTTTCATTCTTAAATTTCTCGGGGCGTTTCCAATCAACATGCCAAATTTTAGCCATTCCAACACTATTCCCGAGTCCAATTTCTCTGGCTGTTTCCAATCAACCCGCCAAATTTCAGCGCATAACGACAAGTCGCGAGAAATGACAAAATTGCCCCTAGTGCGGTTTTTCTTTCTCAAAATTTTCGGGCCGTTTCCAATCAACCTGCCAAATTTCAAGCCATTCTGATACAATTCTCGAGTCCAATTTCATGGGCCATTTCCAAACAACCTGTCAAATTTCAGCCCATTCCGACACCGTTGCGATAAATGACAAAATTGCCCCTGGTGCAATTTTTCTTTGTTAAATATCTCATGCCGTTTTCATTTCACCTGCAAAATTCCCGCACATTTCGACACCGTTCCCGAGTAAAATTTCTCGGGCCAGTTCCAATCAACTAGCCAAATTTCAGCCCATTCCGACATCGTCATGACAAATGACAAAATTGCCCCCGGTGCGATTTTTCATTCTTAAATTTCTCGAGGCGTTTCCAATCAAACTGCCAAATTTTGGCCCATTCTGACACCGTTCTCGAGTCCAATTTCTTTGGCCGTTTTCAATCAACCTAGTAAATTTCAGCCCATTCCGACACCATCGCGTAAATGATAAAATGGCCCCTGGTGCGGTTATTCATTGTTAATTTTTTCGGGCCGTTTCCAATCAACCTGCCAAATTTTAGCCCATTTCGACACTGTTCTCGAGTCCAATTTCTCTGGCACTTTCCTATCGACCTGCCAAATTTCAGCCCATTCCCACACCTTTGCGACAAATGACAATTGCCCTGGTGCAGTTTTTCTTTGTTAAATTTCTCGGGCCGTTTCGAATCAACCTACCAAATTTCAGCCCATTCCGACACCGTCGCGGCAAATGATATAATTTCCCCTGGTGTGGTTTTTCTTTGTTAAATTTCTAGGGCCGTTTCCAATCAACCTGCCAAATTTTAGTCCAATTCTTAGGCTGTTTCCAATCAATACGCTTAATTTCAGCCCATTCCGACACCGTCACGACAAATGACAAAATTGCCCTTGGTGCGCTTTTTATTTGTTAAATTTCTCGGGTCGTTTCCAACCAACCTGACAAATTTCAACCCATTTCGACACCGTTCCAAAGTACAATTTCTCGGGCCGTTTCCAATCAACCTGCCAAATTTCCGACCATTCCTACACCGTCGCAACAAATGACAAAATTGCCTCTGGTGCAATTTTTCTTTGTCAAATTTCTCAGGCCGTTTCCAATCAACCTACCGAATTTAAGTCCAATTTCTGGGGCCGTTTCCAATGAACCTGCCAAATTTTAGCCCATTCCGACACCGTCACGATAAATGAGAAAATGACGCTCGGTGCGGCTTTTCTTGGTCAAATTTCTCGGGCCGTTTACAATCAACCTGCCAAATTTCTGCCCATTCTGATGTCGTCACAACAAATGACAAAATTGCCCCCGGTGCGATTTTTCTTTGTTAAATTTCTTGGGCCGTTTCCAATCAACTTGAAAAATTTCAGCCCATTCCAACACAGTTGCGACAAATGACAAAATTGTCCATGGTGCGATTTTTCTTTGTTAAACTTCTCGGGCCGTTTCAAATCAACCTGCCAAATTTCAGTCCATTCCGACGCCGTCGCGACAAATGACAAAATTGCACCTGGTGCGATTTTTCCTTCTTAAATTTCTCGAGCCGTTTCTAATCAACCTGCCAAATTTTAGCCCATTCCAACACCGTTCCCAAGTCCAATTTCTCTAGCTATTTCCAATCAACCTGCTAAATTTCAGCCCATTCTGACACCGGCACGACAAATGACAAAATTTCCCCTGGTGCGGTTTTTCCTTATTAAATTTTTCGGGCCGTTTCCAATCAACCTGCCAAATTTCAGCCCATGCCGACCCCGTTCTCGAGTCCAATTTCCTGGGCCACTTCCAAACAACCTGCCAAATTTCAGCTCGACACCATTTCCAAGTCCAATTTCTCGGGCTGGCTCCAATCTACCAGCCAAATTTCAGCCCATTCTGACACCGTCGCGACAAATGACAAAATTGCACCTGGTGCAGTTTTTCATTCTTAAATTTCTTGGGCCGTTTCCAATCAACCTGCCAAATTTAGCCCATTCTGACATCGTTCTTGAGCCCAATTTCTCTTGCTGTTTCCAATCAACTTGGCAAATTTCAGCCCATTTCGACACTGTCGCGACAAATGATAAAATTGCCCCTGGTGCAGTTTTTCTTTGTAAAATTTTTTCGGCCGTCTCCAATCAACTTGCCAAATTTCAGCCCATTTCGACACCATTCCCAAGTCCAATTTCTTTGGCAGTTCATATCGACCTGCTAAATTTCAGCTCGTTCCGACACCTTCGCGACAAATGACAATTGCCCGTGGTGCAGTTTTTCTTTGTTAAATTTCTCGGGCCGTTTCCAATCAACCTGCCAAATTTCAGCCCATTTCGACACTGTTCCCGGGTCCAATTTCTCGGGCCGTTTCCAATCAACCTGCCAAATTTCTGCCCATTCCGACATTGTCGCGACAAATGACAAAATTACCCCTAGTGTGGTTTTTCTTTGTTAAATTTCTCGGGCCGTTTCAAATCAATCTGCTAAATTTTAGCCCATTCCGATACAGTCGCGACAAATGACAAAATTGCTCCCAGTGCGATTTTTCTTTGTTAAATTTCTCGGGCCGTTTCCAACCAACCTTCCAAATTTTAGCCCATTTTGACACCGTTCCAGAGTCCAATTTCTTGGGCCATTTCCAATCAACCTGCCAAATTTCAGACCATTCAGACACCGTCACGACAAATGACAAAATTGCCCCTAGTGCAATTTTTCTTTTTTAAATTTCTTGTGCCGTTTCCAATAAACCTACCAAATTTCATCCAATTTCTCGGGCCGTTTCCAATCAACCTGCCAAATTTTAGCCGATTCCAACACCGTCACGACAAATGACAAAATGACCCCCGGTGCGATTTTTCTTGGTTAAATTTCTCAGGCCGTTTACAATCAACCTGTCAAATTTCAGCCCATTACGGCATCGTCACGACAAATGACAAAATTACCCCTGGTGTGATTTTTCTTTGTTAAATTTCTCGGGCGATTTCCAATCAACCTTCCAAATTTCAGCCCATTCCGACACAATTGCAACCAATGACAAAGTTACCCTTGGTGCGATTTTTCTTTGTTAAATTTCTCGGTCCGTTTTCAATTCATCTGCCAAATTTCGACACATTCTGACACCGTTCCCGAGTCCAATTTCTTCTGCCGGTTCCAATCAACCAGCCAAATTTCAGCCCATTCCGACACGATCGCGACAAATGACAAAATTGCCCCAGGTGCAGTTTTTCATTCTTAAATTTCTCGGGCCGTTTCCAATCAAACTGCCAAATTTTAGCCCATTCTGACACTGTTCCCGAGTCCATTTTCTCTGGCCGTTTTCAATCAACCTGGTAAATTTCAGCCCATTTCAACACCGTCGTGACAAATGACAAAATTGCCCCTGGTACAGTTTTTCTTTGTTAAATTTTTCGGGCCGTTTCCAATCAACTTGCCAAATTTTAGCCCATTTCGACACTGTTCCCGAGTCCAATTTCTCGGGCAGTTTCTATCAACCTGCCAAATTTTTGCCCATTTCGATATCTTCGAGACAAATGACAATTGTCCTGGTGCGGTTTTTCTTTGTTAAATTTCTAGGGCCATTTCCGATCAACCTACCAAATTTCAACCCATTCCGACACCGTCATGACAAATGACAAAATGATCCCCGCTGTGATTTTTCCTTGTTAAATTTCTCGGGCCGTTTACAATCGACTTGCCAAATTTCAGCCCATTCCGACACCGTCGTGACAAATGACAAAATTGCCCCTGGTGCGATTTTTCTTTGTTAAATTTCTCGGGCCGTTTCCAATCAATTTGCCAAATTTCAGCCCATTTCGACACCGTTCTTGAGTCCAATTTCTCGGGACGTTTCCAATCAACCCGTCAAATTTCAGCCCATTTCGGCACCGTCGCGACAAACGACTAAATTGCCCCTGGTGCGGTTTTTCTTTGTTAAATTTCTCGGGCCATTTCCAATTGACATGCCAAATTTTAGTCCAATTTCTCGAGCTGTTTCAAATCAATCTGCTAAATTTCAGCCCATTCCGAAACAATCGCGACAAATGACAAAATTAGCCCTGGTGCGATTTTTCTTTGTTAAATTTCTCGGGCCGTTTCAAACCAACTTGCCAAATTTCAGCCCATTTTGACACCGTTCCAAAGTCCAATTTCTCGGGCCATTTTCAATCAACCAGTCAAATTTCAGCCCATTCCGACACCGTCGTGACAAATGACAAAATTGCCCCTGGTGCGGTTTTTCTTTGTTAAATTTCTCGGGCCGTTTCAAACCAACTTGCCAAATTTCAGCCCATTTTGACACCGTTCCAAAGTCCAATTTCTCGGGCCATTTCCAATCAACCTACCAAATTTCAGCCCATTCCGACACCGTCGTGACAAATGACAAAATTGCCCCTGGTGCGGTTTTTCTTTGTTAAATTTCTCTGGCGTTTCCAATCAACCTGCCAAATTTCAGTCCAACTTCTCGGGCCGATTCCAATCAACCTGCCAAATTTCAGCCCATTCCGACACCGTCGTGGCAAATGACAAAATGACCCTCGGTGCAGTTTTTCTTGGTTAAATTTCTCGTGCCGTTTACAATCAACCCGCCAAATTTCAGCCTAAAATGACGTCGTCATGACAAATGATAAAATTTCCCCTGGTGCGATTTTTCTTTATTAAATTTCTCGGGCTGTTTCCAATCAACCTGCCAAATTTTAGCCTATTTCAACACAGTTGCAACAAATGACAAAATTGCCCCTGGTGCGGTTTTTCTTTGTTAAATTTCTCGGGCCGTTTCCAATCAATTTGCCAAATTTCAGCCCATTTTGACACCGTTCCAAAGTCCAATTTCTCGGGCCATTTCCAATCAACCTACCAAATTTCAGCCCATTCCGACACCGCCGTGACAAATGACAAAATTGCCCCTGGTGCGGTTTTTCTTTGTTAAATTTCTCGGGCCGTTTCCAATCAATTTGCCAAATTTCAGCCCATTTTGACACCGTTCCAAAGTCCAATTTCTCGGGCCATTTCCAATCAACCTACCAAATTTCAGCCCATTCCGACACCGCCGTGACAAATGACAAAATTGCCCCTGGTGCGGTTTTTCTTTGTTAAATTTCTCGGGCCGTTTCCAATCAATTTGCCAAATTTCAGCCCATTTTGACACCGTTCCAAAGTCCAATTTCTCGGGCCATTTCCAATCAACCTACCAAATTTCAGCCCATTCCGACACCGCCGTGACAAATGACAAAATTGCCCCTGGTGCGGTTTTTCTTTGTTAAATTTCTCGGGCCGTTTCCAATCAATTTGCCAAATTTCAGCCCATTTTGACACCGTTCCAAAGTCCAATTTCTCGGGCCATTTCCAATCAACCTACCAAATTTCAGCCCATTCCGACACCGCCGTGACAAATGACAAAATTGCCCCTGGTGCGGTTTTTCTTTGTTAAATTTCTCGGGCCGTTTCCAATCAACCTGCCAAATTTCAGCCCATTCCGACACCGCCGTGACAAATGACAAAATTGCCCCTGGTGCGGTTTTTCTTTTTTAAACTACTCGGGCCGTTTCCAATCAACCTGCCAAATTTCAGCGCATTCCAACATCGTTCCGGAGTCCAATTTCTCGGGCCGTTTCCAATCAACCTGCCAAATTTTAGTCCATTCCGACACCGTCGCGTCAAATGACAAAATTGACCCTGGTGCGATTTTTCATTCTCAAATTTCTCGGGTCGTTTCCAATCAACCTATCAAATGTTAGCCCATTCCAACATCGTTCCCGAGTCCAATTTCTCTGGCTGTTTCCAATCAACATGCCAAATTTCAGCGCATAACGACACCGTCGCGACAAATGACAAAATTGCCCCTGGTGCGGTCTTTCTTTGTTAAATTTTTCAGGCTGTTTCCAATCAACCTTCCAAATTTCAGGCCATTCCGATACCATTCTCGAGTCCAATTTCTTGGGCCATTTCCAAACAACCTGCCAAATTTTAGCCAATTCCCACATCGTTGCGATGAATGACAAAATTGCCCCTGGTGCAATTTTTCTTTGTTAAATTTCTCGGGCCGTTTTCAATTCACCGGCAAAATTCCAGCACATTTCGACACCGTTCCCGAGTACAATTTCTCGGGCCGATCCAGTCAACCAGCCAAATTTCAGCCCATTCCGACATCGTCACGACAAATGAGAAAATTGCCCCTGGTGCGATTTTTCATTCTTAAATTTCTGGGGCCGCTTCTAATCAAACTGCCAAATTTTTGCCCATTCCAACACTGTTCTTGAGTCCAATTTCTCTAGCCATTTTCAATCAACCTGGTAAATTTCAGCCCATTCCGACACCATCGCGATAATTGACAAAATTGCCCTGGTGCGATTTTTCTTTGTTAATTTTTTCGGGCCATTTCCAATCAACTTGCCAAATTTTATCCCATTTCGACAGTGTTCCCGAGTCCAATTTCTCGGGCAGTTTCCTATCCACCCGCCAAATTTCAGCCCGTTCCGACACCTTCGCGACAAATGACAATTGCCCTGGTGCAGTTTTTCTTTGTTAAATTTCTCGGGCCGTTTCGAATCAACCTGCCAAATTTCAGCCCATTCCGACACCGTCGCGACAAATCATATAATTGCCCCTGGTGCGATTTTTCTTTGTTAAATTTCTACGGCCGTTTCGAATCAACCTGCCAAAATTTAGTCCAATTTCTTGGGCCGTTTCCAATCAATACGCTTAATTTCAGCCCATTCTGACACCGTCGTGACAAATGACTAAGTTGCCCCTGGTGCGATTTTTCTTTGTTAAATTTCTCGGGCCGTTTCCAACCAACCTGCCAAATTTCAGCCTATTTCAACACCGTTCCAGAGTCCAATTTCTCGGGCCTTTTCCAATCAGCCTGCCAAATTTCAAACCATTCCGACACCGTCGCGACAAATGACAAAATTGCCTCTGGTGCAATTTTTCTTTGTTAAATTTCTCGGGCCGTTTCCAATCAACCTGCCAAATTTCAGTCCAGTTTCCAATGAACCTGCCAAATTTCAGCCCATTCCGACACCGTCACGACAAATGAGAAAATGGCCCCCGGTGTGGTTTTTCTTCGTTAAACTTCTCTTGCCGTTCCCAATCAACCTACCAAATTTCAGTCCATTCCGACACCATCGCGACAAATGAAAAATTTGCACCTGGTGCAATTTTTCATTCTTAAATTTCTCGGGCCGTTTCCAATCAACCTGCCAAATTTTAGCCCATTCCAACACCGTTCCCGGGTCCAATTTCTCTGGCTATTTCCAATCAACCTGCCAAATTTCAGCCCATTCTGATACCGGCGCGACAAATGACAAAATTTCCCCTGGTACGGTTTTTCTTTATTAAATTTTTCGGGCCGTTTCCAATCAACCTGCCAAATTTCAGCCCATTTCGACACCGTTCTCGAGTCCAATTTCTTGGGCCACTTCCAAACAACCTGCCAAATTTCAGCCCGACACCGTTTTCGAGTCCAATTTCTTGGGCTGGTTCCAATCTACCTGCCAAATTTCAGCCCATTCCGACACCGTCGCGACAAATGACAAAATTGCACCTCATGTGGTTTTTCATTCTTAAATTTCTCGGGCTATTTCCAATAAACCTGCCAAATTTAGCCCATTCTGACATCGTTCCCGAGTCCAATTTCTCTGGCCGTTTCCAATCAACTTGGCAAATATCAACCCATTCCGACACTATCGCGACAAATGATAAAATTGCCCCTGGTGCGGTTTTTCTTTGTAAAATTTTTCCGGCCGTTTCCAATCAACCTGCCAAATTTTAGCCCAGTTCTACACCGTTCCCAAGTCCAATTTCTCCGGCAATTCCTATCAACCTGCCAAATTTCAGCCCATTTCGACACCTTCGCGACAAATGACAGTTGCCCATGGAGCAGTTTTTCTTTGTTAAATTTCTCGGGCCGTTTCCAATCAACTTGCCAAATTTTAGCTCATTTTGACACCGTTCCCAGGTCCAATTTCTCGGGCCGTTTTCAATCAACCTGCCAAATTTCAGCCCATTTCGACACTGTCGCGACAAATGACAAAATTGTCCCTGGTGCGAATTTTCTTTGTTAAATTTCTCGGGCCGTTTCCAATCGACATGCCAAATTTTAGTCCAATTCCTCGGGCCGTTTCAAATCAATCTGCTAAATTTCAGCCCATTCCGACACAGTCGCAACAAATGACAAAATTGCACCTAGTGCTATTTTTCTTTGTTAAATTTCTTGGGCCGTTTCCAACCAACCTGCCAAATTTCAGCCCATTTCGACATCGTTCCAGAGTCCAATTACTAGGGCCTTTTCCAATCAACCTACCAAATTTCAGACAATTCCGACACCGTCGCGACAAATGACAAAATTGCCCCCAGTGTGATTTTTCTTTGTTAAATTTCTCAAGCTATTTCCAATAAACTTACTAAATTTCATCCAATTTCTCGGGCGGTTTCCAATCAACCTACCAAATTTCAGCCGATTCCAACACCGTCACGACAAATGACAAAATGACCTCCGGTGCGATTTTTCTTGGTTAAATTTCTCAGGCCGTTTACAATCAACCTGTCAAATTTCAGCCCATTCCGACATCGTCGCGACAAATGAAAAAATTGCCCCTGGTGCGATTTTTCTTTGTTAAATTTCTAGAGCCGTTTCCAATCAACCTTCCAAATTTTAGCCCATTCCGATATAGTTGCGACAAATGATAAAATTGCCCCTAATGCGATTTTTCTTTGTTAAACTTCTCGGGCCGTTTCCAATCAACCTGCCAAATTTCAGCCCATTCCGACACCGTTCCGGAGTCCAATATCTCGGGCCGTTTCCAATCAGCCTGCCAAATTTTAGTCCATTCCGTCACCGTCGAGACAAATGACAAAATTTCCCCCGGTGCGATTTTTCATTCTTAAATTTCTCAGGTATTTTCCAATCAACCTGCCAAATTTTACCCCATTCCAACACTGTTCCCGAGTCCAATTTCTCTGGTAGTTTCCAATTACCCTTCCAAATTTCAGCCCATTTCGACACCGTCGCAACAAATGACAAAATTGCCCCTAGTGCAGTTTTTCTTTGTTAAATTTTTCGGTCCGTTTCCAATCGACCTGCCAAATTCAAGCCCATTCCGACACCGTTGCGACAAATGACAAAATTTCCCCTAGTGCAGTTTTTCTTTGTTAAATTTCTGGGGACGTTTTCAATCAACCTGCCAAATTCCAGCACATTTCGACATCGTTCCCGAGTCCAATTTCTCGGGCTAGATCCAATCAACCTGCTACATTTTAGCCCATTCCGACACCTTCGCGACAAATGACAAACTTCTCCCTGGGGCGATTTTTCTTTATTAAAATTTTCAGGCCGTTTCCAATCAACCTGCCAAATTTTAGCCCATTTCGACACCGTTTCCGACTCCAATTTCTCGGGCAGATTCCTATCAACCTACCAAATTTCAGCCAATTTCGACACCTTCGCGACAAATGACAATTGCCCTGGGTGCGGTTTTTCATTGTTAAATTTCTCGGGCCATTTCCACTCAACCTGCCAAATTTCAGCCCATTTCGACACCGTTCCCGAGTCCAATTTCTCGCGCCGTTTTCAATCAACCTGCTAAATTTTAGCCCATTCCAACACCGTCACAACAAATGACAAAATTACCCCTGGTGCGGTTTTTCTTTGTTAAATTTCTCGGGCCGTTTCCAATCAACCTGCCAAATTTTAGTCCAATTTCTCGGGCCGTTTGAAATCAATCTGCTATATTTCATCCCATTCCGACACCGTCTCGACAAATGACTAAATAGCCCCTGGTGCGGTATTTCTTTGTTAAATTTCTCGAGCCGTTTCCAATCAACCTGCCAAATTTTTGTCCAATTTCTCGGGCCGTTTCAAATCAATCTGCTAAATTTCAGCCCATTCCGACACCGTCGCGACAAATGACAAACTTGCCCCTGGTGGGATTTTTCTTTGTCCAATTTTTGGGGCCGTTTCCAATCAACCTGCCAAATTTTATACAATTCCGACACCGTCGTGACAAATGACAAAATCACCCCTGCTGCGATTTTTCTTTGTTAAATTTCTCGTGTCGTTTCCAATCAACCTGCCAAATTTCAGTCCAATTTCTCTGGCCGTTTCCAATCAACCTGCCAAATTTCAGCCCATCAAATGACAAAATGACCCTCGGTGCAGTTCTTCTTGGTTAAATTTCTCGAGTCGTTTACAATCAACCTACTAAATTTTAGGCCAATCCGATATCGTCGCGACAAATGACAAAATTTTCCTGGGTGCGGTTTTTCTTTGTTAAATTTCTCGGGCTGTTTCCAATCAACTTGCCAAATTTCAGCTCATTCTGACACAGTTGCGACAAATGACAAAATTGTCCCAAGTGTGGTTTTTCTTTGTTAAACATCTCGGGTCATTTCCAATAAACCTGCCAAATTTTAACCCATTCCGACACCGTTCTAGAGTCTAATTTCTAGGGCCATTTCCAATCAACCTGCCAAATTTCAGTCCATTCCGACACCGTTGAGACAAATGACGAAATTGCCCTGGGTACGATTTTTCATTCGTAAATTTCTTGGGTCGTTTCCAATCAACTTGCCAAATTTTAGCCCATTCCAGCATCGTTCCCGAGTCCAATTTCTCTGGCTGTTTCCAATCAACCTGCCAAATTTCAGCGCATTCCGACATCGTCGCAACAAATGACATAATTGCCCCTGGTGCGGTTTTTCTTTTTTAAAATTTTCGGGTCGTTTCCAATCAACCTGCCAAATTTCGACCCATTTCGACACCATTCTCGAGTCCAATTTCTTGGGCCACTTCCAAACAACCTGCCAAATTTCAGCCCATTCTGACACCGTCACGACAAATGACAAAACGACCCTCGGTGCGATTTTTCTTGGTTAAATTTCTCAGGCCGTTTACAATCAACCTGCCAAATTTCAGCCCATTCCGACATCGTCGCGACAAATGACAAAATTGCTCCTGGTGCAATTTTTATTTTTTAAATTTCTCGGGCCGTTTCCAATCAACCTGCCAAATTTCAGCCCATTCCGACATCGTCGCGACAAATGACAAAATTGCTCCTGGTGCAATTTTTATTTTTTAAATTTCTCGGGCCGTTTCCAATCAACCTGCCAAATTTCAGACCATTCTGACACAGTTACGACAAATGACGAAATTGCCCCTAGTACGGTTTTTTTTTGTTAAATTTCGCGGGCCGTTTTCAATCAACCTGCCAAATTTCAGCCCATTCCGACACCGTTCTGGAGTCCAATTTCTCGGGCCGTTTCCAATCAACCTTTTCAGTCCATTCCGTCATCGTCGAGACAAATGACGAAATTGCCCCTAGTGCGGTTTTTCATTCTTAAATTTCTCGGATCGTTTCCAATCAACCTGCCAAATTTTAGCCCATTCCAACTCCGTTCCCGAGTCCAATTTCTCTGGCTATTTGCAATCAACCTTCCAAATTTCAGCCCATTTTGACACCGTCGTGAGAAATGACAATATTGCCCTTGGTGCAATTTTTCCTTGTTATTTTTCTTGGGCCGTTTCCGATCAACCTGTAACATTTTGACCCATTTCGACGCCATCGCGACAAATGACAAAATGATCCCTGGTGCAATTTTTCTTTATTAAATTTCTCGGGCTGTTTACAATCAACCTGCCAAATTTCAGCCCATTCTGACACGTCGTGACAAAGGACAAAATTGCCCCTGGTGCGATTTTTCTTTGTTAAATTTCTCAGGCCGTTTCCGATCAACCTGCCAAATTTCAGCCCATTCTGACACAGCTGCAACAAATGACAAAATTGCCCCTGGTGCGATTTTTCTTTGTTAAATTTCTCGGGCCGTTTCCAATCAACCTGCCAAATTTCAGTCCATTTCGACACCGTCGCGACAAATGACAAAAATTGCCCCCGGTGCGATTCTTCATTCCAAAATTTCTCGGGCCGTTTCCAATCAACTTGCCAAATTTTAGCCCATTCCAACACCGTTCTCGAGTCCAATTTCTCTGGTTGTTTCCAATCAACCTTCCAAATTTCAGCGCATAATGACACCGTTGCGACAAATGACAAAAATGCCCCTGGTGCGGTTTTTCTTTGTTAAAATTTTCGGGATGTTTCCAACCAACATGCCAAATTTCAGGCCATTCCGACACCGTTCTCGAGTCAATTTCTTGGGCCATTTCCAAACAACCTACCAAATTTTAGCATATTCCGACACCGTTGCGATAAATGACAAAATTGCCCCTGGTACGATTTTTCTTTGTTAAATTTCTCGAACCGTTTTCAATTCACCTGCCAAATTCCAGCACATTTCGACACCGTTCCCGAGTCCAATTTCTCGGGACGGTTCCAATCAACCAGCCAAATTTCAGCCCATTTCGACACCATAGCGACAAATGATAAAATTGCCCCTAGTGCAGTTTTTCATTCTTAAATTTCTCGGGCCGTTTCCAATCAAATTGCCAAATTTTAGCCCATTCTGACACCGTTCTCGAGTCCAATTTCTCTGGCCATTTTCAATCAACCTGGCAAATTTCAACCATTCCGACACTGTCGCGACAAATGACAAAATTGCCCCTGGTGCGGTTTTTCTTTGTTAAATTTCTCGGGCCGTTTCCAATCAACCTGCCAAATTTCAGCCCATTCCTACATCGTCCCGATGAATGGCAAAATTACCCTGGTGCGGTTTTTCTTTGTTAAATTTCTAAGGCCGTTTCCAATCAACCTACAAAATTTTAGTCCAATTTCTCTGGCCGTTTCCAATCAATATGCTAAATTTCAGCCAGTTTCGACACTGTCGCGACAAATAACAAAATTTTCCCTGGTACGATTTTTCTTTGTTAAATTTCTTGGGCCATTTCCAACCAACCTGCCAAATTTCAGGACATTTCGACACCGTTCCAGAGTCCAATTTCTCGGGCCGTTTCCAATCAACTTGCCATATCTCAGAACATTCCAACACCGTCGCGACAAATGACAAAATTGCCTCTAGTGCGATTTTTCTTTGTTAAATTTCTCGGGCCGTTTCCAATCAACCTGCGAAATTTCAGTCCAATTAATCGGGTCGTTTTCAATAAACCTGCCAAACTTCAGCCCATTCCGACACCGTCACGACAAATGAGAAAATGACCCCTGGTGCAGTTTTTCTTTATTAAATTTCTCGTGCCGTTTACAATCAACCTGCCAAATTTCAGCCTATTCTGACATCGTAGCAACAAATGACAAAATTGCCCCTGGTGTGATTTTTCTTTGTTAAATTTCTCGGGCCGTTTCTAATCAACCTTCCAAATTTCAGCGCATTCCGACACAGTCGCGACAAATGGCAAAATTGCCCCTAGTGCGGTTTTCTTTCTTAAACTTCTTGGGCCGTTTCCAATCAACCTGCCAAATTTCAGTCCATTCCAACACCGTCGCGACAAATGACAAAATTACAGCTGGTGCAATTTTTCATTCTTAAATTTCTCGGGCCGTTTCCAATCAACCTACCAAATTTTAGCCCATTCCAACACCGTTCCCGAGTCCAATTTCTCTGGCTGTTTCCAATCAACCTGCCAAAGTTCAGCCCATTTCGATACCATCGTGACAAATGACAAAATTTTCCCTGGTGTAGTTTTTCTTTGTTAAATTTTTTGGGCCGTTTCCAATCAACCTGCCAAATTTCTGCCCATTCAGACACCGTTCTCGAGTCCAATTTCTTGGGCCACTTCCAAACAACCTGCCAAATTTTAGCCCGACACCGTTCCCGAATCCAATTTCTCAGGCTGGTTCTATCAACCTGCCAAATTTCAGCCCATTCCGACACCGTCACGACAAATGCTAAAATTGCACCAGGTGCGATTTTTCATTCTTAAATTTCTCGGGCCGTTTCCAATCAACCTACCAAATTTTAGCCCATCCCGACACCGTTCCCGAGTCCATTTTCTCTGGTCATTTCCAATCAACTTGGCAAATTTCTGCCCATTCCGACACCGTCGCAAAAAATGATAAAATTAACCCTGGTGCGGCTTTTCTTTGTTAAATTTTACCAGCCGTTTCCAATCAACCTGCCAAATTTTAGCCCATTTCGACACCGTTCCCGAGTCCAATTTCTCGGGCAGTTCCTATCAACCTGCCAAATTTAAGCCCATTCCGACACCTTCGCGACAAATGACAATTGTCCCTGGTGCGGTTTTTCTTTGTTAAATTTCTCGGGCTATTTCCAATCAACGTGCCAAATTTCAGTCCATTTCGACACCGACGCGACAAATGACAAAATTGCCCCAGGTGCAGTTTTTCTATGTTAAATTTTTTGGGCCATTTCCAATCGACATGCCAAATTTTAGTCCAATTTCTTGGGCCGTTTCAAATCAATCTGCTAAATTTCAGCCCATTCCGACACTATCGAGATAAATGACAAAATTGCCCCTGTTGCAAATTTTCTTTGTTAAATTTCTCGGGCCGTTTCCAACCAAACTGCCAAATTTCATCCCATTTCGACACCGTTCCAGAGTCCAATATCTTGGGCCATTTCCAATCAACCTGCCAAATTTCAGACCAATCCGACACCATCGCGACAAATGACAAAATTGCCCCTGGTGCGATTTTTCTTTGTTAAATTTCTCGTGCTATTTCCAATAAACTTGCCAAATTTCAGTTCAATTTCTCGAGCCATTTCCAATCAACCTGCCAAATTTCAGTCGATTCGGACATCGTCACAACAAATGAAAAAATTGCCCCTGTTGCGATTTTTCTTTGTTAAATTTCTCGGGCCGTTTCCAATCAACCAGCCAATTTTCATCCCATTCCGACACCGTCGCGACAAATGACAAAATTGCCCCTGGTGCGATTTTTCTTTATTAAATTTCTCGGGCCGTTTCCAACCAACCTGCCAAATTTCAGCCCATTTCGACACCGTTCCAGAGTCCAATTTCTCGGGCTATTTCCAATCAGCCTGCCAAATTTCAGACCATTTCGACACCGTTACGACAAATGATGAAATTACCCCTAGTCCGATTTTTCTTTGTTAAATTTCTCGTCCCTTTTCCAATAAACCTACCAAATTTCAGTCCAATTTCTTGGGTCGTTTCCAATCAACCTACCAAATTTCAACCGATTCCGACACCATCACGACAAATGACAAAATGATCCCCGGTGCGATTTTTCATGGTTAAATTTCTCGGGCCGTTTACAATCAAACTGCCAAATTTCAACACATTTCGACATCATCGCGACAAATGACAAAATTGCCCCTGGTGCGATTTTTCTTTTTTAAACTTCTCGGGCTGTTTCCAATCAACGTGCCAAATTTCAGCCCATTCCGACACCGTTACGGAGTACAATTTCTCTGGCTGTTTCTAATCAATCTTCCAAATTTCAGCCAATTCCGACATCGTCGCAACAAATGACGAAATTGCCCCTGGTGCAATTTTTCTTTGTTAAATTTTTCGGGCCGTTTCCAATTGACCTGCAAAATTTTAGCCCATTCTGACACCGTTCTCGAGTCCAATTTCTTGGGCCACTTCCAAACAACCTGCTAAAGTTCAGCCCATTCCGACAATGTTGCAGTAAATGACAAAATTGCCCCTGGTGCGATTTTTCTTTGTTAAATTTCTTAGGACGTTTTCAATCAACCTGCCAAATTCCAGGACATTTTGACACCGTTCCCGAGTCCAATTTCTCGGGCCGGTTGCAATCAACCCGCTAAATTTCAGCCCATTTCGACACCGTTCCCGAGTCCAATTTCTCGGGCCGTTTCCAATCAACCTGCCAAATTCCAGGACATTTTGACACCGTTCCCGAGTCCAATTTCTCGGGCCGGTTGCAATCAACCCGCTAAATTTCAGCCCATTTCGACACCGTCGTGACAAATGACAAACTTGCCCCCGGAGCGGTCTTTCTTTGTTAAATTTTTCAGGCCGTTTCCAATCAACCTGCCAAAATTTAGCCCATTTGGACACCATTTCTGACTCCAATCTCTCGGGCAGTTTCCTATCAACCAGCCAAATTTCAGCCGATTCCGACACCATCACGACAAATGACAGTTGCCTCTGGTGCGGTTTTTCTTTGTTAAATTTCTCGGGTTGTTTCCACTCAACCTGCCAAATTTCAGCCCATTTCGACACCGTTCTCGAGTCCAATTTCTCGGGCCGTTTCCAATCAACCTACCAAATTTCAGCCCATTCCGACACCGTCGGGACAAATGACAAAATTGCCCCTGGTACGGGTTTTCTTTGTTAAATTTCTCGGTCCGTTTCCAATCGACCTGCCAAATTTTAGTCCAATTTCTGGGGCCGTTTCAACTCAATCTGCTAAATTTCAGCCTATTCCGACACCGTCGCAACAAATGACAAAATTGCCCCTGGTGCGATTTTCCTTGGTTAAATTTCTCGGGCCGTTACCAACCAACCTGCCAAATTTCAGCCCATTTCGACATCGTTCCAAGAGTCCAATTTCTCGAGCCATTTCCAATCAACCTACCAAATTTCAGACCATTCCGACACCGTCGCGACAAATGACAAAATTGTCCCTGGTGCGATTTTTCTTTGTTAAATTTCTCGTGCCGTTTCCAATCAACCTGCCGAATTTCAGTTCAATTTCTCTGGCCGTTTTCAATCTTCCTGCCAAATTTCAGCCCATCAAATGATAAAATGACCCCCGGTGCGATTTTTCTTGGTTAAATTTCTCGGGCCGTTTAAGATCAACCTGCTAAATTTTAGCCCATTCCGAAATCATCGCGACAAATGATAAAATTGCTCCTAGTGCAGTTTTTCATTGTTAAATTTCTCGGGCTGTTTCCAATCAATCTGCCAAATTTTAGCCCATTCCGACACAGTTACGACAAATGACAAAATTGTCCCTGGTGCGATTTTTCTTTGTTAAACATCTCGGGCTGTTTCCAATCAACTTGCCAAATTTCAGCCTATTCCAGCACCGTTCTGGAGGCTAATTTCTTAGCCTATTTCCAATCAACTTGCCAAATTTCAGTCCATTCCGATATCGTCGTGACAAATGACAAAATTGCCCTTGGTACGATTTTTCATTCTTAAATTTCTCGGGCCGTTTTCAATCAGCCTGCCAAATTTCAGCCCATTCCGACATCGTTAGAAGTCCAATTTCTCGGGCCGTTTCCAATCAACCTGCTAAATTTCTGTCCATTCCGTCACCATCGAGACAAATGACAAAATTGCCCCTGGTGCGGTTTTTCATTCTTAAATTTATCAGGTAGTTTCCAATCAACCTGCCATATTATAGCCCATTTCAACAACGTTCCCGAGTGCAATTTCTCTGGCTGTTTCCAATCAATCTTCCAAATTTTAGCCCATTCCGACATCGTCGCGACAAATGACAAAATTACTCCTGGTGCGGTTTTTCTTTGTTAAATTTTTCGGGCCGTTTCCAATCGACCTGCAAAAGTTTAGCCCATTCTGACATCGTTCTCGAGTCCGATTTCTTGGGCCACTTCCAAACAACCTGCTAAAGTTTAGCCCATTCCGACAACGTTGCGGTAAAAGCCAAAATTGCCCCTGGTGCGGTTTTTATTTGTTAAATTTCTCGGGATGTTTTCAATCAACCTGCCAAATTCCAGTACATTTTGACACTATTCCCGAGTCCAATTTCTCGGGCCTGTTCCAATCAACCTGCTAAATTTCAGCCCAATCCGACACCGTCGCGACAAATGACAAACTTGCCCTTGGAGCGGTTTTTCTTTGTTAAATTTTTCAGGCCGTTTCCAATCAACCTACCAATTTTTAGCCCATTTCGACACCGTTTCCGACTCCAATTCCTCGGGAAGTTTCCTATCAACCTGCCAAATTTTAGCTGATTCCGACACCTTCGCTACAAATGACAGTTGCCCCTGGTGAGGTTTTTCTTTGTTAAATTTCTCGGGCCGTTTCCACTCAACCTGCCAAATCTCAGCCCATTTCGACACCATTCCAGAGTCCAATTTCTTGGGCCGTTTCCAATCAACCTGCCAAATTTCAGTTCAATTTCTCTGGTCGTTTCCAATCTACCTGCCAAATTTCAGCCCATCAAATGACAAAATGACCCCCGGTGCAGTTTTTCTTGGTTAAATTTCTCGGGCCGTTTACAATCAACCTGCCTAATTTTAGCCCATTTCGATATCGTCGAGACAAATGACAAAATTGCTCCTGGTGCGGTTTTTGTTTGTTAAATTTCTCGAGTTGTTTCCAATCAACCTGCCAAATGTTAGCCCATTCCGACATAGTTACGATAAATGACAAAATTGTCCCTGGTGCGGTTTTTCTTTGTTAAACATCTCGGCCGTTTCCAATAAACCTGCCAAATTTTAGCCCATTCCGACACCATTCTGGAGTCTAATTTCTCGGGCTGTTTCCAATCGACCTGCCAAATTTCAGTCCATTCCGATATCATTGTGACAAATGACAAAATTGCGCTTGGTGCGATTTTTCATTCTTAAATTTCTCGGGCTGTTTCCAATCAACCTGCCAAGTTTTAGCCCATTTCAACATCGTTCCCGAGTCCAATTTCTCTACCTGTTTCCAATGAACCTGCCAAATTTTAGCCCATTCCGATACCGTCGCAACAAATGACGAAATTGCCCCTGGTGCGGTTTTCCATTGTTAAATTTTTCTGGCCTTTTTCAATCAACCTACATAATTTCAGCCCATTCCAACACCGTTCTCGAGTCCAATTTCTCGGGTTACTTCCAAACAACCTGTCAAATTTCAGCCCATTCTGACACCGTTGCGACAAATGACAAAATTGCCCCTGGTGCGATTTTTCTTTGTTAAATTTCTAGGGCCGTTTCCAACCAACCTGCCAAATTTCAGCCCATTTCGACACCATTCCAGAGTCCAATTTCTCTAGCCGTTTCCAATCAAACTGCCAAATTTCACACCATTTCGGCACCGTCGCCACAAATGACAAAATTGCCTCTGGTGCAATTTTTCTTTGTTAAATTTTCTCGGGCCGTTTCCAATCAACCTGCTAAATTTCAGTCCAATTTCTCGGGCCGTTTCCAATCAACCTGCCAAATTTCAGCCCATTCTGACACATTTGCGACAAATGACAAAATTGCCCATAGTGCGGTTTTTCATTCTTAAAGTTCTCAGGCCGTTTTCAATCAACCTGCCAAATTTCAGCCCATTTCAACACCGTTCTCGAGTCCAATTTCTCGGGCCGTTTCCAATCAACCTTCCAAATTTCAGCCAAATCCGACACCGTCGCGACAAATGACAAAATTGCCCCTGGTGCGATTTTTCTTTGTTAAATTTCTCGGGCCGTTTCAAATCAATCTGTTAAATTTCAGCCCATTCTGACACAGTCGCGACAAATGACAAAATTGCCCCTGGTGAGATTTTTCTTTGATAAATTTCTCGAGTTGTTTCCAACCAACCTGCCAAATTTCAGCCCATTTTGACATCGTTCCAGAGTCCAATTTCTCAGGTCGTTTCCAATCGACCTGCCAAATTTCAGACCATTCCGACACCGTCGCGACAAATGACGAAATTGCCCATGGTGAGATTTTTCTTTGTTAAATTTCTTGTGCCGTTTCCAATCAACCTACCAAATTTCAGTCCAATTTCTCGGGCCATTTCCAATCAACCTTCAAAATTTCAGCCCATTCCGACACCGTCACGACAAATGACAAAATGACCCCAGGTGCGATTTTTCTTGGTTAAATTTCTCGGGCCGTTTACAATCAACCTGCTAAATTTCAGCCCATTCCGACAACATCGCGACAAACAAAAAAATTGCCCTTGCTGCGGTTTTTCTTTGTTAAATTTCTCGGGCAGTTTTCAATCAACCTTCCAAATTTCAGCCCATTCCGAGACATTTGCGACAAATGACAAAATTGCCCCTAGTGCGATTTTTCTTTGTTAAACTTCTCGGGCCGTTTCCAATCATCCTGCCAAATTTCAGCTCATTCCGACACCATTTTGGAGTCCAATATCTCAGGCCGTTTCCAATGAACCTGCCAAATTTCAGTCCATTCCGTCACTGTCGCGACAAATGACAAAATTACCCCTGGTGCGATTTTTCATTCTAAAATTTCTCGAGTCGTTTCCAATCAACCTGCCAAATTTTTGCCCATTACAACACCGTTCCCAAGTACAATTTCTCTGGCTATTTCCAATCAACCTTCCAAATTTCAGCCCATTCCGACACCGTCGCGACAAAAGACAAAATTGCCCCTGGTGCGATTTTTCTTTGTTAAATTTTTTGGGCCGTTTCCAATCAACCTGCCAAATTTAAGCACACTCAGACATCGCTCTCAAGTCCAATTTCTTGGGCCACTTCCAAACAACCAACTAAATTTCAGCCCATTCCGACACTGTTGCGACAAATTACAAAATTGCCTCTGGTGCAGTTTTTCTTTTTTAAATTTTTCAGGCCGTTTCCAATCAACCTGCCAAATTTCAGTCCATTCCGACACCGTCGCGACAAATGACAAAATTGCCCTTGGTGCGGTTTTACATTCTCAAATTTCTCGAGCTGTTTCCAAACAACCTGCCAAATTTTAGCCCATTCCAACACCGTTCTCGAGTCCAATTTCTCTAGCTGTTTCCAATCAGCCTGTCTAATTTCAGTCCATTCCGACACCGTCGTGACAAATGACAAAATTGCCCCCGTACGATTTTTCCTTGTTAAATTTCTCGGGCCGTTTCCAACCAACCTACCAAATTTCAGCCCATTTCAACACCGTTCCTGAGTCCAATTTCTTAGGCCGTTTTCAATCAACCTACCAAATTTCAGCCCATTCCGACACTGTCGCGACAAATAACAAAATTGTCCCTGGTACGATTTTTCATTGTTAAATATCTCGGGCCATTTCCAACCAACCTGCCAAATTTAATTCCAATTTCTCGGGACGTTTCCAATCTATCTGCCAAATTTCAGCCCATTTCGACACCGTCGTCACAAATGACAAGATTACCCTCAGGGCGGTTTTTCTTTGTTAAATTTCTCGGGCCGTTTCCAATCAACCTGCCAAATCTCAGCCCATTCCGACACCGTCATGACAAATGACAAAATTGCCCCTGGTGTGATTTTTCTTTGTTGAATTTCTCGGGCCGTTCCCAATCAACCAGCCAAATTTCAGCCCATTCCGACCTTGTTCCCGAGTCCAATTTCTCGCGACCTGCCAAATTTCAGCCCATTTCGACACAGTTGCGACAAATGACAAAATTGTCCCTGGTGCGATTTTTCTTTGTTAAACTTCTCGGGCCGTTTCCAATCAACCTGTCAAATTTTAGCTCATTTCGACACCGTTCCGAAGTCCAATTTCTTGGGCCGTTTCCAATCAACTTGCCAAATTTCAGTCCATTTCGACACCGTCGCGACGAATGACAAAATTGTCCCTGGTACGATTTTTCAATCTTAAATTTCTTGGGCCGTTTCCAATCAACCTGCCAAATTTTAGACCATTCACACTGTTCCCGGGTCCAATTTCTCTGGCCGTTTTCAATCAACCTGCCAAATTTCTGCCCATTCCGATACCGTCACGACAAATGACAAAATTTCCCTTGGTGCGATTTTTCTTTATTAAAATTTTCGAGCCGTTTCCAATCTACTTGCCAATTTTCAGCCCATTCCGACACCGTTCCTGAGTCCAATTTCTTGTGCCATTTCCAAACAACCCGCCAAATTTCAGCCCATCTTGACACCGTTGCGACAAATTACAAAATTGCCCCTGGTGCGGTTTTTCTTTGTTAAATTTCTCATGCCGTTTTCAATTGACCTACCAAATTCCAGCACATTCTCACACCATTCCTGAGTCTAATTTCTGGGGCTGTTTCCAATCAACCTGCCAAATTTCAGCCCATTCTGACACCGTCGCGACAAATGTCAAAATTGTCCCTGGTGCGGTTTTTCTTTTTAAAATTTCTCGGGCCGTTTTCAATCAACCTGCCAAATTTTAGTTTATTTCGACACCGTTACCAAGTCCAATTTCTTGGGCCATTTCCAACCAACCTTCCAAATTTCAGCCCATTCCGACACCGTTCCCGAGTCTAGTTTCTCTGGCCGTTTCCAATCAACCTGTTAAATTTCAGCCCATTCCAACACCGTCTCGACAAATGATAAAATTGCCCCTGGGGCGACTTTTCTTTGCTAAATTTCTCGGGTCATTTCCTATCAACTAACCAAATTTCAGTCCAACTACTCGGGCCATTTTCAATCAACCGGCCGAATTTCGGTCCAAATTCTCGGGTCGTTCCCAATCAACCTGTTGAATTTCAGCCCATTCCGACACTATCACGACAAATGAAAAAATGGCTTCTAGTGCGGTTCTTCTTTGTTAAATTTCTCAGGCCGTTTCCATGATACCTGCCAAATTTCAACCCATTTCGACAACATTCCCGAGTCCAATTTCTCGGGCTGTTTTCAATCAACCTTCCAAATTTCAACCAATTACGACATCGTC
>NC_036238.1:17103342-17104540 GCF_002742605.1 Olea europaea var. sylvestris
AATTTGGCAGATTGGTTGGAAACGGCTCGAGAAATTTAAGAAAGAAAAATCGCACTGGGGGCAATTTTGTCATTTGTCGCAACAGTGTTCGAATGGGTTGAAATTTGGCACGTTGTTTGGAAGTGGCCCAAGAAATTGGACTCGAGAACTGTGTTGAAATAGGCTGAAATTTTGCAGGTTGATTGGAAACGGCCCGAAAAATTTAACAAAGAAAAACCGCACCAGGGGCAATTTTGTCATTTGTTGCAACGGTGTCGGAATGGGCTGAAATTTGGCAGGTTGATTGGGAACAGTCAAAGAAATTGGACTCGGGAACGTTGCTGGAATGGGCTTAAATTTGGAAGGTTGATTGGAAACGGCCCGAGAAATTTAAGAATGAAAAACCGCACTAAGGGCAATTTTGTCATTTGTCGCGACGGTGTCGGAATGGACTGAAATTTGGTAGGTTGATTGGAAATGGCCCGAGATGTTAAACAAAGAAAAACCGCACTAGGGACAATTTTGTCATTTGTCGTAACTGTATCGAAATGTGATGAAGTTTGGCAGGTTGATTGAAAACAATTCGAGAAATTTAATAAGGAAAAATCGCACTAGGGGTAATTTTGTCATTTGTCGCGACAATGTCGAAATGAGCTGAAATTTGGCAGGTTGATTGTAAACGGCTCGAGAAATTTTACCAAGAAAAAGCTCACGGGGGTCATTTTGTCATTTGATGGGCTGAAATTTGGCAGGTTGATTGGAAACAGCCAAAGAAATTGGACTGAAATTTGGCAGGTTGATTGGAAACGACCCGAGAAATTTTAGAATGAAAAACCGCACCAAGGGTAATTTTGTTATTTGTCACGACGTTGTCGAAATGGACTGAAATTTGGCATGTTGATTGGAAATGGCTCGAGAAATTGGACTCCAGAACGGTGTCGGAATGGGCTGAAATTTGGCAGGTTGATTGGAAACGGCCTGAGATGTTTAACCAAGAAAAATCGCACCAGGGACAATTTTTTCATTTGTCGCAACTGTGTCGGAATTGGCTGAAATATGGTAGGTTGATTGGAAACGGTCCGAGAAATTTAACAAGGAAAAATCGCACTAGGGGCAATTTTGTCATTTATCGCGACGATGTCGGAATGAGCTGAAATTTAGCAAGTTGATTGTAAACGGCCTGAGAAATTTAACCAAGAAAAACCGCACCGAGGGTCAT
>NC_036238.1:17109681-17122202 GCF_002742605.1 Olea europaea var. sylvestris
TCATTTGTCGCAATGGTGTCAGAATGGGCTAAAATTTGGCAGGTTGTTTGAAAGTGGCCCAAGAAATTGGACTTGAGAAAGGTGTCGGAATGGGCTAAAATTTGGCAGGTTGATTGGAAACGGCCCGAAAAATTTAACAAAGAAAAATCGTACCAGGGGCAATTTTGTCATTCATTGCGACGGTGTCAGAATGGGCTAAAATTTGGCAGGTTGATTGGGAACAGCCAGAGAAATTGGACTTGGGAACGACGTTGGAATGGGCTAAAATTTGGCAGGTTGATTGGAAACGGCCCGAGAAATTTAAGAATGAAAAACCGCACCAAGGGTAATTTTGTCAATTGTCGCGATAGTGTCGGAATGGACTGAAATTTGGCAGGTTGATTGGAAACAGCTCGAGAAATTGGGCTCCAGAACGGTGTCAGAATGGGCTGAAATTTGGCAGGTTGATTGGAAATGGCCCGAGATGTTTAATAAAGAAAAATCGCACCAGGGACAATTTTGTCATTTGTCACAACTGTATCGGAATGGGATGAAATTTGGCAGGTTGATTGGAAACAACCTGAGAAATTTAACAAGGAAAAATTGCACTAGGGGCAATTTTGTCATTTGTCGCGACGATGTCGGAATGAGCTGAAATTTGGTAGGCAGATTGTAAACGTTCCAAGAAATTTAACCAAGAAAAACCGCACCGGGGGTCATTTTGTCATTTGATGGGCAGAACTTTGGCAGGTTGATTGGAAACAGCCAGAGAAATTGGACTGAAATTTGGCAGGTTGATTGGAAACGGCACGAGAAATTTAACAAAGAAAAATCACACCAGGGGCAATTTTGTCATTTGTCGCGACGGTGTCGGAATGGTCTGAAATTTGGCAAGTTGATTGGAAACGGCCCGAGAAATTGGACTCTAGAATAGTGTCGAAATGGGTTGAAATTTGGCAGGTTGGGTGGAAACGGCTCGAGAAATTTAAAAAGAAAAATCGCACCAGGGGCAATTTTGTCATTTGTCGCGACGGTGTCGGGATGGTCTGAAATTTGGCAGGTTGATTGGAAACGACCCAAGAAATTGGACTTGAGAACGGTGTCGAAATGGGCTGAAATTTGGCAGGTTGATTGGAAATGGCCCGAGAAGTTTAACAAAGAAAAACCGCACCAGGGGCAATTTTGTCATTTGTTGCAACTGTGTCGGAATGGGCTAAAATTTGGAAGGTTGATTGGAAACAGCCCGAGAAATTTAACAAAGAAAAATCACGCCTTGGGCAATTTTGTCATTTGTCGCGACGATCTTGGAATGGGCTGAAATTTGGCAGGTTGATTGTAAACGGCCTAAGAAATTAACCAAGAAAAACCGCACCGGGGATCATTTTGTCATTTGTTGTGATGGTGTCGGAATCGGCTGAAATTTGGTTGATCGATTGGAAACTGCCAAAGAAATTGGACTAAAATTTGGCAGGTTTATTGGAAACGACACGAGAAATTTAACAAAGAAAAATAGCACCAGGGGAAATTTTGTTATTTGTCGCGATAATGTGGGAATGGTCTGAAATTTGGCAAGTTGATTGGAAATGGCTCGAGAAATTGGACTCTAGAACGGTGTTGAAATGGGCTGAAATTTGGCAGATTGGTTGGAAACGGCCTGAGTAATTTAACAAAGAAAAATCGCACGAAGGGCAATTTTGTCATTTGTCGGAACGGTGTCAGAATGGGCTGAAATTTGGCAGGTTGTTTGGAAGTGGCTTGAGAAATTGGACTCGAGAACAGTGTCGAAATGGGCTGAAATTTTGCAGGTTGATTGAAAATAGCCCAAAAAATTTAACAAAGAAAAATCGTACCAGGGGCAATTTTGTCATTTGTTACGACGGTGTCTGAATGGTCTGAAATTTGGCAGGTTAATTGGGAACAGCCAGAGAAATTGGACTCGAGAATGATGTTGGAATGGGCAAAAAATTGGCTAGTTGATTGAAAACGGCCCGCGAAATTTAAGAATGAAAAACCTCACCAAGAAAAATTTTGTCATTCCTCGCGACGGTGTCAGAATGGACTGGAATTTGGCAGGTTGATTGGAAACGGCCCGAGAAATTTAATAAAGAAAAACCTCACTGGGGATCATTTTGTCATTTGTCGCGACGGTGTCAGAATGGGCTGAAATTTGGCAGGATGATTGGAAACGGCCCGAGATGTTTAACAAAGAAAAACTGCACCAGGGACAATTTTGTCATTTGTCGTAACTGTGTTGGAATCGGTTGAAATTTGGCAAGTTGATTGGAAACAGCCCGAGAAATTTAACAAAGAAAAATCGCACTAGGGGCAATTTTATCATTTGTCGTGACGATGTCAGAATGGGCTGAATTTTGGCAGGTTGATTGTAAATGGCTTGAGAAATTTAACCAAGAAAAATCGCACCGAGGGTCATTTTCTCATTTGATGGGCTGAAATTTGGCAGGTTGATTGGAAATGGCCAGAGAAATCGGACTGAAATTTTGCAGGTTGATTGGAAACGGCACAAGAAATTTAACAAAGAAAAATCGCGCAAGGGGCAATTTTTTCATTTGCCACGATGGTGTTGGAATGATCTGAAATTTGGCAGGTTGATTGAAAATAGCCCGAGAAATTGGACTCTGGAATGGTGTTGAAATTGGCTGATATTTGGCAGGTTGGGTTGAAACGGCCCGAGAAGTTTAACAAAGAAAAATCGCACCAGCGGCAATTTTGTCATTTATCATGACGGTGTTGAAATGGGCTAAAATTTAGCAGATTAATTTGAAACGGCCCGAGAAATTGGACTAAAATTTGGCAGGTTGATTAGAAACGGCCCGAGAAATTAACAAAGAAAAACCGCACCAAGGGTAATTTTGTCATTTGCCACGATGATGTCGGAATGGGCTGAAATTTGGCCGGTTGATTAAAAATGGCCTGAGAAATTGGACTCGGGAATGGTGTTGAAATGGGTTGAAATTTGGCAAGTTGAGTGAAAACGGCCCGAGAAATTTAACAAAGAAAAACCGCACCAGGGGCAATTGTCATTTGTCGCGAAGGTGTCGGAATGAGTTGAAATTTGGCAGGTTGATAGGAAACTGCTTGAGAAATTGGAGTCGAAAATGGTGTCGAAATGGGCTAAATTTGGCAGGTTGATTGGAAACGGCCTGAAAAATTTAAAAAAGAAAAATCGCACCGGGGGCAAGTTTGTCATTTGTCGCGACGGTGTCGGAATTGGTGGAAATTTAGCCAGTTGATTGGAACGGGCCCGAGAAATTGGACTCGGGAACGGTGTCGAAATGTGCTGGAATTTGGCAGGTTGATTGAAAACGTCCCGAGAAATTTAACGAAGAAAAATCACACTAGGGCCAATTTTGTCATTTGTCGTGACGATGTCGGAATGGGTTGAAATTTGGCAGGTTGATTGGAAATGGCCCGAGAAATTGGACTGAAATTTGGAAGGTTGATTGGAAACGGCTCGAGAAATTTAACAAAGAAAAATCGGACCAGGGGTAAATTTGTCAATTGTCGCGACGATGTCGGAATGGGCTGAAATTTAGCAGGTTGATTGTAAACGGTCCGAGAAATTTAACCAAGAAAAATCGCACCGGGGGTGATTTTGTAATTTGTCGTGACGGTGTCGGAATGTGCTGAAATTTGGCAAGTAGATTGGAAACAGCCCGAGAAATTGGACTGAAATTTGGCAGGTTTATTGGAAACGACACGAGAAATTTAACAAAGAAAAATCGCACCAGGGGCAATTTTGTCATTTGTCGTGACTGTGTCGGAATGGGCTGAAATTTAGCAGATTGGTTTGAAACGGCCCGAGAAATTGGACTAAAATATAGCATGTCGATTGGAAATGGCCCGAGAAATTTAACAAAGAAAAACCGCACCAGGGGCAATTTTATCATTTGTCGCGACGGTGTCGGAATGGGCTGAAATTTGGCAGGTTGATTGGAAACGGCCCGAGAAATTAGACTCGGGAACGGTGTCGAAATGGGCTGAAATTCGCCAAGTTGATTGGAAACGGCCCGAGAAATTTAACAAAGAAAAATCGTACCAGGGGAAATTGTCATTTGTCGCGAAGGTGTCGGAATGGGCTGAAATTTGGCAGGTTGATAGGAACTGCTCAAGAAATTAGAATCGGAACGGTGTCGAAATGGGCTAAATTTTAGCAGGTTGATTGGAAACTGCCGAAAAAATTTAACAAAGAAAAACTGCACCAGGGGCAATTTTATCATTCATCACGACGGTTTTGGAATGGGCTGAAATTTGTCAGGTTGATTGCAAACGGCAAGAGAAATTGGACTCAGGAATGGTGTCAGAATGGGCTAAAATTTGGCAGGTTCATTGGAAATGGTCCGAGAAATTTAATAATGAAAAACTGCACCAAGGGCAATTTTGTCATTTGTCGTGATGGTGTCGGAATGGGCTGAAATTTGGTAGGTTGATTGGAACCAGCCCGAGAAATTGGACTCGGGAACGGTGTCGGGCTGAAATTTGGCAGGTTGTTTGGATGTGGCCCAAGCAATTGGACTCTAGAACGGTGTCGGAATGGGCTGAAATTTGGCAGGTTGTTTGGAAATGGCCCAAGAAATTGGACTCGAGAACAGTGTCGAAATGGCCTGATATTTGGAAGGTTGATTAGAAACGGCTCGAAAAATTTAACAAAAAAATTGCACCAGGTGCAATTTTGTCATTTGTCGTGACGGTGTCGTTATGCGCTGAAATTTGGCAGGTTGATTGGAAGCAGCTAGAGAAATTGGACTCGAGAACGGTGTTGGAATGGGCTAAAATTTGGCAGGTTGATTGGAGGCGGCCCGAGAAATTTAAGAATGAAAAACTACACCAAGGGCAATTTTGTCATTTGTCGCGACGGTGTCGGAATGGACTGAAATTTAGCAGGTTGATTGGAAACGGCCCGAGAAATTGGACTCCGGAACGGTGTCGAAATGGACTGAAACTTGGCAGGTTGATTGGAAACGGCCCGAGAAGTTTAACAAAAAAAACCGCATCAGGGGCAATTTTGTCATTTGTCGCAACTGTGTCGGAATGGGCTAAAATATGGCAGGTTGATTGGAAACGACCCGAGAAATTTAACAAAGAAAAACAGTACCAGGGGCAATTTTGTCATTTGTCGTGATGACGTCGGAATGGGCTGAAATTTGGTAGGTTGATTGTAAACGGCACGAGAAATTTAACCAAGAAAAACTACACCGGGGATCATTTTGTCATTTGTCGCGACGGTGTTGGAATGGGCTAAAATTTGGCAGGTTGATTGGAATCGCCCTGAGAAATTGGAATGAAATTTGGCAGGTTGATTGGAAACGGCCCGAGAAACTTAACAAAGAAAAATCGGACCAGGGATAATTTTGTCATTTGTCGCGAAGGTGTCGGAATGGGCTGAAATTTGGCAGGTTGATTTTAAATGGCCCGAGAAATTTAACAAAGAAAAATCGCACTGGGGATCATTTTGTCATTTGTCGCGATGGTGTTGGAATGGGTTGAAATTTGGCAGGTCGATCGGAAATGGCCCGGGAAATATAACAAAGAAAAATCGCACCAAGGGCAATATTGTCATTTGTCGCGACAGTGTCGTAATGGGCTGAAAGTTGGAAGGTTGATTGGAAACGGCCCGAGAAATTGGACTCGAGAACGTTGTTAAAACGGGTTGAAATTTGGCAGGTATCATTGAAACGGCCCGAGAAATTTAACAAAGAAAAACCGCACCAGAAGCCATTTTTCATTTGTCGTGACAGTGTCGGAATGGGCTGAAATTTAACAGGTTGATTGGGAACGGCTCGAGTAGTTGGACTGAAATTTGGTTGGTTGATAGGAAACGGACCGCGAAATTTAACAAAGAAAAACTGCCCCAGGGGTAATTTTATCATTTGTCGTGACGGTGTCGGAATGGGCTGAAATTTGGCAGGTTGATTGGAAACGGCCTGAAAAATTGGACTCGGGAACGGTGTCGGAATGTGCTGTAATTTGGTAGGTAGATTGGAAACGGCCTGGGAAATTTAACAAAGAAAAATAGCACCAGGGGCAATTTTATCATTTATCGCGACAGTGTTGGAATGGGCTGAAATTTCGAAGGTTGGTTGGAAGTGGCCCAAGAAATTGGACTCGGGAACGGTGTCGAAATGGGCTAAAAATTAGCAGGTTGATTGGAAACGGCTTGAAAATTTTAATAAAGAAAAATCGCACCAAGGGCAATTTTGACATTTGTCGCGACGGTGTCGAAATGTTCAGAAATTTGGCAGGTTGATTGGAAACGGCCAGAGATACTGGACCCGAGAACGGTGTGAATGGTCTAAAATTTGGCAGGTTGATTGGAAATGGCTCGAGAAATTTAAGAATGAAAAACCGCACCAGGGGCAATTTTGTCATTTGTCGCGACAGTGTCGAAGTGGACAGAAATTTGGCAGGTTAATTGGAAACGACCCGAGAAGTTTAACAAAGAAAAATCGCACCATGGGTAATTTTGTCATTTGTCATAACCGTGTCGGAATGGGCTGAAATTTTGCAGGTTGATTCGAAACTGCTTGAGAAATTGACTCGGGAACAAGGTTGGAATGGGCTGAAATTTGGCAGGTTGATTGGGAACGGCCCGAGAAATTTAACAAAGAAAAACTGCACCAGGGACAATTTTGTCATTTGTCACGACGGTGTCGGAATGGGCTGAAATTTGGCATGCTGATTGGAGACGGCCCGAGAAATTTAACAAAGAAAAACAACACCGGTGGCAATTTTGTCATTTGTCGCGACAGTGTCGAAATGGGCTGAAATTTGGCAGGTTGATTGAAAACGGCCCGAGAAATTGGACTAAAATTTGAAGGTAGATTGGAAACGGCCCGAGAAATTTAACAACGAAAAATCGCAACAGGGGCAATTTTGTCATTTGTCGCGACGGTGTCGGAATGGGCTGAAATTTGGTAGGTTGATTGGAAAAGGCCCGAGAAATTGGACTCGGGAACGGTGTTGAAATTGGCTGAAATTTGGCAGGTTGGTTGGAAACGGCCCGAGAAATTTAATAAAGAAAAATCGTACCAGGGATAATTTTGTCATTTGTCGCGACGGTGTCGGAATATACTGAAATTTGGCAAGTTAATTGGAAATGGCTAGAGAAATTGGACTCTGGAAGGGTGTCGAAATGGGCTGAAATTTTGCAGGTTGATTAGAAGCGGCCCGAGAAGTTTAACAAAGAAAAATCGCACCAGGGGCAATTTTGTCATTTGTCGCAACTGTGTCGGAATGGGCTGAAATTTGGCAGGTTGATTGGGAACGGCCCGAGAAATTTAACAAAGAAAAACTGCACCAGGGACAGTTTTGTCATTTGTCACGACGTTGTCGAAGGGGACTGAAATTTGGCAGGTTGATTGGAAACGGCCCGAGAAATTTAACAAAGAAAAACGCACCGGGGGAAATTTTTATCATTTGGGGCGATGGTGTCGAAATGGGCTGAAATTTGGCAGGTAGATTGGAAACAACCCAATAAATTTGACTTAAATTTGGCAGGTTGATTGAAAATGGCCCGAGAAATTTATCAATGAAAAATCGCACCAGGGGCAATTTAGTCATTTGTCGCGACGGTGTCGGAATGGGTTGTAATTTGGCAGCTTGATTGGAAACGGCCCGAGAAATTGGACTCGATAATGGTGTTGAAATGGGCTAAAATTTGGCAGGTTGGTTGGGAACGGCCCGAGAAATTTAACACGGAAAAATCGTACCGGGGTCAATTTTGTCATTTGTCGCGACAGTGTTAGAATGGACTGAAATTTGGCAGGTTGATTGGAAATGGCCCGAGAAATTTAATGAAGAAAAACCGCACCGGGGGTAATTTTTATCATTTGGGGCGACGGTGTCGAAATGGGCTAAAATTTGGCAGGTAGATTGGAAACAGCCCAATAAATTTGACTTAAATTTGGCAGGTTGATTGGAAACGGCCCAAGAAATTTATCAATGAAAAATCGCACCAGGGGCAATTTTGTCATTTGTCGCGACGGTGTCGGAATGGGCTGAAATTTGACAGCTTGATTGGAAACGGCCCGAGAAATTGTACTCGGTAACGGTGTTGAAATGGGCTGAAATTTGGCAGGTTGGTTGGGAACGGCCCGAGAAATTTAACACGGAAAAATCGTACCGAGGTCAATTTTGTCATTTGTCACGACGGTGTTGGAATGGACTGAAATTTGGCAGGTTGATTGGAAACAGCCAAAGAAATTTGACTCGGGAACGGTGTTGGAATGGGCTAAAATTTGACAGGTTGAATGGAAACGGCCCAAGAAATTTAAGAATGAAAAACCACACCAGGGGCAATTTTGTCATTTGTCGCAACGGTGTCGGAATGGATTGAAATTTGGCAGGGTTATTGGAAACGGCCTGAGAAATTTTACAAAGAAAAACTGCACAACGGGTAATTTCGTCATTTGTCGCGACGGTGTCGAAATGGACTGAAATTTAGCAAGTTGTTTGGAAGTGGCCCAAGAAATTGGACNAAATTTGGCAGGTTGATTGTAAACGGCCCGAGAAATTAAACCAAGAAAAGTCGCACCGGGGGTCATTTTCTCATTTGTCGTGATGGTGTTGGAATGGGCCGAAATTTGGCAGGTTGATTGGAAACGAATCAAGAAATTGGACTGAAATTTGACAGGTCGATTGGAAACGGCCCGAGAAATTCAACAAAGAAAAACCCGCACCAGGGGCAATTTTGTCATTTGTCGCGACGGTGTCGAAATGGGCTGAAATTTGGATGGTTGATTGGAAATGGTCCAAAAAATTGGACTCGAGAACGGTGTTGAAATTGGTTGAAATTTGGAAGGTTGTTTGGAAACGGCCCGAGAAATTTAACAAAGAAAAACTGCTCCAGGGCAATTATCATTTGTCGCGACGGTGTCGAAATGGGCTGAAATTTGGCAGGTTGAAAGGAAACTGCCCGAGAAATTGGACTCAGGAACAGTGTCGAAATGGGCTAAAATTTAGCAGGTTGATTGGAAACGGCCCGAAAAATTTAACAAAGCAAAATCGCACTAGGGGCAATTTTGTCATTTGCCGCAACTGTGTCGGAATGGGCTGAAATTTGCCAAGTTGATTGGAAACGGCCCCAGAATTGGACTCCGGAACGGTGTTAAAATGGGCTGAAATTTGACAGGTTGATTGGAAACGGCCCGAGAAATTTAACGAAGAAAAACCGCCCCAGGGTAATTGTCATTTGTCGCGAAGGTGTCGGAATGGGCTAAAATTTGGCAGGTTGATAGGAAACTGCTCGAGAAATTGGACTCGGGAACAGTGTCGAAATGGGGTAAAATTTGCCAGGTTGATTGGAAACGGCCCGAAAAATTTAACAAAGAAAAACCGCACCAAGGGCAATTTTGTCATTTATCGCGATGGTGTCGGAATGGGCTGAAATTTACCAGGTTGATTGGAAACGGCCAGAGAAAATGGTCTCGGGAACGGTGTCAAAATGGGCTAAAATTTGGAAGTTTGATTGGAAACGGCCCGAGAAATTTAACAAAGAAAAATCGCACCAGGGGTAATTTTGTCGTTTGTAGCGATGGTGTCGGAATGGGCTGAAATTTAGTAGATTGATTTGAAACGGGCCGAGAAATTGACTAAAATTTGGTAGGTTGTTTGGAAACGGCCCGAGAAATTTAACAAAGAAAAATCGCATGGGGGGCAATTTCTTCATTTGTCGCAACGGTGTCGGAATGGGCTGAAATTTGGCAGGTTGATTGGAAACGGCTCGAGAAATTGGACTCGGGAACGGTGTCGAAATGGGTTAAAATTTGACTGGTGAGTGGAAACGGCCCGAGAAATTTAACAAAGAAAAATCGCACCAGGGGCAATTATCATTTGTCGCGAAGGTGTCGAAATGGGCTGAAATTTGGCAGGTTGATAGGAAACTGCCCGAGAAATTGGAGTCAAAAACGGTGTCGAAATGGGCTAAAATTTTGCAGGTTGATTGGAAACGGCCTGAAAAATTTAACAAAGAAAAACCGCTCCAGGGGCGAGTTTGTCATTTGTCGCGACGGTGTCGGAATGGCCTGAAATTTAGCAGGTTGATTGGAACTAGCCCGAGAAATTGGACTCGGGAACGATGTCGGAATGGGCTGGAATTTGGCAGGTTGATTGAAAACGTCCCCAGAAATTTAATAAAGAAAAATCGCACAAGGGGCAATTTTGTAATTTGTCGCAACGGTGTCGGAATGGGCTAAAATTTAGCAGGTTGTTTGGAAGTGGCCCAAAAAATTGGGATCGAGAACAGTGTCGAAATGGGCTTAAATGTGGCAGGTCGATTGGAAACAGCCCGAGAAATTTAACAAAGAAAAACCGCACTAGGGGCAATTTTGTCATTTGTCACGACGGTGTCGGAATGGGCTGAAATTTGGAAGGTTGATTAGATACAGCCAGAGAGATTGGACTCGGGAACGTTGTTGGAATGGGCTAAAATTTGGCAGGTTGATTAGAAACTACCCGAGAAATTTAAGAAAGAAAAATCGCACCAGGGGCAATCTTGTCATTTATCTCGACGGTGACGGAATGGATTGAAATTTAGCAGGTTGATTGGAAACGGCCCCAAAAATTGGGCTCCGGAACGGTGTCGAAATGGGCAGAAATTTGGCAGGTTGATTGGAAACGGCCCGAGAAGTTCAACAAAGAAAAATCGGACTAGGGGTAATTTTGTCATTTGTCGCAACTGTGACTGAATGGGATGAAATTTGGAAGGTTGATTGGAAACGGCCCGAGAAATTAACAAAGAAAAATTGCACCAGGGGCAATTTTGTTATTTGTCGCGACGATGTCGAAATGGGCTGAAATTTGGCAGGTTGATTGGAAATGGCCCGAGAAATTGGACTGAAATTTGGCATGTTGGTCGGAAACGGCCCGAGAAATTTAACAAAGAAAAATCGCGCCAGGGGCAATTTTGTCATTTGTCGCGACTATGTCGGAATGGGCTGAAATTTAACAGATTGATTTGAAATGGCCCGAGAAATTGGACTAAAACTTGGCATGTCAATTGGAAACGGTACGAGAAATTTAACAAAGAAAAATCGCACCAGGGGTAATTTTCTCATTTGTCGCGACGGTGTCGGAATGGGCTGAAATTTGGCAGGTTGATTGGAACCAGCTCGAGAAATTGTACTCGGGAATGGTGTCGGGATTAAATTTGGCAGGTTGTTTGGAAGTGGCCCGTGAAATTGAACTCGAGAACGGTATCGGAGTGGGCTAAAATTTTGGCAGGTTGATTGGAAACGGCCCGAAAAATTTAACAAAGAAAAATCGCACCAGGGGAAATTTTGTTATTTGTCGCGACGGTGTCGGAATGGGCTAAAATTTGGCAGGTTAATTGGAAACAGCCAGAGAAATTAGACTCGGGAACGGTGTTCGAATGGGCTTTAATTTGGCAAGTTGATTGGAAATGGCCCAAGAAATTTAAGAATGAAAAAATGCACCAGGGGCAATTTTGTCATTTGTCACGACGGTGTCGGAATGGACTGAAATTTGGCAGGTTGATTGGAAACAACCAGAGAAATTGGACTCAGGAACAGTGTCGAAATGGGCTGAAATTTGGCAGGTTGATTTGAAGATTCAAAACGGCCGGAGAAGTTTAACAAAGAAAAACCGCACCAGGGGCAATTTTGTCATTTGTCGTAACTGTGTCGGAATGGGCTGAAATTTGGTAGGTTGATTGGAAAGGGCCCAAGAAATTTAATAAAGAAAAATCGTACCAAGGGCAATTTTGTCATTCATCGTGATTATATCGGAATGGGCTGAAATTTGGTCGGTTGATTGTAAACGGCCCGAGAAAATTAACCAAGAAAAGCCGCACCGGGGGTCATTTTCTCATTTGTCGTGATGGTGCCAGAATGGGCTGAAATTTAGCAGGTTGATTGGAAATGGCCCAAGAAATTGGATAGAAATTTGGTAAGTTCATTGGAAACGGCCCGAGAAATTTTACAAAGAAAAATCGCACCAGGGGAAATTTTGTTATTTGTCGCGACGGTGTCGGAATGGGCTAAAATTTGGCAGGTTAATTGGAAACAGCCAGAGAAATTAGACTCGGGAACGGTGTTCGAATGGGCTTTAATTTGGCAAGTTGATTGGAAATGGCCCAAGAAATTTAAGAATGAAAAAATGCACCAGGGGCAATTTTGTCATTTGTCACGACGGTGTCGGAATGGACTGAAATTTGGCAGGTTGATTGGAAACAACCCGAGAAATTGGACTCAGGAACAGTGTCGAAATGGGCTGAAATTTGGCAGGTTGATTTGAAGATTCAAAACGGCCGGAGAAGTTTAACAAAGAAAAACCGCACCAGGGGCAATTTTGTCATTTGTCGTAACTGTGTCGGAATGGGCTGAAATTTGGTAGGTTGATTGGAAAGGGCCCAAGAAATTTAATAAAGAAAAATCGTACCAAGGGTAATTTTGTCATTCATCGTGATGATATCGGAATGGGCTGAAATTTGGTCGGTTGATTGTAAACGGCCCGAGAAAATTAACCAAGAAAAGCCGCACCGGGGGTCATTTTCTCATTTGTCGTGA
>NC_036238.1:17122546-17599028 GCF_002742605.1 Olea europaea var. sylvestris
TATCGAAATGGGTTGAAATTTGGAAGGTTTATTGGAAACGGCCCGAGAAATTTAACAAAGAAAAACTGCACCAGGGCAATTATCATTTGTCGCGACGGTGTCAGAATGGGCTGAAATTTGGTAGGTTGATAGGAAACTGGCCGAGAAATTGGACTCGGGAGCAGTGTCGAAATGGGCTAAAATTTTGCAGGTTGATTGGAAACGGCCCCAGAAATTGGACTCGGGAACGGTGTCAAAAATGGGCTGAAATTTGACAGGTTGATTGGAAACGGCCCGAGAAATTTGACAAAGAAAAACCGCACCAGGGCTATTGTCATTTGTCGCAAAGGTGTCGGAATGGGCTAAAAATTGGCAGGTTGATAGGAAACTGGCAGAGAAATTGGACTCGGGAACAGTGTCGAAATGGGCTAAAATTTGGCAGGTCGATTGGAAAGGGCCCGAAAAATTTAACAAAGAAAAACCGCACCAAGGGCAATTTTGTCATTAGTCACGAAGGTGTCGGAATGGGCTGAAATTTGCCAGGTTGATTGAAAATGGCCAGAGAAATTGGACTCGGGAACGGTGTCAGAATGGGCTAAAATTTGGCAGTTTCATTGGAAACGGCCCGAGAAATTTAAGAATGAAAAATCACAGCAGGGGCAATTTTGCCATTTGTCGCGACGGTGTTGGAATGGGCTAAAATTTGGCCGGTTGATTGGAACCGGCCTGAGAAATTGGGCTGGGGAACGGTGTCGGAATGCGCTGGAATTTGGCAGGTGAATTGAAAACGGCCCGAGAAATTTAACAAAGAAAAATCGCACCAGGGGCAATTTTGTCATTTATCGCAACGGTGTCGGAATGGGCTGAAGTTTGGTAGGTTGTTTGGAAATGGCCCAAGAAATTGGACTCGAGAACGGTGTCGGAATGGCCTGAAATTTGGCATGTTGATTGGAAACGGCCCGAAAAATTTAACAAAGAAAAACCGCACCAGGGTTAATTTTTTCATTAGTTGCGACGGTGTCGTTATGCGCTAAAATTTGGCAGGTTGATTGGAAATAGCTAGAGAAATTGGACTCGAGAACGGTGTTGAAATGGGCTAAAATTTGTCAGGTTGATTGGAAACGGCCTGAGAAATTTAAGAATGAAAAATCGCACCAGGGGCATTTTTGTCATTTGATGCGACGGTGTCGGAATGGATTGAAATTTGGCAGGTTGATTGGAAACGGCCCGAGAAATTGGACTCTGGAATGGTGTCAGAATGAGCTGAAATTTGGCAAGTTGATTGGAAATGGCCCGAGAAGTTTAACAAAGAAAAATCGCACCAGGGGCAATTTTGTCATTTGTCGCAACTGTGTCGGAATGGGCAGAAATTGGCAGGTTGATTGGAAACGGCCCAAGAAGTTTAACAAAGAAAAATGGCACCAGGGGCAATTTTGTCATTTGTCGTGACGATGTCGGAATGGGCTATAATTTGGTAGGTTGATTGTAAACGGCAAGAGAAATTTAACCAAGAAAAACTATTAAATTTCTCGTGTCGTTACCAATCAACCTGCCAAATTTCAATCCAATTTCTCTGGCCGTTTCCAATCAACTTGCCAAATTTCAGCCCATCAAATGACAAAATGACCCCTGGTGGGGTTTTTCTTAGTTAAATTTCTCGGGACGTTTACAATCAACCTGCCAACTTTCAGCTCATTCCGACATCATCGCAACAAATGACAAAATTACCCCTAGTGCGATTTTTCCTTGTTAAATTTCTCAAACTATTTCCAATCAACTTGCCAAATTTCATCCAATTCCGATACAGCTGCGACAATTGGCAAAATTGTCCTTGGTGTGATTTTTCTTTGTTAAACATCTCGGGCCGTTTCCAATCAACCTACCGAATTTCAGTCCATTTCGACATCGACGCGACAAATGACAAAATTGCCCTTGGTACGATTTTTCATTCTTAAATTTCTCGGGCCGTTTCCAATCAACCTGCCAAATTTCAGCCCATTCCGACACCGTCGTAACAAATGACAAAATCGCCCCTGGTGCGATTTTTCTTTGTTAAAATTTTCGGGCCGCTTCCAATCGACCTGCCAAATTTCAGCCCATTCTGACACCTTTCTCGAGTCCAATTTCTTGGGCCACTTTCAAACAACCTGCCAAATTTCAGCCCATTTCGACACCATTCCAGAGTCCAATTTCTCGGGCCATTTCCAATTAACCTTTCAAATTTTATACCATTCCGACACCGTCGCGACAAATGACAAAATTGCTTCTGGTGCAATTTTTCTTTGTTAAATTTCTCGGGCCGTTTCCAATCAACCTGCCAAATTTCAGCCCATTTCGACACCATTCCAGAGTCCAATTTCTCGGGCCGTTTCCAATCAACCTGCCAAATTTCAGCCCATTCCGACACCGTCGCGAAAAATGACAAAATTGCCCCTGGTGCGATTTTTCATTCTGTAATTTCTCGGGCCGTTTCCAATCAACCTGCCAAAATTCAGATCATTCCGACACTGTCGCGACAAATGAAAAATTACCCCTGGTGCGATTTTTCTTTGTCAAATTTCTCGTGCCGTTTCCAATCAACTTGCTAAATTTCAACCTATCAAATGACAAAATGACCCCCGATGCGGTTTTTCTTGGTTAAATTTCTCGGGCCGTTTACAATCAACTTGCCAAATTTCAGCCCATTCCGACATCGTCGCGACAAATGACAAAATGACCCCCGGTGCAGTTTTTCTTAGTTAAATTTCTTAGGTCGTTTACAATCAACCTGCCAAATTTCTACCCATTCCGACATCGTCGCGACAAATGACAAAATTGCCCCAGGTACAATTTTTCGTTGTTAAATTTCTCGGGCCGTTTCCAATCAACCTTCCAAATTTCAACCCATTCCAACACAGTTGCGACAAATGACGAAATTGCCCCTGGTGCGGTTTTTCTTTGTTAAACTTCTCGGGCCGTTTCCAATCAACCTACCAAATTTCAGCCCATTCCGACACCGTTGTAGAGACCAATTTCCCCGGCCGTTTCCAATCAACCTACCAAACTTCAGTCCATTCTGTCACCGTCGAGACAAATGACAAAATTGCCCCTGGTGTGGTTTTTAATTCTTAAATTTCTCGGGTCGTTTCCAATCAACCTTCCAAATTTTAGCCCATTCCAACACCGCCCCAAGTCAAATTTCTCTGGCTGTTTCCAATCAACTTTCGAAATTTTAGCCCATTCCGACACCGTCGCGACAAATGACAAAATTACCCCTGGTGCGGTTTTTATTTGTTAAAATTTTCGGGCCGCTTCCAATCGACCTCCCAAATTTTAGCCCATTCCAACACCGTTCTCGAGTCCAATTTCTTGGGTCACCTCCAAACAACCTGCTAAATTTCAGCCCATTCCGACACCGTCGCGACAAATGACAAAATTGCCCCTAGTACGATTTTTCTTTGTTAAATTTCTCGAGCCGTTTCCAACCAACCTGCCAAATTTCAACCCATTTTGACACCGTTCTAGAGTCCAATTTGTCGGGCCATTTCCAATCAACCTACCAAATTTCAGACCATTCCGACGTCGTCGTGACAAATGACAAAATTGCCCTTGGTGTGATTTTTCTTTGTTAAATTTCTCGTGCCGTTTCCAATCAACCTGCCAAATTTCAATCCAATTTCTCTGGCCGTTTCCAATCAACCTGTCGAATTTCAGCCCAACAAATGACAAAATGACCCCCGGTGCGGTTTTTCTTGGTTAAATTTCTCGGGCTGTTTACAATCAACCTGCCAAATTTGAGCTCATTCCAACATCATCGCGACAAATGACAAAATTGCCCCTAGTGCAATTTTTCCTTGTTAAATTTCTCAGACTGTTTCCAATCAACCTACCATATTTCAGCCAATTCCAACACAGTTGTAACAAATGACAAAATTGTCCCCGATGCGATTTTTCTTTGTTAAACATCTCAGGCCGTTTCCAATCAACCTGCCAAATTTCAGCCCATTTCAACACCGTTCTGGAGTCCAATTTCTCGGGCCATTTCCAATCAACCTGCCAAATTTCAGTCCGTTCCGACACCGTCGCGACAAATAACAAAATTGCCCTTGGTGCGGTTTTTCATTCTTAAATTTCTCGGGCCGTTTCCAATCAACCTGCCAAATTTTAGCCCATTCCAACATCGTTCCCAAGTCCAATTTCTCTGGCTGTTCCCAATCAACCTGCCAAATTTCAACCCATTCCGACACCTTCGCAACAAATGACAAAATCGCCCCTGGTGCGATTTTTCTTTGTTAAATTTTCGGGCCGTTTCCAATCAACCTGCCAAATTTCAGCCCATTCCGACACCGTTCTCGAGTCCAATTTCTTGGGCCACTTCCAAACAACCTGCCAAATTTTAGCCCATTCTGACACCGTTGCGACAAATGACAAAATTACCCCTGGTGCGATTTTTCTTTGTTAAATTTCTCGGGTTGCTTCCAACCAACCAGCCAAATTTCAGCCCACTTCGACACCGTTCCAGAGTCCAATTTCTCTGGCTGTTCCCAATCAACCTGCCAATTTCATCCCATTCCGACACCGTTGCAATAAATGACAAAATTGCCCCTGTGCAGTTTTTCTTTGTCAAATTTTTCGGGCCGTTTCCAATCGACCTGCAAAATTTCAGCCCATTCCGACACCGTTCTCGAGTCCAATTTCTTGGGCCACTTTCATACAACCTGCTAAATTTCAGCCCATTCCGACACTATTGCGACAAATGACAAAATTGCCTCCGGTGCGATTTTTCTTTGTTAAATTTCTCGGGCCGTTTCCAACTAATCTGCCAAATTTCATCCCATTTCGACACCATTCCAGAGTCCAATTTCTCGGGCCGTTTCCAATCAACCTACCAAATTTCAGACCATTTCGACACCGTCGTGTCAAGTGACAAAATTGCCCCTGCTGCTATTTTTCTTTGTTAAATTTCTCGTGTCATTTCCAATAAACATGCCAAATTTGAGTCCAATTTCAAGGGCCATTTCCAATCAACCTACCAAATTTTAGCCCATTCTGACACCGTCACAACAAATGACAAAATGACCCCCGGTGCGGTTTTTCTGGGTTAAATTTCTTAGGCCGTTTACAATCAACCTGCCAAATTTCAGCCCATTCCGACATCATCGCGACAAAAGACAAAATTGCCTCTGGTGTGATTTTTCTTTGTTAAATTTCTCGGACCGTTTCCAATCAACCTGCCAAATTTCCGCCCATTCCGACACCGTCCAGAAAAATGACAAAATTGCCCCTGGTGCGATTTTTCATTCTGTAATTTCTCGGGCCGTTTCCAATCAACCTGCCAAATTTCAGATCATTTCGACACTGTCGCGACAAATGAAAAAATTACCTCTGTGCAATTTTTCCTTGTTAAATTTCTCGTGCCACTTCCAAACAACCTACCAAATTTCAGTCCAATTTCTCTGAATGTTTCCAATCAACCTGCCAAATTTCAACCCTTAATATGACAAAATGAACCCCGGTGTGGTTTTTCTTCGTTAAATTTCTCGGGCCGTTTACAATCAACCTGCCAAATTTCATCCTATTCCGACATCGTCGCGACAAAGGACAAAATTGCCCCTGGTGTGGTTTTTCTTTGTTAAATTTCTCGGGCTGTTTCCAATCAACCTGTCAAATTTCAGCCAATTCTGACACAATTGCGAAAAATGACAAAATTGTCCCTAGTGCGATTTTTCTTTGTTAAACATCTCGGGCCATTTCCAATCAACCTGTCGAATTTCAGTCCATTCCGACACCAACGCGACAAATGACAAAATTGCCCTTGGTGCGTTCTTTCATTTTTAAATTTCTCGGGCCGTTTCCAATCAACCTGCCAAATTTTAGCCCATTTCAACATCGTTCCCGAGTCCAATTTCTCTAGCTGTTCCCAATCAACCTGCCAAATTTCAGCCCATTCCGACACCGTCGTAACAAATGACAAAATCGCCCCTGGTGCGATTTTTCTTTGTTAAAATTTTCGGGCCGCTTCCAATCGACCTGCCAAATTTCAGCCCATTCTGACACCTTTCTCGAGTCCAATTTCTTGGGCCACTTTCAAACAACCTGCCAAATTTCAACCCATTTCGACACCATTCCAGAGTCCAATTTCTCGGGCCATTTCCAATCAACCTTCCAAATTTCATACCATTCCGACACCGTCGCGACAAATGACAAAATTGCTTCTGGTGCAATTTTTCTTTGTTAAATTTCTCGGGCCGTTTCCAATCAACCTGCCAAATTTCAGATCATTCCGACACTGTCGCGACAAATGAAAAATTACCCCTGGTGCGATTTTTCTTTCTTAAATTTCTCGGGCCGTTTCCAATCAACCTGCCAAATTTCAGATCATTCCGACACTGTCGCGACAAATGAAAAATTACCCCTGGTGCGATTTTTCTTTGTTAAATTTCTTGTGCCGTTTCCAATCAACTTGCTAATTTTCAACCTATCAAATGACAAAATGACCCCCGATGCGGTTTTTCTTGGTTAAATTTCTCGGGCCATTTACAATCAACCAGCCAAATTTCATCCCATTCCGACATCGTCGCGACAAATGACAAAATTGCCCCTGGTGCAGTTTTTCTTTGTTAAATTTCTCGGGCTGTTTCCAATCAACCTGCCAAATTTCAGCCAATTCCGACACAGTTGCGACAAATGACAAAATTGTCCCTGGTGTGGTTTTTCTTTGTTAAACATCTCAGGCCATTTCCAATCAACCTGCCAAATTTCAGCCCATTCTGACACCGTCGTGACACATGACAAAATGATCCCCAATGCAGTTTTTCATTTTTAAATTTCTTGGGCCGTTTCCGATTAACCTGCCAAATTTCAGCCAATTCTGACAGTTGTGACAAATGCCAAAATTGTCTCTGGTGCAGTTTTTCTTTGTTAAACATCTCGGGCCATTTCCAATCAACCTGCCAAATTTCAGCCCATTCCGACACCGTCGCGACACATGACAAAATGATCCCCAGTGCGGTTTTTCATTGTTAAATTTCTCGGCCTATTTCCAATCAACCTGCCAAATTTTTGCCCATTCCAACATCGTTTCGAAGTCCAATTTCTTTGGCTGTTCCCAATCAACCTGCTAAATTTCAGCCCATTCCGACACCATTGCAACAAATGACAAAATTGCCCCTGGTGCGATTTTTCTTTGTTAAATTTTTCGGGCCGTTTCCAATCAACCTGCAAAATTTCAGCCCATTCCGACACCGTTCTCGAGTCTAATTTCTTGGGACACTTCCAAACAACCTGCCAAATTTCAGCCCATTCCGACACCGTTGCGACAAATGACAAAATTGCTCCCGGTGCGATTTTTCTTTGTTAAATTTCTCGGGCCGTTTCCAACCAATCTGCCAAATTTCATCCCATTTTGACACCGTTCCAGAGTCTAATTTCTCGGACTGTTTCCAATCAACCTGCCAAATTTCAGACCATTCCGACACCCTCGCGACAATTGACAAAATTGCCCCTGGTGCTATTTTTTTTTGTTAAATTTCTCATGTCATTTCTAATAAACCTGCCAAATTTGAGTCCAATTTCATAGGCCGTTTCCAATCAACCTACCCAATTTCAGTCCATTCTGACACTGTCACAACAAATGACAAAATGACCCCCGGTGCAGTTTTTCTTAGTTAAATTTCTTAGGTCGTTTACAATCAACCTGCCAAATTTCTGCCCATTCCGACATCGTCGCGACAAATGACGAAATTGCCCCAGGTACAATTTTTTGTTGTTAAATTTCTCGGGCCGTTTCCAATCAACCTTCCAAATTTCAACCCATTCCAACACAGTTGCGACAAATGACGAAATTGCCCCTAGTGCGGTTTTTCTTTGTTAAACTTCTCGGGCCGTTTCCAATCAACCTACCAAATTTCAGCCCATTTCGACACCGTTCTAGAGACCAATTTCTCCGGCCGTTTCCAATCAACCTACCAAACTTCAGTCCATTCTCTCACCGTCGAGACAAATGACAAAATTGCCCCTGGTGTGATTTTTCATTCTTAAATTTCTCGGGTCGTTTCCAATCAACCTGCCAAATTTCAATCCAATTTCTCTGGCCGTTTCCAATCAACATGTCGAATTTCAGCCCAACAAATGACAAAATGACCCCCGGTGCGGTTTTTCTTGGTTAAATTTCTCGGGCCGTTTACAATCAACCTGCCAAATTTGAGCTCATTCCGACATCATCGCGACAAATGATAAAATTGCCCCTAGTGCAATTTTTCCTTGTTAAATTTCTCGGACTGTTTCCAATCAACCTACCATATTTCAGCCAATTCCAACACAGTTGTGACAAATGACAAAATTGTCCCCGGTGCGATTTTTCTTTGTTAAACATCTCAAGCCGTTTCCAATCAACCTGCCAAATTTCAGCCCATTTCGACACCGTTCTGGAGTCCAATTTCTCGGGCCGTTTCCAATCAACCTGCCAAATTTCAGTCCGTTCCGACACTGTCGCGACAAATAACAAAATTGCCCTTGGTGCGGTTTTTCATTCTTAAATTTCTCGGGCCGTTTCCAATCAACCTGCCAAATTTTAGCCCATTCCAACATCGTTCCCAAGTCCAATTTCTCTGGCTGTTCCCAATCAACCTGCCAAATTTCAACCCATTCCGACACCTTCGCAACAAATGACAAAATCGCCCATGGTGCGATTTTTCTTTGTTAAATTTTCGGGCCGTTTCCAATCAACCTGCCAAATTTCAGCCCATTCCGACACCGTTCTCGAGTCCAATTTCTTGGGCCACTTCCAAACAACCTGCCAAATTTTAGCCCATTCTGACACCGTTGCGACAAATGACAAAATTACCCCTGGTGCGATTTTTCTTTGTTAAATTTCTCGGGTTGCTTCCAACCAACCAGCCAAATTTCAGCCCACTTCGACACCGTTCCAGAGTCCAATTTCTCGGGCCGTTTCCAATCAACCTGCCAAATTTCATACCATTCCGGCACCATCGCGACAAATGATAAAATTGCCTTTGGTGAGATTTTTCTTTGTTAAATTTCTCGGGCTGTTTCCAATTAACCTGCCAAATTTCAGTCCATTCCGACACCATCGCGAAAAATGACAAAATTGCCCCTGGTGTGGTTTTTCATTCTTAAATTTCTCAGGCCGTTTCCAATCAACCTGCCAAATTTTAGCCCATTATGACACCGTTCCCGAGTTAAATTTCTCTGGCCGTTTCCAATTAACCTGGTAAATTTCAGCCCATTCCGACACTATCGCGACAAATGGTAAAATTGCACCTAGAGCGATTTTTCTTTTTAAAATTTTTCGGGCCGCTTCCAATCAACCTACCAAATTTTAGCCCATTTCGATACCGTTCCCTAGTCCAATTTCTCGGGCAATTTCCTATCAACCTACCAAATTTCGGCCCATTCCGACAGCTTCGCGACAAATGACAATTGCCCTTGGTGCAGTTTTTCTATGTTAAATTTCTCGGGCCGTTTCCAATCAACCTACCAAATTTCATCCCATTTCGACACCGTCGTGACAAAGGAAAAAATTGCCCCTGGTGCGGTTTTTCTTTGTTAAATTTCTCGGGCCGTTTCCAATCGACCTGCCAAATTTTAGTCCAATTCCTCTGGCCGTTTCAAATCGATCTGTTAAATTTCAGCCCATTCCGACACAGTCACGATAAATGACAAAATTGCCCCTGGTGCGATTTTTCTTTGTTAAATTTCTCGGGCCGTTTCCAACCAACTTGCTAAATTTCAGCCCATTTCGACACCGTTGCAAAGTCCAATTTCTCGGGCCGTTTCCAATCAACCTTCCAAATTTCAGACCATTCCGACACCGTCGTGACAAATGACAAAATTGCCCCTGGTGCGATTTTTCTTTGTTAAATTTCTCGCGCCATTTCCAATCAACCTGCCAAATTTTAGACCATTCCGACACCGTCGCGACAAATGATAAAATTGCCCCTAGTGCGATTTTTCTTTGTTAAATTTCTCGCACCATTTCCAATCAACCTGCCAAATTTCAGACCAATTTCTCGGGCCGTTTCCAATCAACCTACCAAATTTCAGCCCACTCCGACACCGTCACAAGAAATGATAAAATGACCCCCGGTGCGGTTTTTCTTGGTTAAATTTCTCAGGCCGTTTACAATCAACCTGCCAAATTTCAGCCCATTCCGACACAGTTGCGACAAATGACAAAATTGCACCCAGTGCGATTTTTCTTTGTTAAACTTCTCGGGCAGTTTCCAATCAACCTGCCAAATTTTAGCCCATTCCGACACAATTTCGGAGTCCAATTTCTCAGGCCGTTTCCAATCAACCTGCCTAATTTCAGTCCATTCCGTCACCGCCGCGACAAATGACAAAATTGCTGTTGGTGCGATTTTTCATTCTTAAATTTCTCGGGTCGTTTCCAATCAACCTGCCAAATTTTAGCCCATTCCAACACCATTCCCGAGTCCAATTTCTCGGGCCGCTTCCAATCAACCTGCTAAATTTCAGCCCATTCCGACACCTTCATGGACATATGTCAAACTTGCCCATGGTGCGGTTTTTCTTTGTTAAATTATTCAGGCTTTTTCCAATCAACCTGCCAAATTTTAGCCCATTTCGACACCATTTCCGACTCCAATTTCTTGGGCAGTTTCCTATCAACCTGGCAAATTTCAGCCCATTTCGATACCTTCGTGACAAATGACAATTGCCCCTGGTGCGGTTTTTCTTTGTTAAATTTCTTGGGCCGTTTCCACTCAACCTGCCAAATTTCAGCCCATTTCGACACTGTTCTCGAGTCCAATTTCTCGGGCTGTTACCAATCAACCTGCCAAATTTCAACCCATTCCGACACGTCGCAAGAAATGACAAAATTGCCCCTTGTACGGCTTTTCTTTGTTAAATTTCTCGGGCCGTTTCCAATCAACCTACCAAATTTTAGTCCAATTTCTTGGGCCATTTCAAATCAATCTGCTAAATTTCAGCCCATTCCGACACCATCACGGCAAATGACGAAATTGCCCATGGTGCAATTTTTCTTTGTTAAATTCTCGGGCCGTTTCGAACCAACCTGCCAAATTTCAGCCCATTTTGACACAGTTCCAGAGTCCAATTTCTCGGGCCCTTTCCGATCAACCTGCCAAATTTCAGACCATTCCAACACCGTCACGACAAATGATAAAATTGCCCCTGGTACGATTTTTCTTTGTTAAATTTCTCGTGCCGTTCCCAATCAACCTGCCAAATTTCAGTCCAATTTCTCTGGCCGTTTCCAATCAACCAGCCAAATTTCAGACCATTAAGACACCGTCACAACAAATGACGAAATGACCACCGGTGCAATTTTTCTTGGTTAAATTTCTCGAGACGTTTACAATCAACCAGCCAAATTTCAGCCCATTCCGACATCATCGAGGCAAATGACAAAATTGCCCCTGGTGTGGTTTTTCTTTGTTAAATTTCTCGGGCTGTTTCCAATCAACTTGCCAAATTTCAGCCCATTCCGACACAGTTTGGACAAATGACAAAATTTCCCCTGGTGCGGTTTTTCTTTGTTAAACATCTCGGGCCGTTTTCAATCAACCTGCCAAATTTCAGCCCATTCTGACACCATTCTGGAGTCCAATTTCTCAGGCCGTTCCCAATCAACCGGCCAAATTTCAGTCCATTCCGACACCATCGCGACAAATGACAAAATTGCCCTTGGTGCAGTTTTTCATTCTTCAACCTGCCAAATTGTAGCCCATTTTGACACCGTCGCGACAAATGAGAAAATGACCCTCAATACAATTTTTCTTTGTTAAATTTCTCAGGCCGTTTACAATCAACCTACCAAATTTCAGCCCATTCTGACGTCGTCGCGACAAATAACAAAATTGCCCCGGGTGCAATTTTTCTTTGTTAAATGTCTCGGGCCATTCCCAATCAACCTGCCAAATTTAAGCCCATTCTAACACCGTTCCTGAGTCCAATTTCTCAAGAAGCTTCCAATTAACCTACCAAATTTCAGCCCATTCCGACACCGTCGCGACAAATGACAAAATTGCCCTTGGTGTGGTTTTTCTTTGTTAAATTTCTCGGGCTGTTTCAAATCAACCTGCCAAATTTTAGCCCATTCCGACACCGTTGTGTAGTCCAATTTCTAGGGCCGTTTCCAATAAACCTGCCAAATTTCAGTCCATTCCAACACCGTCGCGACAAAGGACAAAATTGCCCCTGGTGCGATTTTTCATTCTTAAATTTCTCGGGCCGTTTCCAGTCAATCGGCCAAATTTTAGCCCATTCCGACACCGTCGCGACAAATGACAAAATTGCCCCTGGTGCGATTTTTCTTTGTTAATTATTTTGGGCCTTTTCCAATCAACCTGCCAAATTTAAGTCCATTTCGACACCGTTCTCGACTCCAATTTCTTGGGCCATTTCCAAACAACCTGCCAAATTTCAGTCCATTCCGACACCGCCGCGACAAATGACAAAATTTCCTCCCTGGTGGGATTTTTCTTTGTTAAATTTCTCGGGCCGTTTCCAATCAACCTGCCAAATTTCACCCCATTTCGACACCGTCGCGGCAAACGATAAAATTGTCCCTGGTGCGGTTTTTCATTATTAAATTTCTCGAGCCATTTCCAATCAATCTACCAAAATTCAGTCCAATTTCTTGGGCCGTTTCCAATCAACATGCAAAATTTCAGCCCATTCCGACACCGTCGCGAGAAATGACAAAATTGCCCTTGGTACGATTTTCCTTTGTTAAATTTCTCGGGCCGTTTCCAATAAACCTGCCAAATTTCAGTCCATTCCGACACCGCCGCGACAAATGACAAAATTGCCCTTGGTACGATTTTCCTTTGTTAAATTTCTCGGGCCGTTTCCAATAAACCTGCCAAATTTCAGTCCATTCCGACACCGCCGCGACAAATGACAAAATTGCCCTTGGTACGATTTTCCTTTGTTAAATTTCTCGGGCCGTTTCCAATAAACCTGCCAAATTTCAGTCCATTCCGACACCGCCGCGACAAATGACAAAATTGCCCTTGGTACGATTTTCCTTTGTTAAATTTCTCGGGCCGTTTCCAATAAACCTGCCAAATTTCAGTCCATTCCGACACCGCCGCGACAAATGACAAAATTGCCCTTGGTACGATTTTCCTTTGTTAAATTTCTCGGGCCGTTTCCAATAAACCTGCCAAATTTCAGTCCATTCCGACACCGCCGCGACAAATGACAAAATTGCCCTTGGTACGATTTTCCTTTGTTAAATTTCTCGGGCCGTTTCCAATAAACCTGCCAAATTTCAGTCCATTCCGACACCGCCGCGACAAATGACAAAATTGCCCTTGGTACGATTTTCCTTTGTTAAATTTCTCGGGCCGTTTCCAATCAACCTTTCAAATTTCAATCCAATTTCTCAAGCCGTTTCCAATCAACCTGCTAAGTTTTAGCCCATTCTGATACCGTCGCGATAAATGAGAAAATTGCCCCTGGTGCAATTTGTCTTTCTTAAATTTCTTGGGCGGTTTCCGATCAACATGCCAAATTTATGCTCATTTCGACACCGTTTTCGAGTCCAATTTCTCATGCCATTTCTAATCAACCTGCCAAAATTTAGCCCATTCCGACACCGTCGTGACAAATGATAAATTGCCCCTGGTGCGGTTTTTCTTTGTGAAATACCTCGAGCCGATTCCAATCAACCTGCCAAATTTCAGTCCAATTTCTCGGGTCGTTTCCTATTAACTTGCTAAAATTGAGGCCATTCCGACAACGTCGCGACAAATGACAAAATTGCCCCTGGTTCGATTTTTCTTTGTTTAATTTCTCGGACCGTTTTCGACCAACCTGCCAAATTTCAGCACATTTCGACACTGTTCCCGAGTCTAATTTCTTGGGTCATTTCAAATCAACCTTCCAAATTTCAACCCATTCCGACACCGTCGCGACAAATGATAATATTGCCCTTGGTACGATCTTTGTTTGTTATATTTCTCGGGCCGTTTCCAATCGACTTGCCAAATTTAAGTCCAATTTCTCGGGCTGCTTCCAATCAACCTGCCAAATTTGAACCTATTCCGACACCGTCGCGAAAAATGACAAAATGACCCCCGGTACGATTTTTCTTTGTTAAATTTCTCGGGCCGTTTGCAATCAACCTACGAAATTTCAGCTCATTCCGACTCCATCGTGACAAATCTCAAACTTGCCCCGGTGCAAATTTTCTTTATTAAATTTCTCGATCGTTTCCAATCAACCTGCCAAATTTCAGCCCATTCCGACACCGTTCGAGAGTCCAATTTCTCGGGCCATTTCCAATCAACCTGCCAAATAGCAGACCATTCCGACACCGTCGCGACAAATGACAAAATTGTCCCTGGTGTGATTTTTCTTTGTTAAATTTCTCGGGCCGTTTCCAATCAACCTGCGAAATTTAAGTCCAATTTCTCGGGTCGTTTCCAATCAACTTGCCAAACTTCTTCCCATTTCGATGCCGTCGCGACAAATGACAAAATGACCCCCGGTACGATTTTTCTTTGTAAAGTTTCTCGGGCCGTTTACAATCAACCCGCCAAATTTCAGCCCATTCCGACACCGTCGTGACAAATGAAAAAATTGCCCCTGGTGCGATTTTTCTTTGTTAAACTTCTCGGGCCATCCCCAATCAACATGCCAAATTTCAGCCCATTTCAACACCGTTCCCGAATCCAATATCTCGGGTAGTTTCCAATCAACCTGCCAAAATTTAGCTCATTCCGACACCGTCGCGACAAATGACAAAATTGCCACTGGTGCGGTTTTTCTTTGTTAAATTTCTCGGGCCGTTTCCAATGAACCTGCCAAATTCCAGCCCATTCCGACACCATTCCGCAGTCCAAATTCTCGGGCCGTTTCCAATAAACCTGCCAAATTTCAGTCCATTCCGACACCGTCGCGACAAATGATAAAATTGCCCCTGGTGCGGTTTTTCTTTATTAAATTTCTCGGGCTGTTTCCAATCAGCATGCCAAATTTTAGCACAATCCGACACCGTTCCCGAGTCCAATTTCTCGGGCCGTTTCCAATCAACCAGCCAAATATCAGACCATTCCAACACCATCGCGACAAATAACAAAATTGTCCCTCGTGCGATTTTTCTTTGTTAAATTTCTCGGGCCGTTTCCAATCAACCAGCTAAATTTCAGTCCAATTTCTCGGGTCGTTTCCAATCAACCTGCCAAATTTCAGCCTATTTGGACACTATCGCGACAAATGACAAAATGACCCCCGGTACGGTTTTTCTTTGTAATGTTTCTCAGGTCGTTTACAATCAAGCTGCCAAATTTCAGCCCATTCTGACACGGTCGTGACAAATGACAAAATTGCCCCTGGTGCGATTTTTCTTTGTTAAACTTCTCGGGTCATTCCCAATCAACCTGCTAAATTTCAGACCATTTCGACACCGTTCCGGAGTCCAATATCTCGGGCAGTTTTCAGTCAACCTGCCAAATTTCAGCCCATTCCGACACCGTCACGACAAATGACAAAATTGCCCTTGGTGCGATTTTTCTTTGTTAAATCTTTCGGGCCATTTCCAATCAACCTGCCAAATTTTAGCCCATTCCGACACCGTTCTTGACTCCAATTTCTTGGGCCATTTCCAAACAACCTGCCAAATTTCAACCCATTCTGACATCGTTGCGACAAATGACAAAATTGCCCTTGGTGCGGTTTTTCTTTGTTAAATTTCTCGGGCTGTTTTCAATCAACCTGCCAGATTCCACCACATTCCGACACCATTCTCGAGTCCAATTTCTCGAGCCGTTTCCAATCAGCCTGCCAATTTCAACGAATTTCGACACTGTCGCGACAAATGACAAAATTACCCCTGATGAGATTTTTCTTTTTTAAATTTCTCGGGCCGTTTCAAATCTACTTGCCAAATTTCAGCTCATTTCGACATCGTTCCCTAGTCCAATTTCTCGGGCCGTTTCCAATCAACCTGCCAAATTTCAGCTCATTCCGACACCGCCGCGACAAATGACTAAATTGCCCCCCTAATGCGATTTTTCTTTGTTAAATTTCTCGGGCCGTTTCCAATCAACCTGCAAAATTTCAGCCCATTCCGACACCGCCGCGACAAATGACCAAATTGCCCCTGGTGCGATTTTTCTTTGTTCAATTTCTCGAGCTGTTTCCAATCAACCTTTCAAATTTCAGTCCAAATTCTCGGGCCGTTTTCAATCAACCCGTTCCGATACCGTCGCGACAAATCACAAAATTACCCCTGGTGTGATTTTTCTTTGTTAAATTTCTCGGGCCGTTTTCGATCAACATGCCAAATTTCTGTCCATTTCGACACTGCTTCCGAGTCCAATTTCTCTTGCCATTCCCAGTCAACTTGCCAAATTTCAGCCCATTCCAACATCGTCGTGACAACTGATAAATTGCCCCTAGTGCGATTTTTCTTTGTTAAATTTCTCAAGCCGTTTCCAATCAACCAGCCAAATTTCAGTCCAATTTCTCGGACCTTTTCCTATCAACTTGCTAAATTTGAGCCCATTCTGACAACGTCGCGACAAATGACAAAATTACCCCTAGTTCGATTTTTCTTTGTTTAATTTCTCGGAATGTTTCCGACCAACCTGCCAAATTTCATCCCATTTCGACACCATTCCTGATTCAAATTTCTAGGGCCGTTTCAAATCAACCTTCAAAATTTCAACCCATTTCGACACCGTCGCGACAAATGACAATATTGCCCTTGGGGCGATTTTTCTTTGTATATTTCTCGAGCCATTCCGATCAACTTGCCAAATTTAAGTCAAATTTCTCGGGCCGTTCCCAATCAACCTGCCAAATTTCAACCTATTCCGACACCATCGCGAAAAATGAAAAAAATGACCCCGGTGCGATTTTTCTTTGTTAAATTTCTCGGGCCGTTTGCAATCAACCTGTGAAATTCCAGCTCATTTCGACACCGTCGTGACAAATGTCAAAATTGCCCCTAGTGCGGTTTTTCTTTATTAAATTTCTCGGGCCGTTTCCAATCAGCCAGCCAAATTTCAACACATTCCGACACCGTTCCAGAGTCCAATTTCTCGGGCCGTTTCCAATCAACCTGCCAAATATCAGACCATTCCGGCACCGTTGCGACAAATGATAAAATTGCCCTTGGTACGATTTTTCTTCGTTAAATTTCTCAAGCCATTTCCAATCTACCTGCCAAATTTCAGCCCATTACGACGTCGTTCCCTAGTCCAATTTCTCGAGCTGTTTCCAATCAACCTGCCAAATTTCAGCTCATTCCGACACCGTCGCGACAAATTACGAAATTGTCCATGGTGCGATTTTTTTGTTAAATTTCGCTGGCTGTTTTCAATCAACCTGCCAAATTTGAGCCCATTCCGACACCGTCACAACAAATGACAAAATTACCCCTGGTGCAATTTTTCTTTGTTAAATTTTTCAAGCCATTTCCAATCAATATGCTAAATTTCAGTCCAATTTCTCGGGCCATTTCCAATCAACCTGCTAATTTCAGCCCATTCTGACACCATCGCGACAAATGACAAAATTGCCCCTGGTGTGATTTTTCTTTATTAAACTTCTCGGGCCGTTTTCAATCAGCATGCCAAATTTATGCCCATTTCGACACCGTGTCCGAGTCCAATTTCTTGTGCCATTTCCAATCGACCTGCCAAATTTCAGCCCATTCCGACACCGTCGTGACAAATGATAAATTGCCCCTGGTACGATTGTTCTTTGTTAAATTTCTCGGCCCGCTTCCAATCAACCAGCCAAATTTCAGTCCAATTTCTCGGACCATTTCCTATCAACTTGTTAAATTTCAGGCCATTCCGACAACGTCGCGACCAATGACAAAATTGCCCCTGGTGCAATTTTTCTTTGTTTAATTTCTCGAATCGTTTCCAACCAACCTGCCAAATTTCAGCCCATTTCGACACCGTTCCCGAGTCCAATTTCTTGGGCCGTTTCCAATCAACCTTCCAAATTTTAGCCCATTCCGACACCGTTGCGACATATGACAATATTGCCCTTGATGCGATTTTTCTTTATTATATTTCTTAGGCCATTTCCGATCAACCTGCCAAATTAAGTTCAATTTCTCGAACCATTTCCAATCAACCTGCCAAATTTCAATCTATTCCGACACCGTCGCGAAAAATGACAAAATGATCCCCGGTACGATTTTTCTTTGTTAAATTTCTCGGGCTGTTTATAATCATTCCACCAAATTTCAGCCCATTCCGACACCGTCGTGACAAATAACAAAATTGCCCTTTGTGCAATTTTTCTTTGTTAAATTTCTCGGGCCGTTTCCAATCAACCTGCCAAATTTCAGCCCATTCCGACACAGTTGCGATAAATGACAAAATTGCCCCTGGTGCAATTTTTCTTTGTTAAATTTCTCGGGCCGTTTCCAATCAACCTGCAAAATTTCAGTCCAATTTCTCGTGCCGTTTCCAATCATCCTGCCAAATTTTAGCCCATTCCGACACAGTCGCGACAAATGACGAAGTTGCCCCTGGTGCGGTTTTTCTTTGTTAAATTTCTCGGCCCGTTTCCAATCAACCAGCAAAATTTCAGTCCAATATCTCGTGCCATTTCCAATCAGCTTGCCAAATTTCAGCCCATTTCGACACCATCATGACAAATGATAAATTGCCCCTGGTGAGGTTTTTCTTTGTTAAATTTCTCGGCCCGTTTCCAATCGACCAGCCAAATTTCAGTCCAATTTCTCGGCCCGTTTCCTATCAACTTGCTAAATTTCAGCCCATTCCGACAACGTCGAAACCAAGGAAAAAATTGCCCCTGGTGCGATTTTTCTTTGTTTAATTTCTCGGATCGTTTCCAACCAACCTGCCAAATTTCAGCCCATTTCGACACCGTTCCCGAGTCCAATTTCTCATGCCGTTTCCAATCAACCTTCCAAATTTCAGCCCATTCCAACACCATCGCGATAAATGACAATATTGCCCTTGGTGCGATTTTTATTTAATATATTTCTCGGGTCGTTTCCGATCAACCTTCCAAATTTAAGTCCAATTTCTCGGGCCGTTTCCATTCAACCTGCCAAATTTCAACATATTTCGACACCGTCGTGACAAATGGCAAAATGACCCTCGGTACGATTTTTCTTTGTTAAATTTCTCGGGGCGTTTGCAATCAACCTGCCCAATTTCAGCCACTACGACACCGTCGTGACAAATGACGAAATTGCCGCTAGTGCGATTTTTCTTTGTTAAATTTCCCGGGCCGTTTCCTATCAACCTACCAAATTTTAGCCCATTTCGACACTGTTCCCGAGTCCAATTTCTCGGGCCATTTCCAATCAACCTGCCAAATTTCATCCCATTTCGACACAGTCGCGACAAATGATAAAATTGTCCCCGGTGCAGTTTTTCTTTGTTAAATTTCTCGGGCCGTTTCCAATCAACCTGCAAAATTTCAGTCCAATTTCTTGGGCCGTTTCCAAGCATCCTGCCAAATTTCAGCCCATTCCGACACCGTCGCGACAAATGACAAAATTGCCCTTGGTGCGGTTTTTCTTTGTTAAATTTCTCGAGCCATTTCGAATCAACCTGCCAAATTTCAATCATAATTCTAGGGCCGTTTCCAATCAACCTGCCAAATTTCAGCCCATTCCAACACAGTCGTGACAAATGATAAAATTGCCCCAGGTGAGATTTTTCTTTGTTAAATTTCTTGGGCCGTTTCCAATCAACCTGCAAAATTTCAGCCCATTACGACACCGTCGCAAAAAAATGACAATATTGCCCTTGGTGCTATTTTTCTTGGTTATATTTCTCGTGCAGTTTCCGATCAACCTAGCACATTTCAGTCCAATTTCTCGGGCCGTTTCCAATCAACCTGCCAAATTTTAGCCCATTCCGACTCCGTCGCAACAAATGACAAAATTGCCCCAGGTGCGATTTTTCTTTGTTAAATTTGTCGGCCCGTTTCCAATCAGCCGGCAAAATTTTAGTCCAATTTCTCGTGCCGTTTCCAATCATCCTGCCAAATTTTAGCCCATTCCGACACCGTCATGACAAATGATAAATTGCCCCTGGTGCGATTTTTCTTTGATAAATTTCTCGGCTCGTTTCCAATCAACCAGCCAAATTTTAGTCTAATTTCCCTGGCCGTTTCCTATCAACTTGCTAAATTTCAGTCCATTCCGACAACATCGCGACCAAGGACAAAATTACCCCTAGTGCGATTTTCCTTTGTTTAATTTCTCGAATCGTTTCCAACCAACCTGCCAAATTTCAGCCCATTTTGACACCGTTCCTGAGTCCAATTTCTCGGGCCGTTTCCAATCAACCTTCCAAATTTCAGCCCATTTCAACACCGTTGCGACAAATGACAATATTGCCCTTGGTAAGATTTTTCTTTATTATATTTCTCGCGCTGTTTCCGATCAACCTGCCAAATTTAAGTCCAATTTCTCGGGCCGTTTCCAATCAACCCGCCAAATTTCAATATATTTCAACATCGTCGCGACAAATGACAAAATGACCCCCGGTACAGTTTTTCTTTGTTAAATTTCTCGGGGCGGTTGCAATCAACCTGCCAAATTTCAGCCATTCCGACACCATCGTGACAAATGACAAAATTGCCGCTGGTGCTGTTTTTCTTTGTTAAATTTCTCGGGCCGTTTCCAATCAACCTACCAAATTTCAGCCCATTTCGACACTGTTCCCGAGTCCAATTTCTCTGGCCATTTCCAATCAACCTGCCAAATTTCAGCCCATTCTGACACAGTCGCGACAAATGACAAAATTGCCCCTGGTGCGGTTTTTCCTTGTTAAATTTCTCGGGCCATTTCCAATCAACCTGCAAAATTTCAGTCTAATTTCTTGTGCCATTTCCAAGCATCCTGCCAAATTTCAGCCGTTCCGACGCCGTCGCGACAAATGACAAAATTGAATTTGGTGCAGTTTTTCTTTGTTAAATTTCTCGAGCCATTTAGAATCAACTTGCCAAATTTCAGCCCATTCCGACACAGTCACGATAAATGACAAAATTGCCCCTGGTGCGATTTTTCTTTGTTAAATTTCTCGGGCCGTTTCCAATCAACCTGCAAAATTTCAGCCCATTTCGACACCGTCGCGACAAATGAGAAAATTGCCCCTTGTGCGATTTTTCTTTGTTAAATTTCTTGGGCCGTTTCCAATCAACCTGCTCAATTTCAGCCCATTCCGACACCCTGTCGCGACAAATGACAAAATTGCCCTTGGTGCGATTTTTCTTTGTTAAATTTCTCGGGCTGTTTCCAATCAACCTGCCAAATTTCAGCCCATTCCGACACAGTTCCCCAGTCCAATTTCTCATGCCATTTTCAATTAACCTGCTAAATTTCAGCCCATTCCGACATCGTCACGACGAATGACAAAATTTCCCCTGGTGCGGTTTTTCTTTGTTAAATTTCTCAGGCCGTTTCCAATCAACCTTCCAAATTTTAGCCCATTCCGACACCGTCGCGACAAATGATGAATTGCCCCTAGTGCGGTTTTTCTTTCTTAAATTTCTCGGGACGTTTCCAATCAACCTGCCAAATTTTAGTCCAATTTCTCGGGCTGTTTCCATTCAACTTGCTAGATTTCAGGCCATTCCGACAACTTCGCGACAAATGACAAAATTGCCTCTAGTGTGATTTTTCTTTGTTTAATTTCTCGGGCTGTTTGTAACCATCCTGCCAAATTTCAGCCCATTTCGACACCGTTCCCGAGTCCAATTTCTCAGGCCGTTTCCAATCAACCTTCAAAATTTTAGCCCATTACGACACCGTCGCAAAAAATGACAATATTGCCCTTGGTGCGATTTTTCTTTGTTATATTTCTCGTGCAGCTTTCGATCAACCTGGCACATTTCAGTCCAATTTCTCGGGCTGTTTCCAATCAACCTACCAAATTTTAGCCCATTCCGACACCGTCGCGACAAATGACAAAATTACCCCAGGTGCGATTTTTCTTTGATAAATTTCTTGGCCCGTTTCCATTCAACCAGCCAAATTGTAGTCCAATTTCCTTGGCTGTTTCCTATCAACTTACTAAATTTCAGCCCATTCCGACAACGTCGCGACCAAGGACAAAATTGCCCCTGGTGCGATTTTTCTTTGTTTAATTTCTCGGATCGTTTCCAACCAACCTGCCAAATTTCAGCCCATTTCAACACCGTTCTGGAGTCCAATTTCTCGGGCCGTTTCCAATCAACCTTCCAAATTTCAGCCCATTCCAACACCGTTGCGACAAATGACAATATTGCCCTTGGTAAGATTTCTCTTTATTATATTTCTCGGGTTGTTTCCGATCAACTTGCCAAATTTAAGTCCAATTTCTCGGGCCGTTTCCAATCAACCTGCCAAATTTCAACATATTCCGACGCCGTCGCGACAAATGACAAATGACCCCCGATGTGATTTTTCTTTGTTAAATTTCTCGAGCCGTTTGCAATCAACCAGCCAAATTTCAGCCCATTCCGATACCGTCGTGACAAATGATAAAATTGCTCCTGGTGCGGTTTTTCTTTGTTAAATTTCTCGGGCCGTTTCCAATCAACCTACCAAATTTCAGCCCATTTCGACACAGTCGAGACAAATAACAAAATTGCCCCTGGTACGATTTTTCTTTGTTAAATTTCTCGGGCCGCTTCCAATCAACTTGCCAAATTTCAATCCAATTTCTCGTGCCATTTCCAAGCATCCTGCCAAATTTCAGCCCGTTCCGACACCGTCGCGACAAATGACAAAATTGCCCTGGGTGCGGTTTTTCTTTGTTAAATTTCTCGAACCATTTTGAATCAACCTGCCAAATTTCAGTCCAATTTCTAGGGCTATTTCGAATCAACCTACCAAATTTCTGCCCATTCCGACACAGTCGCGACAAATGACAAAATTGCCCCCGGTGCAATTTTTCTTTGTTAAATTTCTCGGGCCGTTTTCAATCAACCTGCAAAATTTTAGTCCAATTTCTCCGGCCATTTCCAATCAACCCGCCAATTTTCAGACCATTCAAACACCGTCGCGACAAATGACAAAATTGCCCCTGGTGCGATTTTTCTTTGTTAAATTTCTCGAGTCATTTCCAATCAATCTGCCAAATTTCAGTCCAATTTCACGGGCCGTTTCCAACCAACCTACTCGATTTGAGCCCATTTCGACATCGTCGCGACAAATGACAAAATTCTCCCGGTGCGATTTTTCTTTGTTAAATTTTTCGGGCCATTTCCAATCAACCTGCCAAATTTCAGCCCATTCTGACGCGGTTCCCGAGTCCAATTTCTCGTGCCATTTTCAATCAACCTGCCAAATTTCAGTCCATTCCGACACCGTCACAACAAATGAGGAAATTGCCCCTGGTGCGGTTTTTCTTTGTTTAATTTCTCAGGCCGTTTCCAATCAACCAGCTAAATTTCAGCCTATTTCGACACTGTCGCGACAAATGATAAATTGCCCCTGGTGCGATTTTTCTTTGTTAAATTTCTCGGGACGCTTCCAATCAACCTGTCAAATTTCAGTCCAATTTCTCGGACTATTTCCAATCAACTTGCTAAATTTCAGGCCATTCCGACAACTTCGCGAAAAATGATAAAATTGCCCCTGGTGCGATTTTTCTTTGTTTCATTTCTCGGGCCGTTTCCAACCATCCTGCCAACTTTCAGCCCATTTCGACACCGTTCCCGAGTCCAATTTCTCGGGCCGTTTCCAATCAACCTTCAAAATTTCAGCCCATTACGACACCATCGCGACAAATGACAATATTGCCCTAGGTACGATTTTTCTTTGTTATATTTCTCAGGCAGTTTCCGATCAACCTGGCTCATTTCAGTCCAATTTCTCGGGGCATTTCCAATCAACTTGCCAAATTTTAGCCCATTCCAACACCGTCGCGACAAACGACAAAATGATCCCCAGTGCGATTTTTCTTTGTTAAATTTCTCGGGCCGTTTACAATCAACCTGCCAAATGATAAAATTACCCCTGGTGCGGTTTTTCTTTCTTAAACTTCTCGGGCCATTTTCAATTAACCTGCCAAATTTCAGCACATTCCGACACCGTTCTCGAGTCCAATTTCTCGAGCAGTTTCCAATCATCCTACCAAATTTCAGCCCAGTCGCACACCTTCGCAACAAATGACAAAATTGCCCTTGGTGCGGTTTTTCTTTGTTAAATTTCTCGAGCCGTTTCCAATCAACCTGCCAAATTTTAGTCCAATTTCTCGGGCCGTTTCCAATCAATCTGCTAAATTTCAGCCCATTCCGACACCATCGCGACAAATGACAAAATTGCCCCTGGTGTGATATTTCTTTGTTAAATTTCTCGGGCTGTTTCCAACCACCATGCCAAATGTCAGCCCATTTCGACACCGTTCCAGAGTCTAATTTCTCGGGCCCTTTCCAATCAACCTTCCAAATTTCAAACCATTCCGACATCACCGCGACAAATGACGAAATAGCCCCAGTTGCGATTTTTCTTTGTTTAATTTCTAGAGCCGTTTCCAATCAACCTGCCAAATTTCAGCCAAAATTCTCGGGCCGTTTCCAATCAACCTGACAAATTTTAGCCCATTCCGACATCGTCGTGACAAATGACAAAATGACCCCCGGTGCGATTTTTCTTTGTCAAATTTCTCAGGCCGTTTACAATCAACCAGCCAAATTTCAGCCCACTCCGACATTGTCTTGACAAGTGACCAAATTGCCCCTGGTGCGATTTTTCTTTGTTACATTTCTCGGGCCATTTCCAATCAACCTGCCGAATTTTAGCCCATTCCGACACCGTTCCCGAGTCCAATTTCTCGGGCCGTTTCCAATCAACCTGCCAAATTTTAGCCCATTCCAACACCATTCCAGAGTCCAATTTCTTTGGCCGTTCCCAATTAGCCTGCCAAATTTCAGCCCATCCCGACACCGTCGCGACAAATGACATAATTGTCCCTGGTGCGATTTTTCTTTGTTAAATTTTTCGGGCCGTTTCCAATCAACCTGCAAAATTTCAACCCATTCCGACACCGTTCCCGAGTCCAATTTCTGGGGCCATTTCCAAACTACTTGCCAAATTTATGCCCATTCCAACACTGTTGCGACAAATGACAAAATTGCCTCTGGTGCGATTTTTCTTTGTTAAATATCTCGGGCCATTTTCAATCAACCTGCCAATTTCCAGCGTCATCCGACACCTTTCCCGAGTCCAATTTCTCGGGCCGTTTCCAATCATCCTGCCAAATATCAATCGATTCCGACACCGTTGCAACAAATGACAAATTTGGCCCTGGTGCGATTTTTCTTTTTTAAATTTCTCGGGCTGTTTCCAATCTACCTGCCAAATTTCAGCCCATTCTGACACCCTTCCCGAGTCCAATTTCTTGGGCCGTTTCCAATCAACCTGCCAAATTTCAACCCATTCCGACATCGTCGCGGCAAAAGACAAAATTGTCTCTGGTGCGATTTTTCTTTGTTAAATTTCTCGAGCCGTTTCCAATCAACCTGCAAAATTTCAGTCCAATTTCTCGGGCCATTTCCAATCAACCTGCCAAATTTCAGCCCATTCCGACATCGTCGCGACAAATGACAAAATTGCCTCGAGTGCGGTTTTTCTTTGTTAAATTTCTCGAGCCATTTCCAGTCAATCTGCCAAATTTCAGTCCAATTTCTTGGGCCATTTCCAATCAACCTGGCAAATTTCAGCCCATTGCGACACCGTCGCGACAAATGACAAAATTGCCCCTAGTGCGAATTTTCTTTGTTAAATTTCTCAACCCGTTTCCAATCAACCTGCCAAATTTTAGACCAATTTCTCGGACCATTTTCAATCAACCTGCCAAATTTCAGCCCATTCCGACACCGCCGCGACAAATGACAAAATTGCCCCTGGTGCGATTTTTCTTTTTAAAATTTTTGGGCCGTTTCCAACCGACCTGCCAGATTTCAGCCCATTTCGAAACCGTTCCATAGTCCAATTTCTCGGGCCATTTCCAATCATTTTGTCAAATTTCAGACCAGTCCGACACCGCCGCGACAAATGATAAAATTGCCCCTGGTGCGATTTTTCTTTGTTAAATTCTCGGGTCGTTTCCAATCAACCTGCCAAATTCAGTCCAATTTCTCGGGCCGTTTCCAATCAACCTGCCAAATTTCAGTCCACTACGACACCATCGCGACAAATGACAAAATGACCCCTAGTGCTGTTTTTCTTTATTAAATTCCTCGGGCCGTTTACAATCAACCTGCCAAATTTCAGCCCATTTCGACATCGTCGCGTCGATAAATTTCTCGGGCAGTTTCCAATCAACCTGCCAAATTTCAGTCCATTTCGACACTGTCGCGACAATTGACAAATTGCCCCTGGTGCGATTTTTCATTTTTAAATTTCTCAGAGCCATTTCTAATCAACCTGCCAAATTTCAACCCATTCAGACACCGTCGCGACAAATGACAAAATTGCCCCTTGTGCGATTTTTCTTTGTTAAATTTTTCGTGCCGTTTCCAGTCAACCTGCCAAATTTCAGCCCATTTCGGCATCGTTCTCCAGTCCAATTTCTTCGTCCATTTCCAAACAACCTGCCAAATTTCAGGCCATTTCGACACCGTTGCGACAAATGACAAAATTACCTCTGGTACGGTTTTTTTTGTTAAATTTCTCGGGCCGTTTTCAATCAACCTGCCGAATTCCAAAACATTCTGACACCGTTCTCGAGTCCAATTTATCGGCCCGTTTCCAATCAACCTGCCAAATTTCAGCCCATTCCGAAACCATCACGAAAAATGATAAAATTGCCCATGGCGCAATTTTTCTTTTTTAAATTTCTCGGGCCGTTTCCAATAAACCTGTCAAATCTCAGCCCATTTCGATGCCGTTACTGAGTTCAATTTCTTGGGCCATTTCCAATTAACCTACCAAATTTCAGCCCATTCCGACACTGTCGCGACAAATGACAAAATTGCCCCTGGTCCAATTTTTCTTTGTTAAATTTCTCGAGCCGATTCCAATCTACTAGCCAAACTTCAGCCCATTTTGACACCGTTCCCGAATTCAATTTCTCGGGCCGTTTCCAATCAACCTGCCGAATTTCAGCCCATTCCGACACCGTTGCGACAAATGACATAATTGCCCGTGGTGCGATTTTTTTTTTGTTAATTTTTTCGGGCCGTTTCCAATTAACTTGCCAAATTTCAACCCATTTCGACACCGTTCCCGAGTCCAATTTCTGGGGACATTTCCGAACAACCTGCCAAATTTCAGCCCATTCCAACACCGTTGCGATAAATGACAAAATTGCCTTTGGTGCGATTTTTCTTTGTTAAATTTCTCGGGCCGTTTTCAATCAACCTGCCGAATTCCAGCACAATCCGACATCGTTCCTGAGTCCAATTTCTCGGGCCGTTTCGAATCAACCTGCCAATATTCAGTCGATTCCGACACCGTCGCGACATATGATAAAATTGCACCTGGTGCGATTTTTCTTTTTTAAATATCTTGGGCCGCTTCAATCTACCTGCCAAATTTCAACCCATTTCGACACCGTTCCCGAGTCCAATTTCTTGGCCCGTTTCCAATCAACCTGCCAAATTTTAGTCCATTCCGATACCGTCGCGACAAATGACGAAGTTGCCTCTGTTGTGATTTTTCTTAGTTAAATTTCTCGGGCCGTTTCCAATCAACCTACAAAATTTCAGTCCAATTTCTCGAGCCATTTCCAATCAACCTGTCAAATTTCATCCCATCCGACACCATCGCGACAAATGACAAAATTGCCCCTGGGGCGGTTTTTCTTTGTTAAATTTCTCGAGCCATTTCCAATCAATTTGCTAAATTTCAGTCCAATTTCTCGGGCTGTTTCCAATCAACATGACAAATATCAGCCCATTCCAACATCGTCGCGACAAATGACAAAATTGCCCCTGGTGCGATTTTTCTTTCTTAAATTTCTTGAGCCGTTTCCAATTAACCTGCTAAGTTTTAGCCCAAATACTCGGGCCGTTTCCAATCAACCTGTCAAATTTTAGCCCATTCTGGCACCATTCTCTTGTCCAATTTCTCGGGCAGTTTCCAATTAACCTACCAAATTTCAGCCCATTCCGACACCTTCGCGACAAATGACAAAATTGCCCCTGGTGCGATTTTTCTTTGTTAAATTTCTCGAGCCGTTTCCAATCAACCTGCCAAATTTTAGTCCGATTTCTCGAGCCGTTTCAAATCAATTTGCCAAATTTTAGCCCATTATGACGCTGTCGCGACAAATGACAAAATTGCCCCTGGTGCGATTTTTCTTTGTTAAATTTCTCAGGCCGTTTCCAACCAGCCTGCCAAATTTCATCCCATTTCGACACCGTTCCATTGTCCAATTTCTCGGGCCGTTTCCAATCAACCTGCCAAATTTTAGACCATTCCGACACCGCCGCGACAAATGACAAAATTGCCCTAGGTGCGATTTTTCTTTGTTAAATTTCTAGAGCCGTTTCCAATCAACCTGCCGTGTTTCAGTCCAATTTCTCGGGCCGCTTCCAATCAACCTGCCTAATTTCAGCCCATTCCGACGCCGTCGTGAGAAATGACAAAATGACCCGAAGTGCGGTTTTTCATTATTAAATTTCTCGGGCCGTTTACAATCAACCAGCCAAATTTCAGCCCATTCCGACACCGTCTTGACAAGTGACCAAATTGCCCCTGGTGCGATTTTTCTTTGTTACATTTCTCGGGCCATTTCCAATCAACCTACCAAATTTTAGTCCATTTCGACACCGTTCCCGAGTCCAATTTCTCGGGCCGTTTCCAATCAACCTGCCAAATTTTAGCCCATTCCAACACCATTCCAGAGTCCAATTTCTTTGGCCGTTCCCAATCAGCCTGCCAAATTTCAGCCCATCCCGACACCGTCACGACAAATGACATAATTGTCCCTGGTACGATTTTTCTTTGTTCAATTTTTCGGGCCGTTTCCAATCAACCTGCAAAATTTCAACCTATTCCGACACCGTTCCCGAGTACAATTTCTGGGGCCATTTCCAAACTACTTGCCAAATTTATGCCCATTCCAACACTGTTGCGACGAATGACAAAATTGCCTTTGGTGCGGTTTTTCTTTGTTAAATATCTCGGGCCATTCTCAATCAACCTGCCAATTTCCAGCATCATCCGACACCTTTCCCGAGACCAATTTCTCGGGCCGTTTCCAATCAACCTGCCAAATATCAACCGATTCCGACACCATCGCGACAAATGACAAAATTGGCCATGGTACGATTTTTCTTTTTTAAATTTCTCGGGTTATTTCCAATCTACCTGCCAAATTTCAGCCCATTCTGACACCCTTCCCGAGTCCAATTTCTTGGGCCGTTTCCAATCAACCTACAAAATTTCAGTCTAATTTCTCGGGCCATTTCCAATCAACCTACCAAATTTCAGCCCATTCCGACACCGTCGCGACAAATGACAAAATTTCCCCGAGTGCGATTTTTCTTTGTTAAATTTCTTGAGCCATTTCCAGTCGATCTGCCAAATTTCAGTCCAATTTCTTGGGCCATTTCCAATCAACATCCCAAATCTCATCCCATTGCGACACCGTCGCGACAAATGACAAAATTGCCCCTAGTGCGATTTTTCTTTGTTAAATTTCTTGATCCGCTTCCAATCAACCAGCCAAAATTTAGACCAATTTCTCGGGCCATTTTCAATCAACCTGCCAAATTTCAACCCATTCCGACACCGTCGCGACAAATGACAAAATTGCCCCTGGTGCGATTTTTCTTTTTAAAATTTTTGGGCCGTTTCCAACCGACCTGCCAAATTCCAGCCCATTTCGAAACCGTTCCATAGTCCAATTTCTCGGGCCATTTCCAATCAATCTGTCAAATTTCAGACCAGTCCGACACCGCCGCGACAAATGATAAAATTGCCCCTAGTGCGATTTTTCTTTGTTAAATTCTCGGGTCGTTTCCAATCAACCTGCTAAATTCAGTCCAATTTCTCGGGCCGTTTCCAATCAACCTGCCAAATTTCAGTCCACTCCGACACCGTCGCGACAAATGACAAAATGACCCCTGGTGCTGTTTTTCTTTATTAAATTTCTCGGGCTGTTTACAATCAACCTGCTAAATTTCAGCCCATTTCGACAACGTCGCGACAAATGACAAAATTGCCCCTGGTGAGATTTTTCTTCGATAAATTTCTCGGGCAGTTTCCAATCAACCTGCCAAATTTCAGCCCATTCCGACACCGTTTCGGATTCCAATTTCTCGGGCCATTTCCAATCAACCTGCCAAATTTCAGTCCATTTCGACACCGTCGCGACAATTGACAAATTGACCTTGGTGCGATTTTTCATTTTTAAATTTCTCAGAGCCATTTCCAATCAACCTGCCAAATTTTAGCCCATTCAGACACCATCGCGACAAATGACAAAATTGCCCCTTGTCCAATTTTTCTTTGTTAAATTTTTCATGCCGTTTCCAATCAACCTGGCAAATTTCAGCCCATTCCGGCATCGTTCTCCAGTCCAATTTCTTGGTCCATTTCCAAACAACCTGCCAAATTTCAGGCCATTTCGACACTGTTGCGACAAATGACAAAATTACCTCTGGTACGATTTTTTTTGTTAAATTTCTCGGGCCGTTTTCAATCAACCTGCCGAATTCCAAAACATTCTGACACCTTTCTCGAGTCCAATTTATCGGCCCATTTCCAATCAACCTACCAAATTTTAGCCCATTCCGAAACCGTCGCGAAAAATGATAAAATTGCCCCTGGCGCGATTTTTCTTTTTTAAATTTCTCGAGCCGTTTCCAATAAACCTGTCAAATCTCAGCCCATTTTGATGCCGTTACTGAGTTCAATTTCTTGGGCCATTTCCAATTAACCTACCACATTTCAGCCCATTCCGACACTGTCGCGACAAATGACAAAATTGCCCCTGGTGCAGTTTTTCTTTGTTAAATTTCTCAAGCCGATTCCAATCTACCAGCCAAATTTCAGCCCATTTTGACACCGTTCCTGAGTCCAATTTCTCGGGCCATTTCCAATCAACCTGCCAAATTTCAGCCCATTCCGACACCGTTGCGACAAATGACATAATTGCCTCTGGTGCGGTTTTTCTTCGTTAATTTTTTCGGGCCGTTTCCAGCGCAATCCGACACCGTTCCTGAGTCCAATTTCTCGGGCCATTTCGAATCAACCTGCCGATATTCAGTCGATTTCGACACCGTCGCGACATATGATAAAATTGCCCCTGGTGCAATTTTTCTTTTTTAAATATCTTGGGCCGCTTCAAATCTACTTGCCAAATTTCAACCCATTTCGACACCGTTCCTGAGTCCAATTTCTTGGCCCGTTTCCAATCAACCTGCCAAATTTTAGCCCATTCCGACACCGTCGCGACAAATGACAAAATTGCCCCTGTTGTGATTTTTCTTAGTTAAATTTCTCGGGCCATTTCCAATCAACCTACAAAATTTCAGTCCAATTTCTCGAGCCATTTCCAATCAACCTGTCAAATTTCATCCCATTCCAACACCGTCGCGACAAATGACAAAATTGCCCCTGGGGCGGTTTTTCTTTGTTAAATTTCTCGAGCCATTTCCAATCAATTTGCCAAATTTCAGTCTAATTTCTCGGGCTGTTTCCAATCAACATGACAAATTTCATCCCATTCCAACATCGTCGCGACAAATGACAAAATTGCCCCTGGTGCGATTTTTCTTTCTTAAATTTCTCGAGCCGTTTCCAATTAACCTGCCAAGTTTTAGCCCAAATTCTCGAGCCGTTTCCAATCAACCTGTCAAATTTTAGCCCATTCTGGCACCGTTCCCTTGTCCAATTTCTCGGGCAGTTTCCAATTACCTACCAAATTTCAGCCCATTCCGACACCTTCGCGACAAATGAAAAAATTGCCCCTGGTGCGGTTTTTCTTTGTTAAATTTCTCGAGCCGTTTCCAATCAACCTGCCAAATTTTAGTCCAATTTCTCGGGCCGTTTCAAATCAATCTGCTAAATTTTAGCCCATTCCGACGCTGTCGCGACAAATGACAAAATTGCCCCTGGTGCGATTTTTCTTTGTTAAATTTCTCAGGCCGTTTCCAACCAACCTGCCAAATTTCATCCCATTTCGACACCGTTCCATAGTCCAATTTCTTGGGCCGTTTCCAATCAACCTGCCAAATTTTAGACCATTCCGACACCGCCGCGACAAATGACAAAATTGCCCTAGGTGCGATTTTTCTTTGTTAAATTTCTAGAGCTGTTTCCAATCAACCTGCTGTGTTTCAGTCCAATTTCTCGGGCCGCTTCCAATCAACCTACCTAATTTCAGCCCGTTCCGACGCCGTCGCGAGAAATGACAAAATGACCCCAAGTGTGGTTTTTCATTATTAAATTTCTCGGGCCGTTTACATTCAACCTGCCAAATTTCAGCCCATTCTGACAGCGTCGTAACAAATGAGAAAATTGCCTCTGGTGCGATTTTTCTTTGTTAAATTTCTCGGGCTGTTTCCAATCAACTTGCCAAATTTCAGCCCATTCATGACAAAATTAACTCTGGTGCTATTTTTCTTTGTTAAACTTCTCGGGCCGCTTCCAATCAACCTGTCAAATTTTAGCTCATTTCGTCATCGTTTCGGAGTCCAATTTCTCGGGCCCTTTCCAATCGACCTGCCAAATTTCAGTCCAGTCCGACACCATTGTGGCAAATGACAAAATAGCTCCTGGTGTGGTTTTTCATTCTTAAATTTCTCGGAGCAGTTTCCAATCAACCTGCCAAATTTCAGCCCATTCCGACACCATCGCAACAAATGATAAAATTTCCCCCCGGTGAGGTTTTTCTTTTCTAAATTTTTCGAGCCGTTTTCAATCAACCTGCCAAATTTCAGCCCATTTCGACACCGTTACCGAGTCCAATTTCTTGGGCCATTCCAATCAACCTGCCAATTTCAACCCATTCCGACACTATCGCGACAAATGACAAAATTTCCCCTGGTGCAATTTTTCTTTGAAAAATTTCTTGGGCCGTTTCCAACCAACCTGCCAAATTTCGGCCCATTCCGACACCGTCGCGACAAATGAGGAAATTGCCTCTGGTGCGATTTTTCTTTGTTAAATTTCTCGGGTCGTTTCCAATCAACCTGCCAAATTTCAGCCCATTCCAACACAGTTGCGACAAATGACAAAATTACCTCTGGTGCGATTTTTCTTTGTTAAACTTCTCGGACCGCTTCCAATCGACCTGTCAAATTTCAGCCCATTTCGACATCGTTCCGGAGTCCAATTTCTCGAGCCGTTTCCAATCGACCTGGCAAATTTCAGTCCATTCTGACACCATCGTGACAAATGACAAAATAGCCCCTGGTGTGGTTTTTCATTCTTAAATTTCTCGGGGCAGTTTCCAATCAACCTACCAAATTTCAGCCTATTCCGACACCGTCGCAAGAAATGATAAAATTTCCCCTTGGTTAGGTTTTTCTTTTTTAAATTTCTCGGGCCGTTTTCAATCAACCTACCAAATTTCAGCCCATTTCGATACCGTTACAGAGTCCGATTTCTTGGGCCATTTCCAATCAACCTGCCAAATTTCAGCCCATTCCGACACTATCGCAACAAATGACAAAATTGCCTCTGGTGCAGTTTTTCTTTGAAAAATTTCTTGGGCCGTTTCCAATCAACCTGCCAAATTTCGGCCCATTCCGAAAACCATCGCGACAAATGAGATAATTGCCTCTGGTGCGATTTTTCTTTGTTAAGTTTCTCGGGCCGTTTCCAATCAACCTGCCAAATTTCAGCCCATTCAGACACAGTTGCGACAAATGACAAAATTACCTCTGGTGCAATTTTTCTTTGTTAAACTTCTCGGGTCGCTTCCAATCAACCTGTCAAATTTCAGCCCATTTCGACATCATTTCGGAGTCCAATTTCTCGGGCCGTTTCCAATCGACCTGGCAAATTTCAGTCCATTCCGACACCATCGTGACAAATGACAAAATAGCCCCTGGTGTGGTTTTTCTTTGTTAAATTTCTCGGGCCATTTTCAATCAACCTGCCAAATTTCGGCCCATTCCGACACCGTCGCGACAAATGACAAAATTACCTCTGGTGCAATTTTTCTTTGTTAAATTTCTCGGGCCATTTTCAATCAACCTGCCAAATTTCGGCCCATTCCGACACCGTCGCGACAAATGACAAAATTACCTCTGGTGCAATTTTTCTTTGTTAAATTTCTCGGGCCATTTTCAATCAACCTGCCAAATTTCGGCCCATTCCGACACCGTCGCGACAAATGACAAAATTACCTCTGGTGCAATTTTTCTTTGTTAAATTTCTCGGGCCATTTTCAATCAACCTGCCAAATTTCGGCCCATTCCGACACCGTCGCGACAAATGACAAAATTACCTCTGGTGCAATTTTTCTTTGTTAAATTTCTCGGGCCATTTTCAATCAACCTGCCAAATTTCGGCCCATTCCGACACCGTCGCGACAAATGACAAAATTACCTCTGGTGCAATTTTTCTTTGTTAAATTTCTCGGGCCATTTTCAATCAACCTGCCAAATTTCGGCCCATTCCGACACCGTCGCGACAAATGACAAAATTACCTCTGGTGCAATTTTTCTTTGTTAAATTTCTCGGGCCATTTTCAATCAACCTGCCAAATTTCGGCCCATTCCGACACCGTCGCGACAAATGACAAAATTACCTCTGGTGCAATTTTTCTTTGTTAAATTTCTCGGGCCATTTTCAATCAACCTGCCAAATTTCGGCCCATTCCGACACCGTCGCGACAAATGACAAAATTACCTCTGGTGCAATTTTTCTTTGTTAAATTTCTCGGGCCATTTTCAATCAACCTGCCAAATTTCGGCCCATTCCGACACCGTCGCGACAAATGACAAAATTACCTCTGGTGCAATTTTTCTTTGTTAAATTTCTCGGGCCATTTTCAATCAACCTGCCAAATTTCGGCCCATTCCGACACCGTCGCGACAAATGACAAAATTACCTCTGGTGCAATTTTTCTTTGTTAAACTTCTCGGGCCGCTTCCAATCAACCTGTTAAATTTCATCCCATTTCGACATCGTTCAAGAGTCCAATTTCTCGGGCCGTTTCCAATCGACCTGCCAAATTTTAGTCCATTCCGACACCATCGTGACAAATGACAAAATAGCCCCTGGTGTGATTTTTCATTCTCAAATTTCTCGGGGCAGTTTCCAATCGACCTACCAAATTTCAGCCCATTCCGACACCGTCGCGACAAATGATAAAATTTTCCCTTGGTGAGGTTTTTCTATTTTAAATTTCTCGGGCCGTTTTCAATCAACCTGCCAAATTTCAGCCCATTTCGACACCGTTACCGAGTCCAATTTCTTGGGCCATTTCCAATTAACTTGCCTAATTTCAGCCCATTCCGACACCGTCGCGACAAATGACAAAATGACCCCAAGTGCAGTTTTTCATTATTAAATTTCTCGGGCCGTTTACAATCAACCTGCCAAATTTCAGCCCATTCCGACACCGTCACGACGAATGACAAAATTGCCCCTGGTGCGATTTTTTTAAAAAAATTTTAGGCCGTTTCCAACCGACCTACCAAATTTCAGCCCATTTCGAAACCGTTCCATAGTCCAATTTCTCGGGCCGTTTCCAATCATACTGCCAAATTTTAGACCAGTCCGACACCGCCGCGACAAATGACAAAATTGCCGCTGGTGCGATTTTTCTTTGTTAAATATCTCAGGCCGTTTCCAATCAACCTGCCAAATTCAGTCCAATTTCTCGGGCCGTTTCCAATCAACCTGCCAAATTTTAGTCCATTCCAATACCGTCGCGACAAATGACAAAATGACCCATGGTTCTGTTTTTCTTTATTAAACTTCTTGGACCGTTTACAATCAACCTGCCAAATTTCAGCCCATTCCGACATTGTCGCGCCAAATGACAAAATTGCCCCTGGTGTGATTTTTCTTTGTTAAATTTTTCATGCCATTTCCAATCAACCTACAAAATTTCAGCCCATTCCGGCACCGTTCTCCAGTCTAATTTCTCGGTCCATTTCAAAACAACCTGCCAAATTTCAGCCCATTTCGACACCGTTGCGACAAATGACAAAATTACCTCTAGTATGGTTTTTTTGTAAAATTTCTCTGGCCATTTTCAATCAACCTGCCAAATTCCAGAACATTCTGACATCGTTCTCGAGTCCAATTTATCGGGCCGTTTCCAATCAACCTACCAAATCTCAGCCCATTCCGAAATCGTCGCGACAAATGATAAAATTGCCCCTGGTGCGGTTTTTCTTTTTTAAATTTCTCGGGCCGTTTCCAATCAACCTGTCAAATCTCAGCCCATTTCGACGCCGTTACCAAGTTCAATTTCTTGGGCCATTTCCAATCAACCTGCCAAATTTCAGCCCATTCCAACACTGTCACGACAAATGACAAAATTGCCCCTAGTCCAGTTTTTCTTTGTTAAATTTCTCGAGCCGATTCCAATCTACCAGCCAAATTTTAGCCCATTTTGGCACCGTTCCCAAGTCCAATTTCTAGGGCCGTTTCCAATCAACCTGCCAAATTTCAGCCCATTCCCACACTATCGCAACAAATGACAAAATTGCCTCTGGTGCAGTTTTTCTTTGAAAAATTTCTTGGGCCGTTTCCAATCAACCTGCCAAATTTCGGCCCATTCCGACACCGTCGCGACAAATGAGATAATTGCCTCTGGTGCGATTTTTCATTGTTAAATTTCTCAGGCCGTTTCCAATCAACCTGCCAAATTTCAGCCCATTCCGACACAGTTGCGACAAATGACAAAATTACCTCTAGTGCGATTTTTCTTTATTAAACTTCTCAGGCCGCTTCCAATCAACCTGTCAAATCTCAGCCCATTTCGACATCGTTCCGGAGTCCAATTTCTCGGCCCGTTTCCAATCGACCTGCCAAATTTCAGTCCATTCCAACACCATCGTGACAAATGACAAAATAGCCCCTGGTGTGGTTTTTCATTCTTAAATTTCTCGGGGCAGTTTCCAATCAACCTGCCAAATTTCAGCCCATTCCGACACCGTCGTGACAAATGATAAAATTTCCCCGTGGTGAGGTTTTCCTTTTTTAAATTTCTCGGGCCGTTTTCAATCAACAGCCAAATTTCAGCCCAATTCGGCACCATTACCGAGTCCAATTTCTTGGGCCTTTTCCAATCAACCTACCAAATTTCAGCCTATTCCGACACTATCGTGACAAATGACAAAATTGCCCCTGGTGCAGTTTTTTCTTTGAAAAATTTCTTGGGCCGTTTCCAATCAACCTGCCAAATTTCGGCAAATTCCAACACCGCCGCGACAAATGAGAAAATTGCCTCTGGTGTGGTTTTTCTTTGTTAAATTTCTCGGGCCGTTTCCAATCAATCTGCCAAATTTCAGCCCATTCCGACACAGTTGCGACATATGACAAAATTACCTCTGGTGCGATTTTTCTTTGTTAAACTTCTCGGGCCGCTTCCAATCAACCTGTCAAATTTCAGCCCATTTCGACATCGTTCCGAAGTCCAATTTCTCGAGCCGTTTCCAATCGACCTGCCAAATTTCAGTCCATTCCGACACCAACGTGACAAATGACAAAATAGCCCCTGGTGTGGTTTTTCATTCTTAAATTTCTCGGGGCAGTTTCCAATCAACCTACCAAATTTCAGCCTATTCCGACACCGTCGCGACAAATAGTAAAATTTTCCCTCGGTGAGGTTTTTCTATTTTAAATTTCTCGGGCCATTTTCAATCAACCTGCCAAATTTCAGCCCATTTTGACACCGTTACCGAGTCCAATTTCTTGGGCCATTTTCAAATAACTTGCCTAATTTCAGCCCATTCCGACACTGTCGCGACAAATGACAAAATGACCCCAAGTGCGATTTTTCATTATTAAATTTCTCGGGCCGTTTACAATCAACCTGCCAAATTTCAGCCCATTCCGACACCGTCACGACGAATGATAAAATTGCCCCTGGTACGATTTTTAAAAAAAAATTTTAGGCCGTTTCCAACCGACCTGCCAAATTTCAGCCCATTTCGAAATCGTTCCATAGTCTAATTTCTCAGGCTATTTCCAATCATACTGCCAAATTTTAGACCAGTCCGACACCGCCGCGACAAATGACAAAATTGCCCCTGGTGCGATTTTTCTTTGTTAAATATCTCGGGCCGTTTCCAATCAACCTGCCAAATTTCAGTCCATTCCGATACCGTCGCGACAAATGGCAAAATGACCCACGGTGCTGTTTTTCTTTATTAAACTTCTCGGGCAGTTTACAATCAACCTGCCAAATTTCTGCCCATTCAGACATTGTCGCGACAAATGACAAAATTGCCCCTGGTGTGATTTTTCTTTGTTAAATTTTTCGTGTCGTTTATCAACCTGCCAAATTTCAACCCATTCCGGTACTGTTCTCCAGTCTAATTTCTCGGTCCATTTCCAAACAACCTGCCAAATTTCAGCCCATTTCGACACCGTTGCGACAAATGACAAAATTACCTCTAGTATGATTTTTTTGTTAAATTTCTCGGGCCTTTTTCAATCAACCTGCCAAATTCCAGAACATTCTTACAACGTTCTCGAGTCCAATTTATCGGGCCATTTCCAATCCACCTACCAAATTTCAGCCCATTCCGAAACCGTCGCGACAAATGATAAAATTGCCCCTGGTGCGGTTTTTCTTTTTTAAATTTCTCAGGCCATTTCCAATCAACTTGTCAAATCTCAGCCCATTTCGATGCCGTTACCGAGTTCAATTTCTTGGGCCATTTTCAATCAACCTACCAAATTTCAGCCCATTCCGACACTGTCGCGACAAATGACAAAATTGCCCCCGGTCCAGTTTTTCTTTGTTAAATTTCTCGAGCCGATTCCAATCTACCAGCCAAATTTCAGCCCATTTTGACACAGTTCCGGAGTCCAATTTCTCGGGCCGTTTCCAATCAACCTGCTAAATTTCAGCCCATTCCGACATCGTCGCGACAAATGACATAATTGCCCCTGGTGCGGTTTTTCTTTGTTAATTTTGTCGGGTCGTTTCCAATCAACCTGCCAAATTTCAACCCATTCCGACACCGTTCCCGAGTCTAATTTCTGGGGACATTTTCGAACAACCTGCCAAATTTCAGCCCATTCCAATACCGTTGCGATAAATGACAAAATTGCCTCCGATGCGATTTTTCTTTGTTAAATTTCTCGGGCCGTTTTCAATCAACCTGCCGAATTCTAGCACAATCCGACACCGTTCCTGAGTCCAATTTCTCGAGCCGTTTCCAATCAACCTCCCAATATTCAGTCGATTCCGACACCGTAGCGACATATGATAAAATTGCCCCCGGTGCGATTTTTCTTTTTTAAATTTCTCGGGCCGCTTCCAATCTACCCGCCAAATTTCAACCCATTCCGTCACAGTTCCCGAGTCCAATTTCTTGGCCCGTTTCCAATCAACCTGTCAAATTTTAGCCCATTCCGACACCGTTGCGACAAATGGCAAAATTGCTCCTATTGCGATTTTTCTTTGCTAAATTTCTCGGGCCATTTCCAATCAACCTGCCAAATTTCATCCCATTCCGACACCGTCGCGACAAATGACAAAATTGCCCCTGGGGCGGTTTTTCTTGTTAAATTTCTCGAGCCATTTCCAATCAATTTACCAAATTTCAGTCCAATTTCTCGGGCTGTTTCCAATCAACATGCCAAACTTCAGCCCATTCCGACACCGTCGCGACAAATGACAAAATTGCCCCTGGTGCGATTTTTCTTTCTTTAATTTCTCGAGCCGTTTCCAATTAACCTGCCAAGTTTTAGCCCAATTTCTCGGGCCGTTTCCAATCAACCTGTCAAATTTTAGCCCATTCTGGCACCGCTCCCTTGTCCAATTTCTCGGGCAGTTTCCAATTAACCTACCAAATTCCAGCCTATTCCGACACCTTCGCGACAAATGACAAAATTGCCCTTGGTGCGGTTTTTCTTTGTTAAATTTCTCGAGCCGTTTCCAATCAATCTGCTAAATTTTAGCCCATTCCGACGCTGTCGCGACAAATGACAAAATTGCCCCTGGTGCGATTTTGTTAAATTTCTCGGGCCGTTTCCAACCAACCTGCCAAATTTAATCCCATTTCGACACCGTTCCATAGTCCAATTTCTCGGGCCGTTTCCAATCAACCTGCCAAATTTCGGCCCATTCCGACACCGACGCGACAAATGACAAAATGACCCTCAGTGCGGTTTTTCTTTGTCAAATTTCTCGGGCCGTTTACAATCAACCTGCCAAATTTCAGCCCATTTGGACACCGTCTTGACAAATGGCAAAATTGCCCCCGGTATGGTTTTTCTTTGTTAAATTTTTCGGGCAATTTCAAATCGACCTGCCAAATTTCAGCCCATTCCAACACCGTTCCCGAGTCTAATTTCTCGGGCCATTTCCAAAAAACCTGCCAAATTTCAGCCTATTCCGACACCGTCACGACAAATGATAAAATTACCCCTGGTACGATTTTTCTTTGTTAAATTTCTCGGGCCGTTTCCAATCAACTTGCTAAATTTTTGCCCATTCCGACACCGATCCGCAGTCCAATTTCTCTTGCCGTTTCCAATAAACCTGCAAAGTTTCAGACCATTCCGACACCGTCGCGACAAATTACAAAATTGCCCTTGGTGCGTTTTTTCATTCTTAAATTTCTCAGGCCGTTTCCAATCAATTTGCCAAATTTTAGCCCATTCTGACATCGTTCCCGAGTCCAATTTCTCTGGCCATTTCCAATCAACCTTCCAAATTTCAGCCCATTTCGACACTGTCGCGACAAATAACATAATTGCCCCTGGTGCGATTTTTCTTTGTTAAATTTTTCGGGCCGTTTCCAATCAACCTTCCAAATTTTAGCCCATTCTAACAGCGTTCCCGAGTCCAATTTCTGGGGCCATTTCCAAATAACCTGCCAAATTTCAGTCCATTCCGATACCGTTGCGACAAATGACAAAATTGCGTCTGGTGCGATTTTTTTTGTTAAATTTCTCAGGCCATTTTCAATCAACCAGCCAAATTCCCGCACAAGCCGACACCGTTCCCAAGTCCAATTTCTCAGGCCGTTTCCAATCAACTTGCTAAATTTCAGTCGATTCCGATACCGTTGCGACAAATAACAAAATTGCTCCCGGTACAATTTTTCTTTTTTAAATTTCTCGGGCCGTTTCCAATCTACCTGTCAAATTTTAGCCCATTCCGACACCATTTTCGAGTCCAATTTCTTGGGCCGTTTCCAATCAACCCGCCAAATTTCAGCCCATTCCGACACCGTCGTGACAAATTTCAAAATTGCCCCTTGTGCGATTTTTCTTTTTAAAATTTTTTGGCCGTTTCCAACCAACCTGCAAAATTTCAACCCATTTCGACACCGTTCCAGAGTCCAATTTCTCGGACTGTTTCCGATCAACCTGCAAAATTTCGTACCATTCCGACACCACCGTGACAAATTACAAAATTGCCCTTGGTGCAATTTTTCTTTGTTAAATTTCTCCGACCGTTTCCAAATAACCTGCCAAATTTCCGTCCAATTTCTCAGCCATTTCCAATCAACCTTCCAAATTTTAGTCAATTCCGACACCGTCGCAACAAATGACAAAATGACCGCCGATGCTATTTTTCTTCAATAAATTTCTTGGGCTGTTTACAATCAATATGCCAAATTTCAGCCCATTCCGACATCGTTGCGACAAATGACAAAATTGCCCATGGTGTAGTTTTTCTTTGATAAATTTCTCGGGCAGTTTCCAATCAACTTCCAAATTTCAACCCATTCCGACACCGTTTTGGAGTCCAATTTCGCAAGCCGTTTCCAATCAACCAGCAAAATTTCAGTCCATTCGGACACCGTCGCGACAAATGACAAAATTTCCCTTGGTGCAGTTTTTCATTCTTAAATTTCTCAGAGCTGTTTCCAATCAACCTGCCAAATTTCAGCCCATTCCGACACCGTTGCGACAAATGACAAAATTGCCCCTGGTGCGGTTTTTCTTTTTTAAATTTCTCGGGCCGTTTTCAATCGACCTACCAAATTTCAACCCATTCCGACACCGTTCTCGAGTCCAATTTCTTGGGCCACTTCCAAACAACCTGCCAAATTTTAGCCTATTCCGACATCGTTGCGACAAATAATGAAATTGCTTCTAGTACGATCTTTCTTCGTTAAATTGCTCGGGCAGTTTTTTATCAACCTGCCAAATTCCAGAAGATTCTGACACCGTTCCTGAGTCCAATTTCTCGGGCCATTTCCAATCAACTTGCCAAATTTCAGCCCATTCCAACACCATCGCGACAAATGACAAAATTGCCCCTGGTGCAATTTTTCTTTTTGAAATTTCTCAAGCCGTTTCCAATGAATCTGCCAAATTTCAGCCCGTTTAGACGCCGTTACCGAGTCCAATTTCTTGGGCCATTTCCAATCAACCAACCAAATTTCAACCCATTCTGACACTGTCGCGACAAAGACAAAATTGCCCCTAGTGTAGTTTTTCTTTGTAAAATTTCTCGAGCCGTTTCCAATCTACCAGCAGAATTTCAGCCCATTCCGGCACCGTTCCCGAGTCCAATTTCTTGGGCCATTTCCCATTAACCTGCCAAATTTCAGCCCTTTTCAACACCGTCGCGACAAATGGCATAATTGCCCTTGGTTCGATTTTTCTTCGTTAATTTTTTCGGGCCGTTTCCAATCAACCTGCCAAATTTCAGCCCATTTCGACACCGTTTTCGAGTCCAATTTCTGGGGCCATTTCCAAACAACCTGCAAAATTTCAGCCCATTCCGACACTGTTGCGGCAAATGACAAAATTGCCTCTGGTGCGATTTTTCTTTGTTAAATTTCTCGGGCCGTTTTCAATCAGGTTGCCAAATTCTAGCGCAATCCGACACCGTTCCCGAGTCCAATTTCTCGGGCCATTTCCAATCAACTTGCTAAATATCAGCCGATTCTGACATCGTCGCGACAAATGAAAAAATTGCCCCTGGTGCGATTTTTCTTTTTTAAATTTCTCGGGCTGTTTCCAATCTACCTGTCAAAGTTCAACCCATTTGGACACCGTTCCCGAGTCCAATTTCATGGGCCGTTTCCAATCAACGTGCCAAATTTCAGCTCATTCCGACACCGTCGCGATAAATGACAAAATTGCCCCTGGTGCGGTTTTTCTTTGTTAAATTTCTCGGGCCGTTTCCAATCAACCTGCCAAATTTCAGCCCATTCCAATACCGTCGCGACAAATGACGAAATTGCCCCTGGTGCGGTTTTTCTTTGTAAATTTTCTCGAGCCATTTTCAATCAATCTGCTAAATTTCAGTCCAATTTCTCGGACCGTTTCCAATCAACATGCCAAATTTCAGCCCATTCCGACACCTTCTCGACAATTAACAAAATTGCCTCTAGTGCGGTTATTCTTTGTTAAATTTCTTGAGCCGTTTCCAATCAACCTGCCAAATTTTAGTCCAATTTCTCGCGCCGTTTCCAATCAATCGGCTAAATTTCATCCCATTCCGACACCGTCCGACAAATGATAAAATAGCCCCAGGTGCGATTTTTCTTTGTTAAATTTCTCAAGCCGTTTCCAATCAACCTGCCAAATTTTAGTCCGATTTCTCGGGCCGTTTCCAATCTACCTGCCAAATTTTAGCCCATTCCGACACCGTTCTCGAGTCCAATTTCTCGGCCAATTTCCAATCAACCTACCAAATTTCAGCCCATTCCGACTTTTCTTTGTTAAATTTCTTGAGCAGTTTCCAATCAACCTGCCAAATTTCAGCCCATTCCGACTTTTCTTTGTTAAATTTCTTGAGCAGTTTCCAATCAACCTGCCAAATTTTAGTCCAATTTCTCAGGCCATTTCCAATCAATCTGCTAAATTTTAGCCCATTCCGACACCGTCGCGACAAATGACAAAATTGCCCTTGGTGCGATTTTTCTTTGTTAAATTTCTCTGGTTGTTTCCAACCAACCTGCCAAATTTCAGCCCATTTCGACAGCGTTCCAGAGTCCAATTTCTCTGGTCGTTTCCAATCAACCTGCCAAATTTCAGACCATTCCGACACCGCCGGGATAAATGACAAAATAGCCCTAGGTGCGATTTTTCTTTGTTAAATTTCTAAAGCCATTTTCAATCAACATGCCAAGTTTCAGTCCAATTTTTCCGGCCGCTTCCAATCAACCTGCCAAATTTCAGCCCATTCCGACACCGTCGCGACAAATGACAAAATGACCCCCGGAGCTATTTTTCTTTATTAAATTTCTCGGGCCGTTCACAATCAACCTGCCAAATTTCAGCCCATTCTGACACCGTTCTGGAGTCCAATTTCTCGGGCCATTTCCAATCTACCTGCCAAATTTCAGTCCATTGCGACACCATCGTGACAAATGACAAAATTGCCCTAGGTTCGATTTTTCATTCTTAAATTTCTCAGAACCATTTCCAATAAACCAGCCAAATTTCAGCCCATTCCAACACCGTTCTCGAGTCCAATTTCTTGGGCCATTTTCAAACAACCTGCCAAATTTCAGCCCATTCCGACACCGCTGCGACAAATCACAAAATTGTCTCTGGTACGATTTTTCATTGTTAAATTTCTGGGGCCGTTTTCAATCAACCTGCCAAATTCCAGAACATTCTGACACCATTCCTGGGTCCAATTTCTCGGGTCGTTTCCAATTATCCTGTCAAATTTCAGCCCATTCTGACACCGTCGCGACAAATGACAAAATTGCACCTGGTGAGGTTTTTCTTTTTAAAATTTCTCGGGCCGTTTACAATCGACCTGCTAAATTTTAGCCAATTTTGACACCGTTACTGAGTCCAATTTCTTGGGCCATTTCCAATCCACATACCAAATTTCAGCCCATTCCGACTATGTCGCGACAAATGACAAAATTGCCCTCGGTCTAGTTTTTCTCTGTTAAATTTCTCGAGCCATTTCCAATCTACCGGCCAAATTTCAGCCAATTCCAACAACGTTTTCGAGTCCGATTTCTTGGGCCGTTTCCAATCAACCTGCCAAATTTCAGCCCATTCCAATACTGTCGCGACAAATGATAAAATTGACCCTGGTGCGGTTTTTCTTTGTTAAATTTCTGGGGCCGTTTCCAATCAACTTGCTAATTTTCAGTCCAATTTCTCGAGCCATTTCTAATCAACCTGCCAAATTTTGGTCCAATTCCTCGAGTCGTTTCCAATCAACCTGCTAAATTTCAGCCCATTCGAACACCGTTGTGACAAATGAAAAAGTTGCCCCTATTGCAATTTTTCTTTGTTAAATTTCTCAGGCCGTTTCCAATCAACCTGCCAAATCTCAACTCATTTAGACACCGTTCGCGAGTCCAATTTCTCAGGCCATTTCCAATCAACCTGCCAAATTTCAGACCATTCCGACACTGTCGCAACAAATGACAAAATTGCCCCTGGTACGATTTTTGATTGTTAAATTTCACGGGCCGTTTCCAATCTACCAGCCAAATTTCAGCCCATTCCGACACTGTCGTGACAAATGACAAAATGACCCTCGGAGCAGTTTTACTTTGTTAAATTCCTCGGGCCATTTACAATTAACCGGCCAAATGTCTGCCCATTCCGACACCATCTTGACAAATGACAAAATTACCCCTGGTGCGATTTTTTTGTTAAATTTCTCGGGCCGTTTCCAATCAACCTGCCAAATTTCAGCCTATTCAGAGACCGTTCCGCTGTCCAATTTCTCTGGTCGTTTCCAATAAACCTGCAAAATTTCAGTCCATTCCGACACCGTCGCAACAAATGACAAAATTGCCCCTGGTGCGGTTTTTCCTTGTTAAATTTCTTGAGCCATTTCCAATCTATTTGCCAAATTTCAGTCCAATTTCTCGGGTTGTTTCTAATCAATATGCAAAATTTTAGCCCATTCCAACACCATTGCGACAAATGACAAAATTGCCCCGTGTGCGATTTTTCTTTGTTAAATTTCTCGGGCCGTTTCCAACCCACATGCCAAATTTCAGCCCATTTCGACATTGTTCCAGAGTCAAATTTCTCGGGCCGTTTCCAATCAACCTGCTAAATTTCAGCCCATTCCGACACCGCTGCGACAAATGAAAAAATTTCCCAAGGTGCAATATTTCTTTGTTAAATTTATCGGGCCGTTTCCAATCAACCTACCAAATTTTTGCTCATCTCGACACCGTTCATGAGTCCAATTTCTCGGGCCGTATCAAATCAACAAGCCAAATTTCAGACCATTCCGACACCGTCGCGACAAATGACAAAATTACCCCCAGTGTGATTTTTCTTTATTAAATTTCTCGGCCATTTCCAAAAAACTTGCCAAATTTCAGTCAAATTTCTCAGGCCGTTTCCAATCAACCAGCCAAATTTCGGCCCATTCCGACACCGTCGCGACAAATGACAAAATGACCCCAGTGCGGTTTTTCTTTGTTAAATTTCTCGGGCCGTTTACAATCAACCTGCCAAATTTCAGCCCATTCCGACACAGTCTTGACAAATGACAAAATTGCCCCTGGTGCGGTTTTTCTTTGTTAAATTTCTCGGGCCATTTCCAATTAACCTTCCAAATTTCAGCCCATTTCGACACCGTTCTCGAGTCCAATTTCTCGGGTCGTTTCCAATCAACCAGCCAAATTTTAGTCTATTCCGACACCGTCGCGACAAATGACAAAATTACCCCTGTTGCGATTTTTCTTTGTTAAATTTCTCGGACTGTTTCCAATCAACCTGCCAAATTTCTGTCCATTTTGACACCGTTCTCGAGTCCAATTTCTCGAGCCGTTTCCAATAATCCTGTAAAATTTCAGTCCATTCCGACAGCGTCGCGACAAATGACAAAATTGCCTCTTGCGCGATTTTTCATTCTTAAATTTCTCGGGCCATTTCCAATCAACCTGCAAATTTTAGCCCATTTTGATACCGTTCATGAGTCCAATTTCTCTGGCCGTTTCTAATCAACCTGCCAAATTTCAGCTCATTCTGACAACGTCGCAACAAATGACATAATTGCCCCTGGTGCAATTTTTCTTTGTTAAATTTTTCGAGCCGTTTCCAATCAACCTGCCAAATTTTAGCCCATTCCGACACCGTTCTCGAGTCCATTTTCTGGGGCCACTTTCAAACAACCTGCCAAATTTCAGCTCATTCCGACACCACTGTGACAAATGACAAAATTCCCTCTGGTGCGGTTTTTCTTTGTTAAATTTCTCGAGCCATTTTCAATCAACCTGCCAAATTCCAGTGCAATCCGACACCGTTCTCGAGTCCAATTTCTCGGGTCGTTTCCAATCAACCTATCAAATTTCAGCCGATTTTGACACCGTTGCGACAAATGACAAAATTGCCCCTGGTGCGACTTCTCTTTTTAAAATTTCTCGGGCCGTTTCCAATCTACCTGCCAAATTTCAACCCATTCCAACACCGTTCCCGAGTACAATTTCTTGGGCCGTTTCCAATCAACCAGCTAAATTTCAGCCCATTCCGACACCGTCGCAACAAATGATAAAATTGCCCCTGGTGCGGTTTTTCTTTGTTAAATTTCTCGAGCTGTTTCCAATTGACCGACAAAATTTTAGTCAAATTTCTCTAGCCATTTCCAATCAACCTACCAAATTTCAGCCCATTCTGACACCGTCACGACAAATGACAAAATTGCCCCTGGTGAGATTTTTATTTGTTAAATTTCTTGAGCCATTTCCAATCAATCTGCCAAATTTCAGTCCAATTTCTCAGGCCGTTTCCAGTCAACCTACCAAATTTCAGCCCATTTTGACACCATCGCGACAAATGACAAAATTGCCCCTGGTGCGATTTTTCTTTGATAAACTTCTCGAGCTGTTTCCAATCACCTACCAAATTTTAGTCTAATTTCTCGGGCCATTTCCAATCAACCTGCCAAATTTTAGCCCATTCCGACACCGTTCCTGAGTCCAATTTCTCGGGCAGTTTCCAATCAACCTACCAAATTTCAGCCCATTCCTACACCTTCGCGACAAATGATAAAATTGCCCCTGGCGTGGTTTTTCTTTGTTAAATTTCTCAAGCTGTTTCCAATCAACCTGCCAAATTTTAGTCCAATTTCTCGGGCCGTTTCCAATCAATCTACTTATTTTCAGCCCATTCCGACATCGTCACGACAAATGACAAAATTGCCTCTGTTGCGATTTTCCTTTTTAAAATTTTTGGGCCGTTTCCAACCAACCTGCCAAATTTCAGCCCAATACGACACCGTTCCAGACTCCAATTTCTATGGCCGTTTCCAATCAACCTGCCAATTTTTAGACCATTTCGACACTGCCGCGACAAATGACAAAATTCCCCGGGTGTGATTTTTCTTTGTTAAATTACTCGGGCCATTTCCAATCAACTAGCCAAATTTCAGTCCATTCCGACATCGTCGCGACAAATGACAAAATGACCCGCGGTGCCATTTTTCTTTATTAAATTTTTCGGGCCGTTTACATTCAACATGCCAAATTTCAGCCCATTCCGACATCGTCGCGACATATGACAAAATTGCCCCTGGTGTGGTTTTTCTTTGATAAATTCTAGGGCAGTATCCAATCAACTTGCCAAATTTCAGCCCATTCCGACACCGTTTCAGAGTCCAATTTCTCGGGCCGTTTCTAATCAACCTGCTAAATTTCAGTCCATTCGGAGACCGTCGCGACAAATGACAAAATTACCCCTGGTGTGGTTTTTCATTCTTAAATTTCTCAGAGCCGTTTCCAATCAACCTGCCAAATTTCAGCCTATTCCGACACCGTCGCGACAAATGACAAAATTGGCCCTGGTGCGATTTTTCTTTCTCAAATTTTTCGTCCCATTTCCAATCAACCTACCAAATTCCAGAACATTCTGGCACCGTTCCTGAGTCCAATTTCTTGGGCCGTTTCCAATCAACCTGCCAAATTTCAGCCCATTCCGACACCGTCGCGACAAATGACAAAATTGCCCCTGGTGCAGTTTTTCTTTTTTAAATTTCTCGGGCCATTTCCAATCAACCTCTCAAATTTTAGCCCATTTTGACGCAGTTACCGAGTCCAATTTCTTGGGCCATTTCCAATCAACCTACCAAATTTTAGTCCATTCCGACACTATCGCGACAAATGACAAAATCACCCCAGATGCAGTTTTTCTTGGTTAAATTTCTCGAGCTGTTTCCAATCTACCAGCCAAATTTCAGCCCATTCCGACACCATTCCTGAGTCCAATTTCTTGAGTCGTTTCCATCCAACTTGCCAAATTTCAGCCCATTTCGACACCGTCGCGACAAATGACATAATTGCACCTGGTACGATTTTTCATTCTTAAATTTCTCGGGCAGTTTCCAATCGTCCCGCAAAATTTTAGCCCATTCTGACACCGTTCCCGAGTCCAATTTCTGGAGCCATTCCCAAACAACCTGCCAAATTTCAGCCCATTCTGACGTCGTTGCGACAAATGACAAAATTGCCCCTAGTACAATTTTTCTTTGTTAAATTTCTTGGGCCGTTTTCAATCCACCTGCCAAATTTCAGCGCATTTCGACACCATTCCCGAGTCTAATTTCTCGTACGATATCCAATCAACCCACCAAATTTCAACTGATTCCGACACCATCGCGGCAAAAGACAAAATTGCCCCCCATGCGATTTTTCTTTTTTAAATTTCTCAGGCCGTTTCCAATCTACTTGCCAAATTTCAGCCCATTCCGACACTATTCTCGAGTCCAATTTCTTGGGTCGTTTCTAATCAACCTGCCAAATTTCAGCCCGTTTCGACACTGTCGCGACAAATGACAAAATTACCCCTGGTGCAGTTTTTCTTTATTAAATTTCTCGGACCGTTTCCAATCAACCTGCCAAATTTCAGCCCATTCCGAGACTGTCGCGACAAATGACAAAATTGCCCCTGGTGCGGTTTTACTTTGTTAAATTTCTTGAGCCATTTCCAATCAATCTGCTAAATTTCAATCGAATTTCTCTGTCCGTTTCCAATCAACATGCCATATTTCAGCCCATTCCGACACCGTGGCGACAAATGACAAAATTTCCCATGGTACGATTTTTCTTTGTTAAATTTCTCGAGCCATTTCCAATCGACCTGCCAAATTTTAGCCCATTCCAACACCGTTCCCGAGTCCAATTTCTCGGGCAGTTTCCAATCGACCTACCAAATTTTAGCACATTCCGACACCTTCGCGACAAATGACAAAATTGCCCCAGGTGCGGTTTTTCTTTGTTAAATTCCTCAAGCCGTTTCCAATCGACCTACAAAATTTTAGTCCAATTTCTCGTGCCGTTTCCAATCAATCTGCCAAATTTCAACCTATTTCGACACCGTCGTGACAAATGACAAAATTAAACTTGGTGCGATTTTTCTTTGTTGAATTTCTCGGGCCATTTCCAACCAACCTGCCAAATTTCAACCCATTTTGACACCGTTCCGGAGTCCAATTTCTCGGGCTGTTTCGAATCAACATGCCAAATTTCAAACCATTCCGACACCGCCGTGACAAGTGTCAAAATAGCCCCTAGTGTGATTTTTCTTTGTTAAATTTCTAGAGCCGTTTACAATCAACATGCCAAGTTTCAGTCCAATTTCTCGAGCCACTTCCAATCGACCTGCCAAAATTCAGCCCATTCCAACACCATCGCGACAAATGACAAAGTGACCTCTGGCGCTGTTTTTCTTTGTTAAATTTTTCGGGCCGTTCACTATCAACCTGCTAAATTTCGGCCCATTCCGACATCGTCGCGACAAATGACATATTGCTCCTGGTGCGATTTTTTTCTTTGTTAAATTTCTCGGACCGTTTCCAATCAACCTGCCAAATTTCAGCCCATTCCGACACAGTTGCGACAAATGACAAAATTGTCCATGGTGCAATTTTTCTTTGTTAAACTTCTTGGGCAGTTTCCCATCAACCTACTAAATTTCAGCACATTTCGACATCGTTTTAGACTCCAATTTTTCAAGCCGTTTCCAATCAACCTGCCAAATTTCAGTCCATTCCGACACCGTCACGACAAATGACAAAATTGCCCCTGGTGCTGTTTTTCATTCTTAAATTTCTCAGTGCCTTTTCCAATCAACCTGCCAAATTTCAGCCCATTCCGACACCGTCGCGACAAATGATAAAATTGCCTCGGTGTGGTTTTTCTTTGTTAAATTTTTCATGCCGTTTCCAATCACCTACCAAATTTCAGCCCATTCTGACACCATTCTAGAGTCCAATTTCTTGGGCCATTTCCAAACAACCTGCCGAATTTCAGCACATTCCGACACCATCTTGACAAATGATAAAATTGTCCCTGGTGCGGTTTTTCTTTGTTAAATTTCTCGGGCCATTTCCAATTAACCTGCCAAATTTCAGTCCATTTCGACACCGTTCTCGAGTCCAATTTCTCGGGTCGTTTACAATCAACCTACCAAATTTTAGTCTATTCCGACACCGTCACGACAAATGACAAAATTACCCTTGGTGCGATTTTTCTTTGTTAAATTTCTCAGACCGTTTCCAATCAACCTGCCAAATTTCTGCCCATTTCAACACCGTTCTCGAGTCCAATTTCTCGAGCCGTTTCCAATAATCTTGTAAAATTTCAGTCCATTCCGACACCGTTGCGACAAATGACAAAATTGCCCCTTGTGCGATTTTTCATTCTTAAATTTCTCGGGCCATTTCCAATCAACCTGCCAAATTTTAACCCATTTTGATACTGTTCACGAGTCCAATTTCTCTGGCCGTTTCTAATCAACCTGCCAAATTTCAGCTCATTCCGACAACATCGCAACAAATGACATAATTGCCCCTGGTACGATTTTTCTTTGTTAAATTTTTTGGTCCGTTTCCAATCAACCTGCCAAATTTTAGCCCATTCCGACACTGTTCTCGAGTCCAATTTCTGGGGCCACTTTCAAACAACCTGCCAAATTTCAGCCCATTCTGACACCGTTGCGACAAATGACAAAATTGCCTCTGGTGCGGTTTTTCTTTATTAAATTTCTCGAGCCGTTTTCAATCAACCTGCCAAATTCCAGTGCAATCCGACACCATTCTCAGGTCCAATTTCTCGGGCCTTTTCCAATCAACCTGCCAAATTTTAGCCGATTTCGACACCGTCGCGACAAACGAGAAAATTGCCCCTGTTGCGATTTTTCTTTTTAAAATTTCTAGGGCCGTTTCCAATCTACCTGCCAAATTTCAACCAATTCCAACATCGTTCCCGAGTACAATTTCTTGGGCTGTTTCCAATCAACAAGCCAAATTTCAGCCCATTCCGACACCGTCGCGACAAATGATAAAATTGCCCCTGGTGCGGTTTTTCTTTGTTAAATTTCTCGAGCCGTTTCCAATCAACCCACAAAATTTTAGTCAAATTTCTCTGACCATTTCCATTCAACCTGCCAAATTTCAGCCCATTTCGACAACGTCGCGACAAATGACAAAATTGCCCCTGGTGCGATTTTTATTTGTTAAATTTCTCGAGCCATTTCCAATCAATCTGCCAAATTTCAGTCCAATTTCTCGGGCTGTTTCCAATCAACCTGCCAAATTTTAGCCCATTCCGGCACCATCGCGACAAATGACAAAATTGCCCTTGGTGCAATTTTTCATTGACAAATTTCTCGAGCCGTTTCCAATCAACCTGCGAAATTTTAGTCCAATTTCTCCGGCCATTTCCAATCAACCTGCCAAATTTTAGCCCATTCCGATACCATTCCTGAGTCCAATTTCTCGGGCAGTTTCCAATCAACCTACCAAATTTCAGCCCATTCCGACACCTTCGCGACAAATGATAAAATTGCCCCTGGCGCGGATTTTCTTTGTTAAATTTCTCAAGCTGTTTCTAATCAACCTGCCAAATTTTAGTCCAATTTCTCGGGCCGTTTCCAATCAATCTGCTAATTTTCAGCCCATTTCGACACCGTCGCGACAAATGACAATATTGCCCCTAGTGCGATTTTTCATTTTTAAATTTTTGGGCCGTTTCCAACCAACCTGCCAAATTTCAGCCCATTTCGACACCGTTCTAGACTCCAATTTCTACGGCCGTTTCCAATCAACCTGCCAAATTTTAAACCATTCCGACACCGCAGCGACAATTGACAAAATTCCCCGGCTGTGATTTTTCTTTGTTAAATTACTCGGGCCATTTCCAATCAACCTGCCAAATTTCAGTCCATTTCGACACCGTCGCAACAATTGACAAAATGACCCGCGATGCCGTTTTTCATTATTAAATTTTTTGGGTCGTTTACATTCAACATGCCAAATTTCAACCCATTCCGACATCGTCGTGACATATGACAAAATTGCCCCTGGTGTCGTTTTTCTTTGATAAATTTCTCGGGCAGTATCCAATCAACTTGTGAAATTTCAGCCCATTCCGACACCGTTTCAGAGTCCAATTTCTCGGGCCATTTCTAATCAACCTGCCAAATTTCAGTCCATTCGGACACCGTCGCGACAAATGACAAAATTGCCCCTGGTGCGGCTTTTCATTCTTAAATTTCTCAGAGCCGTTTCCAATCAACCTGCCAAATTTCAGCCCATTCCGACACCGTCGCGACAAATGACAAAATTGCCCCTGGTGCGGTTTTTCTTTTTTAAATTTCTCGGGCCATTTCCAATCAACCTGCCAAATTTTAGCCCATTTCGACGCCGTTACCGAGTCTAATTTCTTGGGCCATTTCCAATCAACCTACCAAATTTCAGTCCATTCCGACACTATCGCGACAAATGACAAAATTGCCCCAGATGCAGTTTTTCTTGGTTAAATTTCTCGAGTTGTTTCCAATCTACCTGCCAAATTTCAGCCCATTCCGACACCGTTCCCGAGTCCAATTTCTAGAGCCGTTTCCAACCAACCTGCCAAATTTCAGCCCATTTCGACACCGTAGCGACAAATGACATAATTTCCCCCGGTACAATTTTTCATTCTTAAATTTCTCGGGCAGTTTCCAATCGACCCACAAAATTTTAGTCCATTCCGACACTGTTCCCGAGTCCAGTTTCTGGAGCCATTCCCAAACAACCTGCCAAATTTCAGCCCATTCCGACGTCGTTGCGACAAATGACAAAATTGCCCCTGGTACGATTTTTCTTTGTTCAATTTCTCAGGCCGTTTTCAATCTACCAGCCAAATTCCAGAGCATTTCGACACCGTTCCCGAGTCTAATTTCTCGGGCGGTATCCAATCAACCTGCCAAATTTCAGCGAATTTCGACACCGTCGTGACAAAAGTCAAAATTGCCCCCGGTCCGATTTTTCTTTTTTAAATTTCTCAGGTCATTTCCAATCAACCTGCCAAATTTCAGCCCATTCCGACGTCGTTGCGACAAATGACAAAATTTCCCCTGGTACGGTTTTTCTTTGTTAAATTTCTCGGGCCGCTTTCAATCTACCTGCCAAATTCCAGGGCATTTCGACATGGTTCCCGAGTCTAATTTCTCGGGCGGTATCCAATCAACATGCCAAATTTTAGCCGATTTCGACACCGTCGTGACAAAAGACAAAATTGCCCCTGGTGCGATTTTTCTTTTTTAAATTTCTCAGGCCGTTTCCAATCTACCTGCCAAATTTCAGCCCATTCCGAGACCGTCGCGACAATTGACAAAATTGCCCCTCGTGCGGTTTTACTTTGTTAAATTTCTCGAGCCATTTCCAATCAATCTGCTAAATTTCAATCCAATTTCTCTGGCCGTTTCCAATCAACATGCCAAATTTCAGCCCATTTCGACACCGTTCTCGAGTCCAATTTCTTGGGCCGTTTCCAATCAACCTGCCAAATTTCAGCCCATTTTGACACTGTTGCGACAAATGACAAAATTACCCCTGGTTCGATTTTTCTTTGTTAAATTTCTCGAACCGTTTCCAATCAACCTGCCAAATTTCAGCCCATTCCGAGACCGTCGCGACAAATGATAAAATTGCCCCTGGTGCGGTTTTACTTTGTTAAATTTCTCGAGCCATTTCCAGTCAATCTGCTAAATTTCAATCCAATTTCTCTGGCCGTTTCCAATCAACATGCCAAATTTCAGGCCATTCCGACACCGTCGCGACAAATGACAAAATTTCCCATGGTGCGATTTTTCTTTGTTAAATTTCTCGAGCCGTTTCCAATCGACCTGCCAAATTTTAGCCCATTCCAACACCATTCCCGAGTCCAATTTCTTGGGCAGTTTCCAATCGACCTACCAAATTTCAGCCCATTCCGACACCTTCGCGACAAATGACAAAATTGCCCCAGGTGCGGTTTTTCTTTGTTAAATTCCTAGAGCCGTTTCCAATCGACCTGCCAAATTTTAGTCCAATTTCTCGTGCCGTTTCCAATCGATCTACTAAATTTCAACTCATTCCGACATCGTCGCGACAAATGACAAAATTAAACCTGGTGCGATTTTTCTTTGTTGAATTTCTCGGGCCATTTGCAGCCAACCCGCCAAATTTCAGTCCATTTCAACACCGTTCCGGAGTCCAATTTCTCGGGCCGTTTCCAATCAACATGCCAAATTCCAAATCATTCTGACACCGCCACGACAAGTGTCAAAATTACCCCTGGTGCGATTTTCCTTCGTTAAATTTCTAGAGCCGTTTACAATCAACATGCCAAGTTTCAGTCCAATTTCTCGGGCCGCTTCCAATCAACCTGCTAAATTTTAGCCCATTCCGACACCGTCGCGACAAACGACAAAGTGAACTCTAGCGCTGTTTTTCTTTGTTAAATTTCTCAGGCCGTTCACAATCAACCTGCCAAATTTCAGCCCATTCCGACATCGTCGCGACAAATGACATATTGCCCCTGGTACAATTTTTCTTTCTTAAATTTCTCGGACCGTTTCCAATCAACCTGCCAAATTTCAGCCCATTTCGACACAGTTGCGACAAATGATAAAATTGCCCGTGGTGCGATTTTTCTTTGTTAGACTTCTCGGGTAGTTTCCCATCAACCTGCCAAATTTCAGCCCATTCCGACATCGTTCCGGAGTCCAATTTATCGGGCTGTTTCCGATCAACCTACCAAATTTCAATCCATTCCGACACCGTCGCGACAAATGACAAAATTGCCCCTGGTGCGCTTTTTCATTCTTAAATTTCTCAGTGCCGTTTCCAATCAACCTGCTAAATTTCAGCCCATTCCGACACCGTCGCGACAAATGACAAAATTGCCCCCGTGTGGTTTTCCTTTGTTAAATTTTTCGTGCCGTTTCCAATCAACCGACAAAATTTCAGTCCAGTCCGACACCATTCTAGAGTCCAATTTCTTGGGCCATTTCCAAACAACCTGCCAAATTTCAGCACATTCCGACACCGTCTTGACAAATGACAAAATTGCCCTTGGTGCGGTTTTTCTTTGTTAAATTTCTCGGGCCATTTCCAATGAACCTGCCAAATTTTAGCCCATTTTGACACCATTTTTTAGTCCAATTTCTCGAGTAGTTTCCAATCAACCTGCCAAATTTCAGTCTATTCCGACACCGTCGCGACAAACGACAAAATTACCCTTGGTGCGATTTTTCTTTGTTAAATTTCTCGGACCGTTTCCAATCAACCTGCCAAATTTTTGCCCATTTCGACACCTTTTTTAAGTCCAATTTCTCGAGCCGTTTCCAATAATCCTGTAAAATTTCAGTCCATTCCGACACTGTTGCGACAAATGACAAAATTGCCCCTTGTGCAGTTTTTCATTCTTAAATTTCTCGGGCCATTTCCAATCGACCTGCCAAATTTTAGCCCATTTCGATACCGCTCACGAGTCCAATTTCTCTGGCCGTTTCAAATCAACCTGCCAAATTTCAGCGCATTCCGACAACGTCACAGCAAATGACATAATTGCCCCTGGTGCGATTTTTCTTTGTTAAATTTTTCGGGCCGTTTCCAATCAACCTGCCAAATTTTAGCCCATTCCGACACCATTCTAGAATCCAATTTCTGGGGCCACTTTCAAACAACCTGCCAAATTTCAGCCCATTCCGACACCGTTGCAACAAATGACAAAATTGCCTCCGGTGCGGTTTTCCTTTGTTAAATTTCTCGAGTCGTTTTCAATCAACCTGTCAAATTACAGAGCAATCCGACACCATTCTCGAGTCCAATTTCTAAGGCCGTCTCCAATCAACTTGCCAAATTTCAGCCGATTTCGACACCGTCGCGACAAATGACAAAATTGCCCTTGGTGCGATTTTTCTTTTTAAAATTTCTCGGGCCGTTTCCAACCTACCTACCAAATTTCAACCCATTCCAACACCATTCCCGAGTACAATTTCTTAGGCCGTTTCCAATCAACCAGCCAAATTTCAGCCCATTCCGACACCGTCGCGACAAATGATAAATTGCCCCTGGTGCGGTTTTTCTTTGTTAAATTTCTTGGGCCGTTTCCAATCAACCTGCAAAATTTCAGTCAAATTTCTCTGGCCATTTCCAATCAACTGCCAAATTTCAGCCCATTTCGACACCGTCGCGACAAATGACAAAATTGCCCCGGGTGCGGTTTTTATTTGTGGAATTTCTCAAGCCATTTCCAATCAATTTGCCAAATTTCAGTCCAATTTCTCGGCCCGTTTCCAATCAACCTACCAAATTTCAGTCCATTTGGACACCGTCGCGACATATGACAAAATTGCCCCTGGTGCGGTTTTTCATTCTTAAATTTCTCAGAGCCGTTCCCAATCAACCTGCCAAATTTCAGCCCATTTCGACACCGTCGCGACAAATGACAAAATTGTCCCTGGCGCGATTTTTCTTTCTTAAATTTTTCGTGCCGTTTCCAATCAACCTGCCAAATTCTAGAACATTCTGGCACCGTTCTTGAGTCCAATTTCTCGGGCCGTTTCCAATCAACCTGCCAAATTTCAGCCCATTCCAACACCGTCGCGGCAAATGACAAAATTGCCCCTGGTGCGGTTTTTCTTTTTAAAATTTCTCGGGCTGTTTCCAATCAACCTGCCAAATTTAAGCCCATTTCGACGTCGTTATCGAGTCCAATTTCTCGGGCCATTTCCAATCAACCTACCAAATTTCAGTCCATTCCGATACTGTCGCGACAAATGACAAAATTGCCCCAGATGCAGTTTTTCTTAGTTAAATTTCTCGAGCTGTTTCCAATCTACCAGCCAAATTTTGGCACATTCCGACACCGTTCCCGAGTCCAATTTCTTGAGCCGTTTCCAGTAAACTTGCCAAATTTCAACCCATTTCGACACCGTCGCGACAAATGACATAATTGCCCCTGGTGCGATTTTTCATTCTTAAATTTCTCGGGTAGTTTCCAATCATCCCGCAAAATTTTAGCCCATTCCGACACCGTTCCCGAGTCCAATTTTTGGAGCCATTCCCAAACAACCTGCCAAATTTCAGCCCATTCCGACGTCGTTGCGACAAATGATAAAATTGCCCCTGGTACGGTTTTTCTTTGTTAAATTTCTCAGGCCATTTTCAATCTACCTTCCAAATTCCAGCGAATTTCGACACCGTTCCCGAGTCTAATTTCTCAGGCGGTATCCAATCAACCTGCCAAATTTCAGCGGATTCCGACACTGTCGCGACAAAAGACAAAATTGCCCCCGGTGCGATTTTTCTTTTTTAAATTTCTCAGGCCGTTTCCAATCTACCTGCCAAATTTTAGCCCATTCTGGCACCATTCTCGAGTCCAATTTCTTGGGCCGTTTCCAATCAACCTGCCAAATTTCAGCCCATTTCGACACTATCGCGACAAATGACAAAATTACTCCTGGTGCAGTTTTTCTTTGTTAAATTTCTCGGACCGTTTCCAATCAACTTGCCAAATTTCAGCCCATTCCAAGACCGTCGTGACAAATGACAAAATTGCCCCTGGTGCGGTTTTACTTTGTTAAATTTCTCGAGCCATTTCCAATCAACCTGCCAAATTTTAGTCCAATTTCTCAGGCCGTTTCCAATCAAGCTTCCAAATTTTAGCCCATTCCAACACCATTCCCGAGTCCAATTTCTCGGGCAGTTTCCAATCGACCTACCAAATTTCAGCCCATTCCGACACCTTCGCGACAAATGACAAAATTGCCCCAGGTACGGTTTTTCTTTGTTAAATTCCTCGAGCCGTTTCCAATCGACCTGCCAAATTTTAGTCCAATTTCTCGTGCCGTTTCCAATCAATCTGCTAAATTTTAACCCATTCCGACACCGTCGCGAAAAATGTCAAAATTAAACCTAGCGCGATTTTTCTTTGTTGAATTTCTCGGGCCATTTCCAACCAACCTGCCAAATTTCAACCCATTTAGACACCGTTCCGGAGTCCAATTTCTCGAGCCATTTCCAATCAACATGCCGAATTTCAAACCGTTCCGACACCGCCGCGACAAGTGTCAAAATTGCCCCTGGTGCAATTTTTCTTTGTTAAATTTCTAGAGCCGTTTACAATCAAGATGCCAAGTTTCAGTCCAATTTCTCGGGCCGCTTCCAATCAAGCTGCCAAATTTCAGCCCATTCTGACACCGTCGCGACAAATGACAAAGTGACCTCTAGCGCTGTTTTTCTTTGTTAAATTTCTCGGGCCGTTCACAATCTACCTGCCAAATTTCAGCCCATTCCGACATCGTCGCGACATATGACATATTACCCCTGGTGCAATTTTTCTTTGTTAAATTTCTCGGGCCGTTTCCAATCGACCTACCAAATTTCAGCCCATTTCGACACAGTTGCAACAAATGACGAAATTGCCCGTGGTGTGATTTTTCTTTGTTAAACTTCTTGGGTAGTTTCCCATCAACCTGCCAAATTTCAGCCCATTCCGACATCGTTCCGGAGTCCAATTTATCGCGCTGTTTCCGATCAACCTGGCAAATTTCAGTCCATTTCGACACCGTCGCGACAAATGACAAAATTGCCCCTGGTGTGGTTTTTCATTCTTAAATTTCTCAGTGCCGTTTCCAATCAACCTGCCAAATTTCAGCCCATTCCGACACCGTCGCGACAAATGACAAAATTGCCCCTGGTGTGGTTTTTCATTCTTAAATTTCTCAGTGCCGTTTCCAATCAACCTGCCAAATTTCAGCCCATTCCGACACCGTCGCGACAAATGACAAAATTGCCCCTGGTGTGGTTTTTCATTCTTAAATTTCTCAGTGCCGTTTCCAATCAACCTGCCAAATTTCAGCCCATTCCGACACCGTCGCGACAAATGACAAAATTGCCCCTGGTGCGATTTTTCTTTGTTAAATTTCTCGAGCCGTTTCCAATCAACCTGCCAAATTTAAGCCCATTCCGACACCGTTCCGCTGTCCTATTTCTCGGGCCATTTCAAATAAACTTCCAAAATTTCAGTCCATTCCGACACCGTTGCAACAACTGACAAAATTGCCCCTAGTGCTGCTTTCCATTCTTAAATTTCAATGGCCGTTTCCAATCGACCTGCCAAATTTTAGCCCATTCCGACACCGTTCCCAAGTCCAATTTCTTTGGCCGTTTCTAATCAACCTACCAAACTTCAGCCCATTCCGACACCATCGCGACAAATGACAAAGTTACCTCTGGTGCGATTTTTCTTTGTTAAATTTTTCGGGCCGTTTCCATTCAACCTGCCAAATTTCAGCCCATTCCGACATTGTTCCCAAGTTCGCTTTTTGGGGCCATTTCCAAACAACCTGCTAAGATTTCCGCCCATTCCAACACCGTTGCGACAGTGACAAAATTACCTCTGGTGCGATTTTTCTTTGTTAAATTTCTCTGGCCATTTGCAATCAACCTGCCAAATTTCAGCCCATTCCGACACCGTTCAGGAGTCCAATTTCTCGGGTCGTTTCCAATCAAGCTGCCAAATTTCAGTCGATTCCGACACCGTTGCGACAAATGATAAAATTGCCCCAAGTGCGATTTTTCTTTTTTAAATTTATCGGGCCATTTCCAATCTACCTACCAAATTTCAGCCCATTTCGACACTGTTCCTGAGTCCAATTTCTTGGGCCGTTGCTAATCAACCTGCCGAATTTCAACCCATTCTGACACCGTCGCGACAAATGAAAAAATTGCCCATGGTGCGATTTTTCTTTGTTAAATTTCTCGGGCCTTTTCCAATCACCCTGGAAAATTTCAGTCCAATTTCTCGAGCCATTTCCAATCGACCTGCCAAATTTCAGCCCATTCCGACACCGTCGCGACAAATGACAAAATTGCCCCTGGTGCGGTTTTTCTTTATTAAATTTCTCGAGCCGTTTTCAATCAACCTGCCAAATTTAAGCCCATTCCGACATCGTTCCGCTGTCCTATTTCTCAGGCCATTTCAAATAAACTTGCAAAATTTCAGTCCATTCCGACACCGTTGCAACAACTGACAAAATTGCCCCTGGTGCTGTTTTTCATTCTTAAATTTCAATGGCCGTTTCCAATCGACCTGCCAAATTTTAGCCCATTCCGACACCGTTCTAGAGTCCAATTTCTCTGGCCGTTTCCAATCAACCTACCAAACTTCAGCCCATTCCGACACCGTCTCGACAAATGACTAAATAGCCCCTGGTGCGGTATTTCTTTGTTAAATTTCTCGAGCCATTTCCAATCAATCTGCCAATTTTTAGTCCAATTTCTCGAGCCATTTCCAATCAATCTGCCAATTTTTAGTCCAATTTCTCGAGCCATTTCCAATCAATCTGCCAATTTTTAGTCCAATTTCTCGAGCCATTTCCAATCAATCTGCCAATTTTTAGTCCAATTTCTCGAGCCATTTCCAATCAATCTGCCAATTTTTAGTCCAATTTCTCGAGCCATTTCCAATCAATCTGCCAATTTTTAGTCCAATTTCTCGAGCCATTTCCAATCAATCTGCCAATTTTTAGTCCAATTTCTCGAGCCATTTCCAATCAATCTGCCAATTTTTAGTCCAATTTCTCGAGCCATTTCCAATCAATCTGCCAATTTTTAGTCCAATTTCTCGAGCCATTTCCAATCAATCTGCCAATTTTTAGTCCAATTTCTCGAGCCATTTCCAATCAATCTGCCAATTTTTAGTCCAATTTCTCGAGCCATTTCCAATCGACCTGCCAAATTTCAGCCCATTTCGACACCGTCGCGACAAATGACAAAATTGCCCCTGGTGCGGTTTTTCTTTGTTAAATTTCTCGAGCCATTTCCAATCAATCTGCCAATTTTTAGTCCAATTTCTCGAGCCGTTTCCAATCAACATGCCAAATTTCAGCCCATTCCAACACCGTCGCGACAAATGACAAAATAGCCCCTGGTACGATTTTTCTTTGTTAAATTTCTCGGGCCGTTTCCAATCAACCTGCCAAATTTCAGACCATTCCTACACCGCCGTGACAAATGACAAAATTGCCCCCGGTGCGATTTTTCTTTATTAAATTTCTCGGGCCATTTCCAATCAACTTGCCAAATTTTAGCCCATTCCGACACCGTCGCGACAAATGCCAGAATGTCTCCCGGTGCGATTTTTCTTTATTAAATTTCTCAGGCCGTTTACAATCAACCTACCAAATTTCAGCCCATTCCGACATCGTCGCGAGAAATGACAAAATTGCCCATGGTGTGGTTTTTCTTTGTTAAATTTCTCGGGCCGCTTCCAATCAACCTGCCAAATTTCAGCCCATTTCGACACAGTTGTGACAAATGACAAAATTGCCCCTGGTGTGGTTTTTCTTTATTAAACTTCTCGAGCCGTTTCCAATCAACCTGACAAATTTCAGCCCATTCCATCATCGTTCCAGAGTCCAATTTCTCGAGCCATTTCCAATCACCCTGCCAAATTTCAGTCCATTCCAACACCGTTGCGATAAATGACAAAATTGCCCCTAGTACGATTTTTCTTTGTTAAAATTCTCGGGCCGTTTCCAATCAACCTGCCAAATTCCAAAACATTTCGACACCATTCTTGAGTCCAATTTCTCGGACCGTTTCCAATCAACCTGGCAAATTTGAGTCCATTCCGACACCGTCGCGACAAATGATAAAATTGCCCCCGGTGCGGTTTTTCTTTTTTAAATTTCTCGGGTCGTTTCTAATCAACCTGCCAAATTTCATCCCATTTTGACATCGTTACCTAGTCCAATTTCTTGGGCCATTTCCAATCAACCTCCCAAATTTTTGCCCATTCCGACACTATCGTCAAATGACGAAATTGCCCCTGGTGCAGTTTTTCTTTATAAAATTTCTCGAGCTGTTTCCAATCTACCTGCCAAATTTCAGCCAATTTCGACACCGTTCCCGAGTCCAATTTCTCGGGCCGTTTCCAATCAACCTGCCAAATGTCAGCCCATTCGATAAATGATAAAATTGCCCCTGGTGCGGTTTTTCTCTGTTAAATTCCTTTGGCCGTTTCCAATCAACCAGCCAAATTTTAGTCCAATTTCTCGAGCCATTTCCAGCCAACCTGCCAAATTTTAGGCCAATTTCTCGGGCCGTTTCCAATCAACCTGGTAAATTTCTACCCATTCCGACGCTGTTGCGATAAATGAACAAATTGCCCTTGGTGCAATATCTCTTTGTTAAATTTCTCGGGCTATTTCCAATCAAGCTGTCAAATTTAAGACCATTCCGACACCGTCACGACAAATGACAAAATTGCCCCTGGAGCGATTTTTCTTTGTTAAATTTCTAGACCGTTTCCAATCAAACTGCCAAATTTCAGTCCAATTTCTCGGGACGTTTCCAATCAACCAGCCAAATTTTAGCCCACTCCGACACCGTTGCGACAAATGACAAAATGACCCCCGGTGTGGTTTTTTTTGTTAAATTTTTCGGACCGTTTACAATCAACCTGCCCAATTTCAGCCTATTCCAACACTGTCTTGACAAATGACAAAATCGCTCCTGGTGTGGTTTTTCTTTGTTAAATTTCTCGGGCCATTTCAAATCAACCTACCATATTTCGGTCCAATTTCTCGGGCCGTTTCCAATCAACCTGACAAATTTCAGCCCATTCCGACATCGTCGTGACAAATTACACAATTTTGCCCTTGGTGCGATTTTTCTTTGTTAAATTTCTCGGGCCGTTTCTAATCAACCTACCAAATTTCAGCCGATTCTGACACCATTACGAGTCCAATTTCTAGAGCCATTTCCAATAAACCTGCAAAATTTCAGTCCATTCCGACACCGTTGCGACAAATGACAAAATTGCCCCTGGTGCGATTTTTCATTCTTAAATTTCTCGGGCCGTTTCCAATCAACCTGCCAAATTTTAGCCCATTTCGAGACTGTTCTCGAGTCCAATTTATCTGGCCATTTCCAATCAATCGGCCAAATTTCAGCCCATTCCGACACTGTCGCGACAAATGACAAAATTGCCCCTGGTGCGATTTTTCTTTATTAAATTTCTCAGGCCGTTTCCAACCAACCTGCCAAATTTCAGCCCATTTCGACATCGTTTCAGAGTTCAATTTCTCGAGCCTTTTCCAATCAACCTTCCAAATTTTAGACCATTCCGACACCGCCGCGACGAATGACAAAATTGCCCCTGGTGCGATTTTTCTTCGTTAAATTTCTCGGGTCGTTTCCAATCAACCTGCCAAATTTCAGCCCATTCCGACATCGTCACAACAAATGACAAAATTGCCCCTGGTTCGGTTTTTCTTTGTTAAATTTCTAGGGACGTTTCCAATCAACCGACCAAATTTCAGCCCGTTCCGACACAGTTGCAACAAATGGCAAAATTGACTCTGGTGCTGTTTTTCTTTAGTAAACTTCTCGGGCCGTTTCCAATCAACCCGATAAATTTAAGCCCATTTCAAGACCGTTTCGGAGTCAAATTTCTCGGGCCGTTTCCAATCAAACAGCCAAATTTCAGCCCATTCCGACACTGTCGCGACAAATGACAAAATTGCCCCTAATGCGGTTTTTCATTCTTAAATTTCTCGGACCATTTCAAATCAACCTGCCTAATTTTAGCCCATTCCGACACCTTTGCGACAAATGACAAAATTGCCCCTGGTGCGGTTTTTCTTTGTTAAATTTCTCGAGCCATTTCCAATCATCCTGAAAAAATTTAGTCCAATTTCTCGGGCCATTTCCAATCGACTTGCCAAATTTCAGCCCATTCCGACACCGTCGTGACAAATGACAAAATTGCCCCTGGTGCGGTTTTTCTTTGTTAAGTTTCTCGAGCCATTTCCAATCATCCTGAAAAAATTTAGTCCAATTTCTCGGGCCGTTTCCAATCAACCAGCTAAATTTCAGTCCAATTTCTCGGGTCGGGCCGTTTCCAATCAACCAGCTAAATTTCAGTCCAATTTCTCGGGTCGGGCCGTTTCCAATCAACCAGCTAAATTTCAGTCCAATTTCTCGGGTCGGGCCGTTTCCAATCAACCAGCTAAATTTCAGTCCAATTTCTCGGGTCGGGCCGTTTCCAATCAACCAGCTAAATTTCAGTCCAATTTCTCGGGTCGGGCCGTTTCCAATCAACCAGCTAAATTTCAGTCCAATTTCTCGGGTCGGGCCGTTTCCAATCAACCAGCTAAATTTCAGTCCAATTTCTCGGGTCGGGCCGTTTCCAATCAACCAGCTAAATTTCAGTCCAATTTCTCGGGTCGGGCCGTTTCCAATCAACCAGCTAAATTTCAGTCCAATTTCTCGGGTCGGGCCGTTTCCAATCAACCAGCTAAATTTCAGTCCAATTTCTCGGGTCGGGCCGTTTCCAATCAACCAGCTAAATTTCAGTCCAATTTCTCGGGTCGGGCCGTTTCCAATCAACCAGCTAAATTTCAGTCCAATTTCTCGGGTCGGGCCGTTTCCAATCAACCAGCTAAATTTCAGTCCAATTTCTCGGGTCGGGCCGTTTCCAATCAACCAGCTAAATTTCAGTCCAATTTCTCGGGTCGGGCCGTTTCCAATCAACCAGCTAAATTTCAGTCCAATTTCTCGGGTCGGGCCGTTTCCAATCAACCAGCTAAATTTCAGTCCAATTTCTCGGGTCGGGCCGTTTCCAATCAACCAGCTAAATTTCAGTCCAATTTCTCGGGTCGGGCCGTTTCCAATCAACCAGCTAAATTTCAGTCCAATTTCTCGGGTCGGGCCGTTTCCAATCAACCAGCTAAATTTCAGTCCAATTTCTCGGGTCGGGCCGTTTCCAATCAACCAGCTAAATTTCAGTCCAATTTCTCGGGTCGGGCCGTTTCCAATCAACCAGCTAAATTTCAGTCCAATTTCTCGGGTCGGGCCGTTTCCAATCAACCAGCTAAATTTCAGTCCAATTTCTCGGGTCGGGCCGTTTCCAATCAACCAGCTAAATTTCAGTCCAATTTCTCGGGTCGGGCCGTTTCCAATCAACCAGCTAAATTTCAGTCCAATTTCTCGGGTCGGGCCGTTTCCAATCAACCAGCTAAATTTCAGTCCAATTTCTCGGGTCGGGCCGTTTCCAATCAACCAGCTAAATTTCAGTCCAATTTCTCGGGTCGGGCCGTTTCCAATCAACCAGCTAAATTTCAGTCCAATTTCTCGGGTCGGGCCGTTTCCAATCAACCAGCTAAATTTCAGTCCAATTTCTCGGGTCGGGCCGTTTCCAATCAACCTACTAAATTTCAGCCCATTCTGACACCGTTGCGACAAATTAAAAAATTGCCCTTGGTGCAATATTTCTTTGATAAATTTCTCGGGCCGTTTCCAATCAACCTGCCAAATTTAAGACCGTTCTGACACCGTCGCGATAAATGACAAAATTGCCACTGGTGCGATTTTTCTTTGTTAAATTTCTCGACCGTTTCCAATCAACCTGCCAAATTTCAGTCCAATTTCTAGGGCTGTTTCCAATCAACCAGCCAAATTTCATCCTATTTCGATACCGTCGTGACAAATGACAAATTCGTCTTTTTTTGTTAAATTTTTCGGACCGTTTACTATCAACCTGCCCAATTTCAGCCCGTTCCGACACTGTCTTGACAAATGACAAAATTGCCCCTGGTGTGGTTATTCTTTGTTAAATTTCTCGGGCCGTTTCCAATCAACCTGCCAAATTTTAGTCCAATTTCTCGGGTCGTTTCCAATCAACCTGCCAAATTTTAGTCCAATTTCTCGGGTCGTTTCCAATCAACCTGCCAAATTTTAGTCCAATTTCTCGGGTCGTTTCCAATCAACCTGCCAAATTTTAGTCCAATTTCTCGGGTCGTTTCCAATCAACCTGCCAAATTTTAGTCCAATTTCTCGGGTCGTTTCCAATCAACCTGCCAAATTTTAGTCCAATTTCTCGGGTCGTTTCCAATCAACCTGCCAAATTTTAGTCCAATTTCTCGGGTCGTTTCCAATCAACCTGCCAAATTTTAGTCCAATTTCTCGGGTCGTTTCCAATCAACCTGCCAAATTTTAGTCCAATTTCTCGGGTCGTTTCCAATCAACCTGCCAAATTTTAGTCCAATTTCTCGGGTCGTTTCCAATCAACCTGCCAAATTTTAGTCCAATTTCTCGGGTCGTTTCCAATCAACCTGCCAAATTTTAGTCCAATTTCTCGGGTCGTTTCCAATCAACCTGCCAAATTTTAGTCCAATTTCTCGGGTCGTTTCCAATCAACCTGCCAAATTTTAGTCCAATTTCTCGGGCCGTTTCCAATCAACCTGCTAAATTTCAGTGCATTTTGACACTGTTGCGACAAATGAAAAAATTAACCTTGCTGCAATATTTCTTTGATAAATTTCTCGGGCCGTTTCCAGTCGGCCTGCCAAATTTAAGACCATTCCAACACCGTCGCGACAAATGACAAAATTACCCCTGGTACAATTTTTCTTTGTTAAATTTCTCGACCGTTTCCAATCAACCTGCCAAATTTTAGCCCATTCCGACACCGTTCCGCAGTCCAATTTCTAGAGCCTTCTCCAATAAACCTGCAAACTTTCAGTCCATTCCGACATCGTCGCAACAAATGACAAAATTGCCCCTGGTACAGTTTTTCATTCTTAAATTTCTCGGGTCGTTTCCAATCAACCAGCCAAATTTTAGCCCATTCCGACACCGTTCCCGAGTCCAATTTCTCTGGCCGTTTCCAATCAACCTGCCAATTTTCAGCCCATTCCGACACTATTGCAACAAATGACAAAAATTTCCCCTGGTGTGATTTTTCATTCTTAAATTTCTCGGAGCCGTTTTCAATCAACTTGCCAAATTTCAGCCCATTTCGACACCGTTCTCGAGTCCAATTTAACCTGCCAAATTTTAGCCCATTCTGACAACGTTACGACAAATGAAAAAATTGCCCCTGGTACGGTTTTTCTTTGTTAAATTTCTCAGGCCGTTTTCAATCAACCTGCCAAATTCCAGTGCAATCCGACACCATTCCCGAGTCCATTTTCTAGGGCCACTTCCAATCTACCTACCAAATTTCGACCGATTCCGACACTGTCGCGACAAATAACAAAATTTCCCCTGGTGCGATTTTTCTTTTTTAAATTTCTCGGGCCGTTTCCAATCTACCTACCAAATTTTAGCCCATTTCGACACCGTTCCCGAGTCCAATTTGTTGGGCCATTTTCAATCAACCTGCCAAATTTCAGCGCATTCCGAAATCGTCGCGACAAGTGACAAAATTGCCCCTGGTGCGATTTTTCTTTGTTAAATTTCTCGGGCCGTTTCCAATCAACCTGCCAAATTTCAGCCCATTCCGACATCGTCACGACAAATGACAAAATTGCCCCTGGTGTGGTTTTTCTTTGTTAAATTTCTAGGGACGTTTCCAATCAACCTACCAAATTTCAGCTCGATCCGACACAGTTGCAACAAATGGCAAAATTGCCCCTGGTGCGGTTTTTCTTTAGTAAACTTCTCGGGCCGTTTCCAGTCAACCCAATAAATTTAAGCCCATTTCAAGACTGTTCCAGAGTCCAATTTCTCGGGCCGTTTCCAATCAAACAACCAAATTTTAGCCCATTCCGACACCGTCGCGACAAATGACAAAATTGCCCCTGATGCGGTTTTTCATTCTTAAATTTCTCGAACCGTTTCAAATCAACCTGCCAAATTTCAGCCCATTCCGACACCTTCGCGACAAATGACAAAATTGCCCCTGGTGCAGTTTTTCTTTGTTAAATTTCTCGAGTCGTTTCCAATCATCCTGAAAAATTTCAGTCCAATTTCTAGTGCCATTTCCAATCGACCTGCCAAATTTCAGCCCATTCCGACACCGTCGCGACAAATGACAAAATTGCCCCTGGTGCGGTTTTTCTTTGTTAAATTACTCGAGCCATTTCCAATCAATCTGCTAAATTTCAGTCCAATTTCTCGGGCCGTTTCCAATCAGCATGCCAAATTTCAGCCCATTCTAACACCGTCGCGACAAATGACAAAATAGCCCCTGGTGCGACTTTTCTTTGTCAAATTTCTCGGGCCGTTTCCAATTAACCTTCCAAATTTCAGCCCATTCCGACACCGTTCCGGAGTCCAATTTCTCCAGCCGTTTCCAATCAACCTGCCAAATTTCAGACCATTCGGACACCGTCGCGACAAATGACAAAATTGCCCCTGGTGCGATTTTTCTTTTTTAAATTTCTCGGGCCGTTTCCAATCAACCTGCTAAATTTCAGCCCATTTCGACACCATTTCAGAGTCCAATTTCTTAGGCCATTTCCAATCAACCTGCCAAATTTCAGACCATTCCGACACCGCCGCGACAAATGACAAAATTGCCCCTGGTGCGATTTTTCTTTATTAAATTTCTTGGGCCGTTTCTAATCAACCTGCCAAATTTCAGCCCATTCCGACATCGTCGCAACAAATGCCAAGATAACCCCCGGTGCAATTTTTCTTTATTAAATTTCTCAGGCCGTTTACAATCAACCTGCCAAATTTCAGCCCATTCCGACATCGTCGTGACGAATGACAAAATTGCTCCTGGTGCGGTTTTTCTTTGTTAAATTTATCGGGCCTTTCCAATTAACGTGCCAAATTTTAGCCAATTCCGACACAGTTGCGACAAATGACAAAATTGCCCCTAGTGCGATTTTTCTTTGTTAAACTTCTCGGGCCGTTTCCAATCAACCTACCAAATTTCAGTCCATTTTGACACCGTTGCGACAAATGACAAAACTGGCCCCCAAGTACGATTTTTCTTTGTTAAATTTCTCAGGCAGTTTCCAACCAACCTGCCAAATTCCAAAACATTCCGACACTGTTCCTGAGTCCAAATTCTTGGGCCATTTCCAATCAACCTGGCGAATTTCAGCCCATTCCGACGCCGTCGCGACAAATGATAAAATTTCCCCCGGTGCGGTTTTTCTTTTTTAAATTTCTCGGGTCGTTTCCAATCAACCAGCCAAATTTCATCCCATTTCGCACCGTTACCTAGTCCAATTTCCTGGGCCATTTCCAATTAACCTGTCTAATTTCAGCCCATTTCGACGCTGTCGCTACAAATGATGAAATTGCCCCTGGTGCAGTTTTTCTTTGTAAAATTTCTCGAGCCGTTTCCAATCTACCTGCCAAATTTCAGCCAATTTCGACATCGTTCCCGAGTCTAATTTCTTGGGCCGTTTTCAATCAACCTGCCAAATTTCAGCCCATTCCGACACTATTGCGACAAATGATAAAATCGCCCCTGGTGCGGTTTTTCTTTGTTAAATTTCTTGGGCCATTACCAATCAACCAGCTAAATTTCAGTCCAATTTCTCGGGCCGTTTCCAATCAACCTGCCAAATTTTAGTCCATTTCTCGGGCCGTTTCCAATCAACCTACTAAATTTCAGCCCATTCTGACACCGTTGCGACAAATTAAAAAATTGCCCTTGGTGCAATATTTCTTTGATAAATTTCTCGGGCCGTTTCCAATCAACCTGCCAAATTTAAGACCATTCCGACACCTTCGCGATAAATGACAAAATTGCCCCTGGTGCGATTTTTCTTTATTAAATTTCTCGACCGTTTCCAATCAACCTGCCAAATTTCAGTCCAATTTCTAGGGCCGTTTCCAATCAACCTGCCAAATTTTAGCCCATTCCGACATTGTTCCGAGTCCAATTTCTTTGGCCGTTTTCAATCAACCTGCCAATTTTCAGCCCTTTCCGATACTTTGCGACAAATGACAAAAATTATCCCTGGTGCGGTTTTTCATTCTTTAATTTCTTGGAGCCGTTTCCAATCAACTTGCCAAATTTCAGGCCATTTTGACACCGTTCTCGAGTCCAATTTAATCTGACAAATTTCAGCCCATTCCGACAACGTTACGACAAATGACAAAATTGCCCCTGGTGCGATTTTCCTTTTTTAAATTTCTCGGGCCGTTTCCAATCTACCTGCCAAATTTTAGCCCATTTCAACACCGTTCCCAAGTCCAATTTCTTGGGCCGTTTTCAATCAACCTGCCAAATTTCAGCCCATTCCGACATCATCGTGACAAATGACAAAATTTCCTATAGTGCAGTTTTTCTTTGTTCAATTTCTAGGGACGTTTCCAATCAACCTACCAAATTTCAGCCCATTCCGACACAGTTGCGACAAATGGCAAAATTGCCCCTGGTGCGGTTTTTCTTTATTAAACTTCTCTGGCCGTTTCCAATCAACCTGATAAATTTAAGCCCATTTCGACACCGTTCCGGAGTCCAATTTCTCGAGCCATTTCCAATCAAACAGCCAAATTTTAGCCCATTCCGACACCGTCGCGACAAATGACAAAATTGCCCTTGATGCGGTTTTTCATTCTTAAATTTCTCGAACCGTTTCAAATCAACCTGGCAAATTTCAGCCCATTCCGACACCGTCGAGGCAAATGAAAAAATTGCCCTCGGTACGGTTTTTCTTTGCTAAATTTCTAAGGCCGTTTCCAATCATCCTGCCAAATTTCAGCCCATTTCGACACCGTTCCTGAGTCCAATTTTGCGGACAGTTTCCAATCAACCTACCAAATTTCAGCCCATTCCGACACCTTCGCAACAAATGACAAAATTGACCCGGGTATGGTTTTTCTTTATTAAATTTTTCGGGCCGTTTTCATTCATCCTGCTAAATTTCAGCCCATTTTGACACCGTTCCCAAGTCAGATTTCTAGGGCCATTTCCAATCACCCTGCCAATTTTCAGCCCATTCCGACACTGTTGCAACAAATGACAAAAATTTCCCCTGGTGCGGTTTTTCATTCTTAAATTTCTCGGAGCCGTTTTCAATCAACTTGCCAAATTTCAGCCCATTTCGACACCGTGCTCGAGTCCAATTTAACCTGCCAAATTTCAGCCCATTCCGACAACGTTACGACAAATGACAAAATTGCCCCTGGTACGGTTTTTCTCTGTTAAATTTCTGGGGCCGCTTTCAATCAACCTGCCAAATTCCAGCGCAATCCAACACCATTCCCGAGTCCATTTTCTAGGGCCGATTCCGACACCGTCGCGACAAATGATAAAATTGCCCCTGGTGCGATTTTTCTTTTTTAAATTTCTCGGGCCATTTCCAATCAACATGCCAAATTTCAGCCCATTCCGACACCGTCGTGACAAATGAAAAAAATTGCCCCTGGTGCGATTTTTCTTTGTTAAATTTCTCGTGCCGTTTCCAACCAAGCTGCCAAATTTCAGCCCATTTCGAGACAGTTCCAGAGTCCAATTTCTCGGGCCATTTCCAATCAACCTGCCAAATTTCAGACCATTCCGACACCACCGCGACGAATGACAAAATTACGCCTGGTGCTATTTTTCTTCGTTAAATTTCTCGGGCCATTTCCAATCAACCTGCCAAATTTCAGTCCAATTTCTCGGGCCGTTTCCAATCAACCTGCCAAAATTCAATCCAATTTCTCGGGCCGTTTCCAATCAACCTGCCAAATTTCAGCCCATTCCAACATCGTCGCGATAAATGACAGAATTGCCCCTGGTGCTATTTTTCTTTGTTAAACTTCTCGGGCCGTTTCCAATCAACCTAATAAATTTCAGTCCATTTCGACACCGTTCCGGATTCCAATTTCTCGGGCCGTTTCCAATCAAACTGCAAAATTTCAGTTGATTTCGACACCCTCGTGACAAATGACAAAATTGCCCCTGATGCGATTTTTCGTTCTTAAATTTCTCAGACCATTTCAAATCAACCTGCCAAATTTCAGCCCATTCCGACACCGTCGAGGCAAATGAAAAAATTGCCCCTGGTGCGATTTTTCTTTGTTAAATTTCTCAGGCCGTTTCCAATCATCCTGCCAAATTTCAGCCCATTTCGACACCGTTCCCGAGTCCAATTTCTTGGGCCATTTCCAATCAACCTGCCAAATTTTAGACCCTTCCAATACCTCCGCGACAAATGACAAAATTGCCCCTGGTGCGATTTTTCTTTGTTAAATTTCTCGAGCCGTTTCCAATTAGCCTGCCAAATTTTAGTCCAATTTCTCGAGCTCTTTCCAATTAATCTGCTAAATTTAAGCCCATTCTGGCACCGTCGTGACAAATGACAAAATTGTCCCTGGTGCAATTTTTCTTTGTTAAATTTCTCGGGCCGTTTCCAGCCAACATGCCAAATTTCAGCCCATTTGGACTCCGTTCTAGAGTCCAAATTCTCGGACCGTTACCAATCAACCTGCCAAATTTCAGACCATTCCGACATCGCAGCGACAATGACGAAATTGCCCCAAGTGCTATTTTCTTTGTGAAATTTCTCGAGCCGTTTCCGATCAACCTACCAAATTTCAGTCCATTTCGACATCGTCGCGACAAATGACAAATTGACCCCTGTGCGATTTTTCTTTATTAAATTTCTCGGGCCGTTTACAATCAACTTGCCAAATTTCATCCCAATCCGACATTGTCGCGACGAATGAGAAAATCGCCTTTGGTGCAGTTTTTCTTTGTTAAATTTCTCGGGCCGTTTCTATTCAACCTGTCAAATTTCAGCCCACTTCGTACAGTTGCAGCAAATGACAAAATTACCTCAGGTGCGATTTTTCTTTGTTAAACTTCTCTGGCCGTTTCGAATCAACCTGCAAAATTTCAGCCCATTCCGACACCGTTCCGTAGTCCAATTTCTCGGGCCGTTTCCAATCAACCTTCAAAATTTCAGTCAATTTCGACACCGTCGTGACAAATGACAAAATTGCCCTTGGTACGATTTTTCATTCTTAAATATCTCGGGACCGTTTCCAATCAACCTGCCAAATTTCGGCCCATTCCGATAACGTCGCGACGAATGACAAAGTTGCCCCTGGTGCAGTTTTTCTTTGTTAAATTTTTCGGGCAGTTTCTATTCAACCTGGAAAATTTCAGCCCATTCGGACATCGTTCCCGAGTTCGATTTCTGGGGCCATTTCCAAACAACCTGCTAAATTTCAGCCTATTACGACACCGTTGCGACAAATGACAAAATTACCTCTGGTGCGATTTTTCTCTGTTAAATTTCTTGGGCCGTTTCCAATCTACCCGCCAAGTTTTAGCCCATTCCGACACCATTCGTGAGTGCCGTTTCCAATCAACCTACCAAATTTTAGCCCATTTCGACACCGTCGCGACAAATGACAAAATTACCCCTGGTGTGATTTTTCTTTGTTAAATTTCTCGGGCTGTTTCCAATCAACTTGGAAAATTTCAGTCCAATTTCTCGGGCCATTTCCAATCAACCAGCCAAATTTCAGCCCATTTCGACACCGTCGCGACAAATGACAAAATTGCCCCTGGTGCGATTTTTCTTCGTTAAATTTCTCGGGCCGTTTCCAACTGACCTGTCTAATTTCACCCCATTTCAACGCCATTCCTGAGACCCATTTCTCGGGCCATTTCCAATCAACCTGCCAAATTTCAGACCATTCTGACACCGTCGCGACAAATGACAAAATTGCCCCTAATGCGATTTTTCTTTGTTAAATTTCTCGGGCCGTTTCCAATAAGCCTGCCAAATTTCAGCCCATTCCGACACCATCACGACAAATGACAAAATGACCCATGGTGTGGTTTTTCTTTATTAAATTTCTCGGGCCATTTACAATCAACCTGCCAAATTTCAGCTCATTCCGACATCGTCGCGACAAATGACAAAATTGCCCCTGGTGTGATTTTTCTTTGTTAAATTTCTCTCACCGTTTCCAATCAACCTGCCGAATTTCAGCCCATTCCGACACAGTTGCAACAATTGACAGAATTGCCCTTGGTGCTGTTTTTCTTTGTTAAACTTCTCGGGCCGTTTCTAATCAACCTGCCAAATTTCAGCCCATTTCGACACCGTTCTCGAGTCCAATTTCTTGGGCCATTTCCAAACAACCTGCCAAATTTCAGCCCATTCCGACACCGTTGCGACAAATGACAAAATTACCTCTGGTACGATTTTTCTTTGTTAAATTTCTCTGGCTGTTTTCAATTAACCTACCAAATTCCAGAACATTCTGACACCGTTCCTAGGTCCAATTTCTCGGGCCGTTTCCAATCAGCCTGCCAAATTTCAGCCCATTCCGACACCGTCGTGACAAATGACAAAATTGCCCCTGGTGCGGTTTTTCTTTTTTAAATTTCTCGGGCCGTTTCCAATCAACCTGTCAAATTTCAGCCTGTTTCGACGCCGTTATTAAGTCCGATTTCTTGGGCCATTTCCAATCAACCTGCCAAATTTCAGTCCATTCTGACACAGCCATGACAAATGACAAAATTGCCCTGGTGCAGTTTTTCTTTGTTAAATATCTCGAGCCGTTTCCAATCTACCAACCAAATTTCAGCTCATTCCGACACTGGTCCCGAGTCCAATTTCTTGGGCCGTTTCCAATCAACCTACCAAATTTCAACCCATTCCGACACCGTCGCGACAAATGACATAATTGTCCCTGGTGCGATTTTTCTTTGTTAATTTTTTCGGGCTGTTTCCAATCAACCTGCCAAATTTCAGGCCATTCCAACATCGTTCCAGAGTCCAATTTCTGGGGCCATTTCCAAACAACCTGCCAAATTTCAGCCCATTCCAACACTGTTGCGACAAACGACAAAATTGCCTCTGGTACGATTTTTCTTTGTTAAATTTCTCGGGCCGTTTTCAATCAGCCTACCAAATTTTGGCATAATCCGATACCGTTCCCAAGTCCAATTTCTCGAGCCGTTTCCAATCAACTGGCCAAATTTTAGCCAATTCAAATAGCGTCGCGACAAATGACAAAATTGCCCCCGGTGCTCTTTTTCTTTTTTAAATTTCTCGGGCTGTTTCCAATCTACCTGCCAAATTTCAGCCCATTTCGACACTGTTCCCGAGTCCAATTTCTTGGTCCATTTCCAATCAACCTGCTAAATTTCAGCCCATTCCGACACTGTCGCGACAAATGATAAAATTGCCCCTGGTGCGATTTTTCTTTGTTAAATTTCTCGGGTTGTTTCCAAACAACCTGGAAAATTTCAGTCCAATTTCTCGGGCCATTTCCAATGAACAAGCCAAATTTTACCCCATTCCGACACCGTCGCGACAAATGACAAAATTACCCCTGATGCGATTTTTCTTCGTTAAATTTCTTAGGCCGTTTCCAATCAACCTGCCAAATTTCAGCGCATTCCGACATCGTCGCGACAAATGACAAAATTGCCCCTGGTACGATTTTTCTTTGTTAAATTTCTAGGGACGTTTCCAATCAACCTGCCAAATTTCAGCCCATTCCGACACAGTTGCTACAAATGGCAAAATTGCCCATGGTGCGATTTTTCTTTGTTAAACTTCTCGGGCCATTTCCAATCAAACTGCCAAATTTCAGACCATTCCGACACCTCGCGACAAATGACAAAATTGCCCCTGATGCGGTTTTTCGTTCTTAAATTTCTCGGAACGTTTCAAATCAACCTGCCAAATTTTAGCCCATTCCGACACCGTCGAGGCAAATGAAAAAATTGCCCCTGGTGCAGTTTTTCTTTGTTAAATTTCTTGGGCCGTTTCCAATCATCCTGCCAAATTTCAGCCCATTTCGACACCGTTACCGAGTCTAATTTCTCGGGCTGCTTCCAATCAACCTGCCAAAATTTAGACCATTCCGACACCTCCGCGACAAATGACAATATTGCCCCTGGTGCGATTTTTCTTTGTTAAATTTCTCGAGCCGTTTCCAATCAACCTGCCAAATTTTAGTCCAATTTTTCGGGCTGTTTCCAATTAATCTGCTAAATTTAAGCCCATTCTGACACCGTCGCGACAAATGACAAAATTGTCCCTGGTGCAATTTTTCGTTGTTAAATTTCTCGGGCTGTTTCCAGCCAACACGCCAAATTTCATTCCATTTGGACTCCGTTCCAGAGTCCAAATCCTCGGACCGTTACCAATCAACCTGCCAAATTTCAGACCATTTCGACTCCGCCGTGACAATGACAAAATTGCCCCAAGTGCTATTTTCTTTGTTAAATTTCTCGAGCTGTTTCTGATCAACCTACCAAATTTCAGTCCAATTTCTCGGGCCGTTTCCAATCAACCTGCCAAATTTTGGCCCATTCCGACATCGTCGCGACAAATGACAAATGGACCCCTGGTGCGATTTTTCTTTATCAAATTTCTCGGGCCATTTACAATCAACTTGCCAAATTTCATCCCAATCCGACATCGTCGCGACAAATGAGAAAATCGCCTTTGGTGCAGTTTTTCTTTGTTAAATTTCTCGGGCCGTTTCCATTCAACCTGTCAAATTTCAGCCCACTTCGTACAGTTGCGGAAAATGACAAAATTACCTCAGGTGCGATTTTTCTTTGTTAAACTTCTCCGGCCGTTTCCAATCAACCTGCAAAATTTCAGCCCATTCTGACACCGTTCCGTAGTCCAATTTCTCGGGCCGTTTCCAATCAACCAACAAAATTTCAGTCAATTTCGACACCGTCGTGACAAATGAAAAAAATGCCCTTGGTGCGGTTTTTCATTCTTAAATATCTCGGGACCGTTTCCAATCAACCTGCCAAATTTCGGCCCATTCCGATAACGTCGCGACAAATGACAAAGTTGCCCTTGGTGCAGTTTTTCTTTGTTAAATTTTTCGGGCCGTTTCTATTCAACCTGGCAAATTTCTGCCCATTCGGACATCGTTCCCGAGTCCGATTTCTGGGGCCATTTTCAAACAACCTGCCAAATTTCAGCCTATTACGACACCGTTGCGACAAATGACAAAATTACCTCTGGTGCGATTTTTCTTTGTTAAATTTCTCGGGCCGTTTCCAATCTACCTGGCAAATGTTAGCCCACTCCGACACCGTTCCCGAGTCCAATTTCTTGGGCCGTTTCCAATTGACCTGCCAAACTTCAGCCCATTTCGACACCGTCGTAACAAATGACAAAATTGCCCCTGGTGTGATTTTTCTTTGTTAAATTTCTCGGGCCGTTTCCAATCAACCTGGAAAATTTTAGTCCAATTTCTCGGGCCATTTCCAATCAACCAGCCAAATTTCAGCCCATTCCGACACCGTCGCTACAAATGACAAAATTGCCCCTAGTGCAGTTTTTCTTTGTTAAATTTGTCAAGCCATTTCCAATCAACCTGGAGAATTTCAATCCAATTTCTCGGGCCTTTTCCAATCAACATGCAAAATTTCAGCCCATTCTGACACCGTCGCGACAAATGACAAAATTGCCCGTGGTGCGATTTTTCTTCGTGAAATTTCTCGAGCCGTTTCCAACCAACCTACCTAATTTCATCCCATTTCAACACCATTCCTGAGTCCCGTTTCTTGGGCTGTTTCCAATCAACCTGCCAAATATCAGACCATTCCGACACCGCTGCGACAAATGACAAAATCGCCCCTAGTGCGATTTTTCTTTGTTAAATTCCTCGGGCCGTTTCCAATCAACCTGGAGAATTTCGGTCCAATTTCTCGGGCCGTTTCCAATAAACCTGCCAAATTTGAGCCCATTCCGACACCATCGCGACAAATGACAAAATGACCCCCGGTGCGATTTTTCTTTATTAAATTTCTCGGGCCGTTTACAATCAACCTGCCAAATTTCAGCCCATTCCGACATCGTCGCGACAAATGACAAAATTGCCCCTGGTGCGATTTTTCTTTGTTAAATTTCTTGGGCTGTTTCCAATCAACCTGCCGAATTTCAGTCCATTTCGACATAGTTGCAACAAATGACAAAATTGCCCTTGGTGCGGTTTTTCTTTGTTAAACTTCTTGGGCCGTTTCCAATCAACCTGCCAAATTTTAGCCCATTTCGACACCGTTCTCGAGTCCAATTTCTTGGGCCATTTCCAAACAACCTACCAAATTTCAGCCCATTCCGACACCGTTGCGACAAATGACAAAATTACCTCCGGTACGATTTTTCTTTGTTAAATTTCTCGGGCCGTTTTCAATCAACCTGCCAAATTCCAGAACATTCTAACGCCGTTCCTTAGTCCAATTTCTCAGGCCATTTCCAATCAGCCTGCCAAATTTTAGCCAATTTCGACACCGTCGCGACAAATGACAAAATGCCCCTCGTGTGGTTTTTCTTTTTTAAATTTCTCGGGCCGTTTCCAATCAACTGGTCAAATTTTAGCCTATTTCAATGCCGTTATTGAGTCCAATTTCTTGGGCCATTTCCAATCAACCTGTAAAATTTCAGACCATTCCGACACCGTCGCGACAAATGACAAAATTGCCCCTGGTGCGATTTTTCTTTGTTATATTTCTCAGGCCTTTTCCAATCAACCTGGAGAATTTCGGTCCAATTTCTCGGGCCGTTTCCAATAAACTTGCCAAATTTTAGCCCATTCCGATACCGTTCTCGAGTCCAATTTCTCGGGCAGTTTCCAAACAACCTACCAAATTTCAGCCCATTCCGACATCTTCGCGACAAATGACAAAATTGCCCCTGGCGCGGTTTTTCTTTGTTAAATTTCTCTAGCCGTTTTCAGTCAACCTGCCAAATTTTAGTCCAATTTCTCGAGCTATTTCCAATTAATCTGCTAAATTTCAGCCCATTCTGACACCGTCGCGACAAATAATAAAATTGCCCCTGGTGCAATTTTTCTTTGTTAAATTTCTCGGGCCGTTTCCAACCAACCTGCTAAATTTCAGCCCATCTGGACACCGTTCCAGAGTCCAAATTCTCGGGCCGTTACCAATGAACCAGCCAAATTTCAGACCATTCCGACAACGTTACGACAAATGACAAAATTGCCCCTGGTACGATTTTTCTTTGTTAAATTTCTCGGGCCGTTTTCAATCAACCTGCCATATTTCAGCGCAATCCGACACCGTTCTCGAGTCCATTTTCTCGGGCTGTTTCCAATCAACCTGCTAAATTTCAGCCGATTCCGACACTGTCGCGACAAATGACAAAATTGTCACTGGTGCGATTTTTCTTTGTTAAATTTCTAGGGACGTTTCCAATCAACCTGCCAAATTTCACCCATTCTGACACTGTTGCGACAAATGGCAAAATTTCCCCTGGTGCGGTTTTTCTTTATTAAACTTCTCGGGCCGTTTCCAATCAACCTGATAAATTTAAGCGCATTTCGACACCGTTCCGGAGTCCAATTTCTCGGGTCGTTTCCAATCTAACAGCCAAATTTCAGCCCATTCCGACACCGTCCCAACAAATGACAAAATTGCCCCTGATGCGATTTTTAATTCTTAAATCTCTCGGACCGTTTCAAATCAACCTACCAAATTTCAGGCCATTCAGACACCGTCGAGGCAAATGAAAAAATTGACCCTGGTGCCGTTTTTCTTTGTTAAATTTCTTGGGCTGTTTCCAATCATCCTGCCAAATTTTAGCCCATTTTGACACCGTTCCCGAGTCCAATTTCGTGGGCAGTTTCCAATCAACCTACCGAATTTCATCCCATTCCGACACCTTTGCGACAAATGAAAAAATTGCACCTGGTGCAATTTTTCTTTGTTAAATTTCTCGGGCCCTTTCCAACCAACCTGTCAAATTTCAGCCCATTTGGACACCGCTCCAGAGTCCAAATTCTTGCGCTGTTACCAATGAACCTGGCAAATTTTAGACCATTCCGACACCGTCGTGACAAATGACAAAATTGCCCCTGTGTGGTTTTTCTTTGTTAAATTTTTCGTGCCCTTTCCAATCAACTTGCTAAATTTAAGCCCATTCCGACACTGTTCTTGAGTCTAATTTCTTGGGCCATTTCCAAACAACCTGCCAAATTTCAGCCCATTCCGACACCATTGCGACAAATGACAAAATTGCCTCCGGTACGATTTTTCTTTGTTAAATTTCTGGGGCCGTTTTCAATCAACCAGCCAAATTCCAGAACATTTTGACACCGTTCCTGAGTCCAATTTCTCGGACCATTTCCAATCAACCTGCCAAATTTCAGCCCATTCCGACACCGTCGCGACAAATGACAAAATTGCCCCTGGTGCGATTTTTCTTCGTTAAATTTCTCGGGCCGTTTCCAATCAACCTGCCAAATTTCAGCCCATTCCGACATCGTCGCGACCAATGACAAAATTGCCCCTGGTACGGTTTTCCTTTGTTAAATTTCTAGGGACGTTTCCAATCAACCTGCCAAATTTCAGCCCATTCCGACACAGTTGCGACAAATGTTAAAATTGCCCCTGGTGCGATTTTTCTTTGTTAAACTTCTCGGGCCATTTCCAATCAACCAAATAAATTTCAGTCCATTTCGACACCGTTCCGAATTCCAATTTCTCGGGCCGTTTCTAATCGAACTGCCAAATTTTAGTCCATTCCGACACCTTGCGACAAATGACAAAATTGCCCCTGATGTGGTTTTTCGTTCTTAAATTTCTCGGACCGTTTCAAATCAACCTGCCAAATTTCAGCCCATTCCGACACCGTTGAGGCAAATGAAAAAATTGCCCCTGGTGCGGTTTTTCTTTGTTAAATTTCTTGGGCCGTTTCCAATCATCCTGCCAAATTTCAGCCCATTTCGACACCGTTCCCGAGTCCAATTTCTCGGGCAGTTTCCAATCAACCTACCAAATATTAGCCCATTCCGACACCTTCGTGATAAATGACAAAATTGCCCCTGGTGCGATTTTTCTTTGTTAAATTTCTCAAGCCGTTTCCAATCAACCAGCCAAATTTTAGTCCAATTCTCGGGTTGTTTCCAATTAATCTGCTAAATTTCAGCCCATTCTGACACCGTCGTGACAAATGACAAAATTTCCTCTGGTGCAATTTTTCTTTGTTAAATTTCTTGGGCCGTTTCCAACCAACCTGCCAAATTTCAGCCCATTTGGACTCCGTTCCAGAGTCCAAATTCTCGGGCCGTTACCAATCAACCTGCCAAATTTCAGACCATTCCGACACCGTTGCGATAATGACAAAATTGCCCCTGGTGCGGTTTTTCTTTGTTAAATTTCTCGGGCCGTTTCCAATCTACCTGCCAAATTTTAGCCCATTCCGACACCGTTGCGATAATGACAAAATTGCCCCTGGTGCGGTTTTTCTTTGTTAATTTTGTTTTTCCAATCAATCTGCCAAATTTCAGTCCAATTTCTCAGGTCGTTTCCAATCAACATGCCAAATTTCAGCTCGGGCCGTTTCCAATCTACCTGCCAAATTTTAGCCCATTCCGACACCGTTGCGATAATGACAAAATTGCCCCTGGTGCGGTTTTTCTTTGTTAATTTTGTTTTTCCAATCAATCTGCCAAATTTCAGTCCAATTTCTCAGGTCGTTTCCAATCAACATGCCAAATTTCAGCTCGGGCCGTTTCCAATCTACCTGCCAAATTTTAGCCCATTCCGACACCGTTGCGATAATGACAAAATTGCCCCTGGTGCGGTTTTTCTTTGTTAATTTTGTTTTTCCAATCAATCTGCCAAATTTCAGTCCAATTTCTCAGGTCGTTTCCAATCAACATGCCAAATTTCAGCTCGGGCCGTTTCCAATCTACCTGCCAAATTTTAGCCCATTCCGACACCGTTGCGATAATGACAAAATTGCCCCTGGTGCGGTTTTTCTTTGTTAATTTTGTTTTTCCAATCAATCTGCCAAATTTCAGTCCAATTTCTCAGGTCGTTTCCAATCAACATGCCAAATTTCAGCTCGGGCCGTTTCCAATCTACCTGCCAAATTTTAGCCCATTCCGACACCGTCGCGATAAATGACAAAATTGCGCCTGGTGCGGTTTTTCTTTGTTAAATTTGTTTTTCCAATCAATCTGCCAAATTTCAGTCCAATTTCTCAGGTCGTTTCCAATCAACATGCAATATTTCAGCCCATTCTGACACCGTCGCGACAAATGACAAAAGTGCCCCTGATGCGATTTTTCTTCGTTAAATTTCTCGGGCCGTTTCAAACCAACCTGCCTAATTTCATCCAATTTCAACATCATTCCTGAGTCAAATTTCTCGAGCCATTTCCAATCAACCTGCCAAATTTCAAAACATTCCGACACCGCCGCGACAAATGACAAAATTGCCCCCGGTGCGATTTTTCTTTGTTAAATTTCTCGGGCCGTTTCCAATCAACCTGGAGAATTTCGGTCCAATTTCTCGGGCCGTTTTCAATAAACCTGCCAAATTTCAGCCCATTCCGACACCGTTCCCGAGTCCAATTTCTCTGGCAGTTTGCAATCAACTTACCAAATTTTGGCCCATTCCGACACCTTCGCGACAAATGATAAAATTGCCCTTGGTACGATTTTTCTTTGTTAAATTTCTCGAGCCATTTCCAATCAACCTGCCAAATTTTAGTCCAATTTCTCATCCGTTTCCAATCAATCTGCTAAATTTTAGCCCATTCAGACACCGTCGCGACAAATGACAAAATTGCCCCTAGTGTGATTTTTCTTTGTTAAACTTCTCGGGCCATTTCCAACAAACCTGCCAATTTCAGCCCATTCCGACACCATTCCAGAGTCCAATTTCTTGGGCCGTTTTCAATCAACCTGCAAAATTTCAGACCATTCCGAAACCTCCGCGACAAATGACAAAATTGCCCCAGGTGCAATTTTTCTTTGTTAAATTTCTAAAGCCATTTCCAATCAACCTCCCAAGATTCAGTCCAATTTCTCGGGCCGCTTCCAATCAACCGGCCAAATTTCAATCCATTCCGACACTGTCGCGACAAATGACAAAATGACTCCTGGTGCGATTTTTCTTTATTAAATTTCTCGAGCCATTTACAATCAACCAGCCAAATTTCAGCCCATTTCGACACCGTCGCGACAAATGACAAAATTGCTCCTGGTGCAGTTTTTCTTTTTTAAATTTCTCGGGCTGTTTCCAATCAACTAGCCAAATTTCAGCCTATTTCGACGCCGTTACTGAGTCCAATTTCTTGGGCCATTTCCAATCAACCTACCAAATTTCAGCCCATTCTGACACTGCCATGACAAATAACAAAATTGCCCTGGTGTAGTTTTTTTGTTAAATTTCTCAAGCCGTTTTCCATCTACCAGCCAAATTTCAGCCCATTCTGACACTGGTCCCGAGTCCAATTTCTCGGGCCGTTTCCAATCAACCTGCCAAATTCCAGCCCATTCTGACACCGTCGCGACAAATGACATAATTGCCCTTGGTATGGGTTTTCTTTGTTATTTTTTTCGGGCCATTTCCAATCAACCTGCCAAATTTCAGGCCATTCCGACATCATTCCTGTGTCCAATTTCTGGGGCCATTTCCAAACAATCTGCCAAATTTCAGCCCATTCTGACACCGTTGCGACAAATGACAAAATTGCCTCTGGTGCAGTTTTTCTTTGTTAAATTTCTCGAGCCGTTTTCAATCAACCAGCTAAATTTTGGCATAATCCGATACTGTTCCCGAGTCCAATTTCTCGAGCCGTTTCCAATTAACCTGCCAAATTTCAGCCGATTCCAATATCGTCGCGACAAATGACAAAATTGCCCTCGGTGCTATTTTTCTTTTTTAAATTTCTCGGGCCATTTCCAATCAACTTACCAAATTTCAGCCCATTCCGACACCTTTCCCGAGTCCAATTTCTTGGTTTGTTTCCAATCAACCTGCCAAATTTCAGCCCATTCCGACACTGTCGCGACAAATGATAAAATTGCCCCCGGTGCGGTTTTTCTTTGTTAAATTTCTCGGGCCGTTTCCATTCAGCCTGCAAAATTTCAATCAAATTTCTCTAGCCATTTCCAATCAACCTGCCAAATTTCATGCCATTCCGACACCGACAAAATTGCCCCTGGTGTGATTTTTCTTTGTTAAATTTCTCAAGCCATTTGCAATCAATCTGCGAAATTTCAATCCAATTTCTCGAGCTGTTTCCAATCAACATGCCAAATTTCAGCCCATTTTGACATCGTTACGACAAATGACAAAATAAACCCTGGTGCGATTTTTCTTTGTTAAATTTCTTGAGCCGTTTCCAATCAACCTGCCAAATTTTAGTCCAATTTCTCGGGCCGTTTCCAATCAACCTGCCAAATTTTAGCCCATTCCAACACCGTTCCCGAGTCCAATTTCTCATGCGGTTTCCAATCAACCTACCAAATTTCAGCCCATTACGACACCTTCGCAACAAATGACAAAATTGCCCCTGGTACAGTTTTTCTTTGTTAAATTTCTCGAGCCATATCCAATCGACCTGCCAAATTTTAATCCAATTTCTCATCTGTTTCCAATCAATTCGCTAATTTTCAGCCCATTCCGACACCGTCGCGATAAATGATTAAATTGCCCCTGGTGCGATTTTTCTTTGTTAAATTTCTCGGGCCGTTTCCAACCAACCTGCCAAATTTCAACCCATTTCGACACCATTCCAAAGTCCAATTTCTTGGGCCGTTTCCTATCAACCTGTCAAATTTCAACTCATTCCGACACCTCCGCGACAAATGTCAAAATTGCCCCAGGTGCGATTTTTCTTTGTTAAATTTCTAGAGCCGTTTCCAATCAACATGCCAAGTTTCAGTCCAATTTCTCAGGCCGCTACCAATCAACCTGCCAAATTTCAGCCCATTCCGACATCGTCGCGACAAATGACAAATTGACCCCCGGTGCGATTTTTCTTTACTAAATTTCTCGGGCCGTTTACAATCAACTAGCCAAATTTCATCCCTATCCGACATCGTCGCGACAAATGAGAAAATCGCCTTTGGTGCAGTTTTTTTTGTTAAATTTCTCGGGTCGTTTCCATTCAACCTGTCAAATTCAGCCCACTTCGACACAGTTGTGGCAAATGACAAAATTACCTCAGGTGCGATTTTTCTTTGTTAAACTTCTTGGGCCCTTTCCAATCAACCTGCAAAATTTCAGCCCATTCTGACAAAGTTCCAGAGTCCAATTTCTCGGGCCGTTTCCAATCAACCTGCAAAATTTCAGTTCATTCCGACACCGTCGTGACAAATGACAAAATTGCCCCTGGTGCGGTTTTTCATTCTTAAATTTCTCGGGACCGTTTCCAATCAACCTGCCAAATTTCGGCCCATTCCGATATCGTCGCGACAAATGACAAAGTTGCCCCTGGTGCGATTTTTCTTTGTTAAATTTTTCGGGCCGTTTCTATTCAACCTGGCAAATTTCAACCCATTCCGACACCGTTCCTGAGTCCGATTTCTGGGGCCATTTCCAAACAACCTGCCAAATTTCAGCTGATTATGACACCGTTGCGACAAATGACAAAATTACTCTGGTGCAATTTTTCTTTGTTAAATTTCTCGGGCCGTTTCCAATCTACCTGCAATATTTTAGCCCATTCCGACACCATTCACGAGTCCAATTCCATGGGCCGTTTCCAATCGACCCGCCAAATTTCAGCCCATCTGCCACGACAAATGACAAAATTGCTCATGGTGCAATTTTTCTTCGTTAAATTTCTCGGGCCATTTCCGACCAACCTGCCTAATTTTATCCCATTTCAGCACCGTTCCTGAGTCCCATTTCTCGGGCCGTTTCCAATTAACCTGCCAAATTTTAGAGCATTCCGACACCGCGGTGACAAATGAAAAAATTGCCCCTGGTGCGATTTTTCTTTGTTAAATTTCTCAGGCCGTTTCCAATCAACCTAGAGAATTTCGGTCCAATTTATCGGGCCGTTTCCAATAAACCTGCCAAATTTCAGCCCAGTCCGACACCGTCGTGACATATGACAAAATGACCCCCCGTGCGGTTTTTCTTTATTAAATTTCTCGGGCCGTTTACAATCAACCTGTCAAATTTCAGCCCATTCCGACATCGTCGTGACAAATGACAAAATCGCCCCTGGTGCGATTTTTCTTTGTTAAATTTGTCGAGCCATTTCCAATCAATCTGCCAAATTTCAGTCCAATTTCTCGGGCCATTTCCAATCAACATGCCAAATTTTAGCCCATTCCGACATCGTCGCAACAAATGACGAAAGTGTCCCTGGTGCGATTTTTCTTCGTTAAATTTCTCGGGCCGTTTCCAACCGACCTGCCTAATTTTACCCATTTCAACATCGTTCTTGTGTCCAATTTCTCGGGCCGTTTCCAATCAACCTACCAAATTTCAGGCCATTCCGACACCGTCGCAACAAATGACAAAATTGCCCCTAGTGCTATTTTTCTTTGTTAAATTTCTCGGGCCGTTTCCAATAAACCTGCCAAATTTCAGCCCATTCTGACACCATTCCCGAGTCCAATTTCTCGAGCAGTTTTCGATCAACCTACCACATTTCCGCCCATTCCGACACCTTCGCGACAAATGACAAAATTGACCCTGGTGTGATTTTTCTTTGTTAAATTTCTCGAGCCGTTTCCAATCAACTTATCAAATTTTTGTCCAATTTCTCATCCGTTTGCAATCAATCTACAAAATTTCAGCCCATTCCGACACCGTCACAACAAATGACAAAATTGCCCCTGGTGTGATTTTTCTTTCTTAAACTTCTCGGGCCGTTTCCAACCAACCTGCCAAGTTTCAGCCCATTTCGACACCATTCCAGAGTCCAATTTCTCGGGCTGTTTTCAATCAACCTTCCAAATTTCAGATCATTCCAAGACCCCTGTGACAAATGACAAAATTGCCCCAGGTGTGATTTTTCTTTGTTAAATTTCTAGAGCCATTTCCAATCAACCTGCTAAGTTTCAGTCCAATTTCTCCGGCCGCTTCCAATCAACCGGCCAAATTTCAGCCCATTCTGACACTGTCGCGACAAATGACAAAATGACCCCCAGTGCGGTTTTTCATTATTAAATTTCTCGAGCCGTTTACAATCAACCTGCCAAATTTCAGCCCATTCCGACACCGTCACGACAAATGACAAAATTGCCCATGGTGCGATTTTTCTTCGTTAAATTTCTCGGGCCGTTTCCAACCAACCTGCCTAATTTTATCCCATTTCAGCACCGTTCCTGAGTCCCATTTCTCGGGCCATTTCCAATCATCCTGCCAAATTTTAGACCATTCCGACACCGCCGCAACAAATGAAAAAATTGCCCCTGGTGCGATTTTTCTTTGTTAAATTTCTCAAGCCGTTTCCAATCAACCTGGAGAATTTCGGTCCAATTTCTTGGGCCGTTTCCAATAAACCTGCCAAATTTCAGCCCATTCCGACACCGTCATGACATATGACAAAATGACCCCCCGTGTGGTTTTTCTTTATTAAATTTCTCGGGCCGTTTACAATCAACCTGCCAAATTTCAGCCCATTCCGACATCGTCGTGACAAATGACAAAATTGCCCCCGGTGCGATTTTTCGTTGTTAAATATGTCGAGCCATTTCCAATCAATCTGCCAAATTTCAGTCCAATTTCTCGGGCCGTTTCCAATCAACATGCCAAATTTCAGCCCATTCCGACACCGTCGTACCAAATGATAAAATTGCCCCTGGTGCGATTTTTCTTCGTTAAATTTCTCGGGCCGTTTCCAACCGACCTGCCTAATTTTAGCCCATTTCAACATCGTTCCTGTGTCCAATTTCTCGGGCCATTTCCAATCAACCTGTCAAATTTTAGACCATTCCGACACCGTCGCGACAAATGACAAAATTGCCCCTAGTGCTATTTTTCTTTTTTAAATTTCTCGGGCCGTTTCCAATAAACCTGCCAAATTTCAGCCCATTCCGACACTGTTCCCGAGTCCAATTTCTCGAGCAGTTTTCGATCAACCTACCACGTTTCAGCCCATTTCGACACCTTCGCGACAAATGACAAAATTGACCCTGGTGCGATTTTTCTTTGTTAAATTTCTCGAGCCGTTTCCAATCAACTTATCAAATTTTTGTCCAATTTCTCATCCGTTTCCAACCAACCTGCCAAGTTTTAGCCCATTTCGACACCATTCCAGAGTCCAATTTCTTGGGCCGTTTTCAATCAACCTGCCAAATTTCAGATCATTCCAAGACCTCTGTGACAAATGACAAAATTGCCCCAGGTGTGATTTTTCTTTGTTAAATTTCTAGAGCTATTTCCAATCAACCTGCTAAGTTTCAGTCCAATTTCTCGGGCCGCTTCCAATCAACCGGCCAAATTTCAGCCCATTCCGACATTGTCACGACAAATGACAAAATGACCCCCAGTGCGGATTTTCTTTATTAAATTTCTCGAGCCGTTTACAATCAACCTGCCAAATTTCAGCCCATTTCGACACTGTCGCGATAAATGACAAAATTGGCCCTGGTGCAGTTTTTCTTTTTTAAATTTCTCGGGCCGTTTCCAATCAACCTGCCAAATTTCAGCCTATTTCTATGCCGTTATTGAGTCCAATTTCTTGGGCCATTTCCAATCAACCTATCAAATTTCAGCCCATTCCGACACTGTCACGAGAAATGACAAAATTGCCCCTGGTGCAATTTTTCTTTGTCAAATTTCTCGAGCCGTTTCCAATGTACCTGCCAAATTTCAGCCCATTCCGACACCGTTCTTGAGTATAATTTCTCGGGCCGTTTCCAATAAACCTGCCAAATTTTAGCCCATTCAAACGCTGTCGCCACAAATGTGAAAATTGTCCCTGATATGGTTTTTCTTTGTTAAATTTCTCGGGCCGTTTCCAATCAACCTGCCAAATTTTAGTCGAATTTCTCGGGCCGTTTCCAATAAACCTGCTAAATTTCAGCCCATTCCGACATCGTTGCAACAAATGAAAAAATTACCCCTGGTGCGATTTTTCTTTGTTAAATTTCGTAGGCCGTTTCCAATCAACCTGTCAAATTTCAGCTTATTTCGACATCATCCGCGAGTCCAATTTTTCGGGCCGTTTCCAATCAACCTGCCAAATTTCAGTTCATTTCGACACCATCACGACAAATGACAAAATTGCCCCTAGTGCGATTTTTCTTTGTTAAATTTCTCGAGCCTTTTCCAATCAACCTGCCAGATTTCAGCCCATTCCGACACCGTCGCGACAAATGAAAAAATGACCCTCGGTGCGATTTTTCTTTGTCAAATTTCTAGGGACGTTTACAATCAACCTGCAAAATTTCAACCCATTCCAACACCGTCTTGACAAATGACAAAATCGGCCCTGGTGCGGTTTTTATTTGTTAAATTTCTGGGGCCATTTCCATTCAACCCACCAAATTTCAGCCCATTCCGACACCGTTCCTGAGTGCAATTTCTCGGGCCATTTCCAATCAACCTGCTAAATTTCAGCCTATTTGGACACCATTCCGCAGTCAAATTTCTTGAGCCGTTTCCAATAAACATTCAAAATTTCATTCCATTCCGATAACGTCGCGACAAATGACAAAATAGCCCCTGGTACGATTTTTCATTCCTAAATTTCTCGGGCCGTTTCCAATCAACCTGCCAAATTTTAGCCCATTTCGACACCATTCCCAAGTCCAATTTCTCTGGCTGTTTTCAATCAACCTGCCAAATTTCAGCCTATTCCGACACCGTTCCCGAGTCCAATTTCTGGGGCCATTTCCAAACAACCTGCTAAATTTCAGCCCATTCCGACACCGTTGCGACAAATGATAAAATTACATTTGTTGCGATTTTTCTTTGTTAAATTTCTCGGGCCGTATTCAATCAACCTGCCAAATTCTAGCGCAATTCGACACCGTTCCCGAGTTAAATTTCTCGGACCGTTTCCAATCAACCTGCCAAATTTTAGCCGATTCCGACGCCGTCACGACAAATGACAAAATTACCCCTGGTGCGATTTTTCCTTTTTAAATTTCTTGGGCCGTTTCCAATCTACCAGCGGAATTTTAGCCCATTCCGACACCGTTCCCGGGTCCAATTTCTTAGGCCGTTTCCAATCAACCTGCCAAATTTCAGCTCATTCCGACACCGTCACAACAAATGACAAAATTACCCCTGGTGCGGTTTTTCTTTGTTAAATTTTACGGGCCGTTTCAAATCAACCTGCAAAATTTCAATCCAATTTCTCGGGCCATCTCCAATCAACCAGCCAAATTTCAACCCATTCCGACACCGTCGCAACAAATGACAAAATTGCCCCTAGTGCGATTTTTCTTTGTTAAATTTCTCGAGCAATTTCCAATCAATCTGCCAAATTTCAGTCCAATTTCTCGAGCCATTTCCAATCGACAAGCCATATTTTATCCCATTCCAACACTGTCGCGACAAATGACAAAATTGGCCCTGGTACGATTTTTCTTTGATAAATTCTCTTGAGCCGTTTCCAATCAAACTGCCAAATTTTAGTCCAATTTCCTGGGCTGTTTCCAATCAACTTGTCAAAATTCAGCCCATTCCGACACCTTCATGACAAATGACAAAATTACCCTCGTGCGGTTTTTCTTTGTTAAATTTCTCGAGCCGTTTCCAATCAACCTGCCAAATTTTAGTCCAATTTCTCAAGCCGTTTCCAATCAATCTGCTAAATTTCAGCCCATTCCAACACCGTCGCGACAAATGACAAAATTGCCCCTAGTGTGATTTTTCTTTTTTAAATTTGGGCCGTTTCCAATCAACCCGCCAAATTTCAGACCATTCCGACACCGCCACGACAAATGACAAAATTGCCCCTGGTGCGATTTTTCTTTGTTAAATTTCTCGGGCCATTTCCAATCAACCTGCCAAATTTCAATCCATTTCGATACCGTCTTGACAAATGACAAAATCGCCCCTGGGGAGGTTTTTATTTGTTAAATTTCTGGGGCCATTTCCAATCAACCCGCCAAATTTCAGCCCATTCCGACATCGTTCCTGAGTCCAATTTCTCGGGCCATTTCCAATCAACCTGCCAAATTTCAGCCTAATCGGACACCATTCCGCAGTCCAATTTCTTGAGCCGTTTCCAATAAACCTTCAAAATTTCATTCCATTCCAACACCGTCGCGACAAATGACAAAATAGCCCCTGGTACGATTTTTCATTCTTAAATTTCTCGGGCCGTTTCCAATCAACCTGCCAAATTTTAGCCCATTCCGACACCGTTCCCGAGTCCAATTTCTCTGGCCGTTTTCAATCAACCTGCCAAATTTCAGCCCATTCCGACACCGTTCCCGAGTCCAATTTCTGGGGCCATTTCCAAACAACCTGCTAAATTTCAGCCCATTCCGACACCATTGCGACAAATGATAAAATTACCTTTGTTGCGGTTTTTCTTTGTTAAATTTCTCGGGCCGTATTCAATCAACCTGCCAAATTCTAGCGCAATCCGACACCGTTCTCGAGTCAAATTTCTCGGACCGTTTCCAATCAACCTGCCAAATTTCAGCCGATTCCGACACCGTCACAACAAATGACAAAATTGCCCCTGGTGCGATTTTTCCTTTTTAAATTTCTCGGGCCATTTCCAATCTACCAGCGGAATTTTAGCCCATTCCGACACCGTTCTCGAGTCCAATTTCTTGGGCCGTTTCCAATCAACTTGCCAAATTTCAGCTCATTCCGACACCGTCACGACAAATGACGAAATTGCCCCTGGTGCGGTTTTTCTTTGTTAAATTTTACGGGCCGTTTCAAATCAACCTACAAAATTTCAATCCAATTTCTCGGGCCATCTCCAATCAACCTGCCAAATTTCAACCCATTCCGACACCGTCGAGATAAATAACAAAATTGCCCCTGGTGCGATTTTTCTTTGTTAAATTTTTCGAGCAATTTCCAATCAATCTGCCAAATTTCAGTCCAATTTCTCGGGCCATTTCCAATCGACATGCCATATTTCATCCCATTCCAACACTATCGCGACAAATGACAAAATTGGCCATGGTGCGATTTTTCTTTGATAAATTTCTCGAGCCGTTTCCAATCAAACTGCCAAATTTTAGTCCAATTTCTCGGGCTGTTTCCAATCAACTTGCCAAAATTCAGCCCATTCCGACAACTTCACGACAAATGACAAAATTACCCTCGTGCGATTTTTCTTTGTTAAATTTCTCGAGCCGTTTCCAATCAACCTGCCAAATTTTAGTCCAATTTCTCAGGCCGTTTCCAATCAATCTGCTAAATTTCAGCCCATTCCAACACCGTCGCGACAAATGACAAAATTGCCCCTAGTGTGTTTTTCTTTTTTAAATTTTTGGGCCATTTCCAACCAACTTACCAAATTTCAGCCCATTTCGACACCGTTCCAGAGTACAATTTCTAGGTCCGTTTCCAATCAACCTGCCAAATTTCAGACCATTCCAACACCGCCGCGACAAATGACAAAATTGCCCCTGGTGCGATTTTTCTTTGTTAAATTTCTCGGGCCATTCCAATCAACCCCCCAAATTTCAATCCATTCCGACACCGTCACGAAAAATGACAAAATGACCCCCGGTGTTGTTTTTCTTTATTAAATTTCTCGGGCCGTTTACAATCAACCTGTCCAATTTCAGCCCATTCCGATATCGTCGCGACAATCAATAAAATTGTCCCTAGTGTACTTTTTCTTTAATAAATTTCTCGTGCAGTTTTCAATCAACCAGCCAAATTTCAGCCCATTCCGACACCGTTCCAGAGTCCAATTTCGCGTACCGTTTCCAATCAACCTGCCAAGTTTCAGTCCATTTCGACACTGTCGTGACGAATGACAAAATTGCCCCTGGTGCGGTTTTTCATTTTTAAATTTCTTAGAGCCGTTTCCAATCAACTTGCCAAATTTCAGCCCGTTCCGACACCGTCACGATAAATGACAAAATTGTCCACGGTGCGATTTTTCTTTATAAAATTTTTCGTTCTGTTTCCAATCAACCTGCCAAATTTCAGCCCATTCCGGCACCGTCGCGACAAATGACAAAATTGCCCCTGGTACGGTTTTTTTTTTAAAATTTCTCGGGCCGTTTCCAATCAACCTGCCAAATGTCAGCCCATTTCGATGCCGTTACAGAGTCCAATTTCTTGGGCCATTTCCAATCAAACTACCAAATTTCAGTCCATTCCGACACTGTCGCGACAAATGACAAAATTGCCCTTGGTGCAGTTTTTCTTTGTAAAGTTTCTCGAGCCGTTTCCAATCTACCAGCCAAATTTTAGCCCATTCTGACACCGTTCCCGAGTCCAATTTCTCAAGCCATTTCCAATCAACCTGCCAAATATCAGCCAATTTCGACACCGTTCCTGAGTCCAACTTCTGGGGCCATTTCCAAATAACCTGCCAAATTTCAGCCCATTCCGACACAGTTGCGACAAATGACAAAATTGCCTCTGGTGTGGTTTTTCTTTGTTAGATTTCTCGGGCCGTTTTCAATCAACCTGCCAAATTACAGCGCAATCCGACACCGTTCCCGAGTCCAATTTCTCGGGCCGTTTCCAATCAACCTGCCAAATTTCAGCCGATTCCGACACCGTCGCGACGAATGACAAAATTGCCCCTGGTGTGATTTTTCTTTTTTAAATTTCTCAGGCCGTTTCCAATCAACCTGCCAAATTTCAGCCCATTTCGACACTGTTCTCGAGTCCAATTTTTTGGGCCGTTTCCAATCAACCTGCAAAATTTTAGCCCAATTTCTCAGGCCATTTCCAATCAACCTGCCAAGTTTCAGCCCATTCCGACACCGTCGTAACAAATGACAAAATTGCCCCTGGTGTGATTTTTCTTTGTTAAATTTCTATAGCCATTCCCAATCAATCTGCTAAATTTCAGTCCAATTTCTCGGGCCGTTTCCAATTAACATGCCAAATTTCAGCCCATTCCGACACCATCGCGACAAATGACAAAATTGCAACTGGTGCGATTTTTCTTTGTTAAATTTCTCGAGCCGTTTCCAATCAACCTACTAAATTTTAGTCAAATTTCTAGGGACATTTCCAATCAACCTGCCAAATTTCAGCCCATTCTGACACCGTTCCCGAGTCCAATTTCTCAGGCAGTTTCCAATCAATCTACAAAATTTTAGCCCATTCCGACAACTTCGCGACAAATGACAAAATTGCCCCTATTATGGTTTTTATTTGTTAAATTCCTCGAGCCATTTCCAATCAACATGCCAAATTTTAGTCCAATTTCTCGGGCAGTTTCCAATCAATCTGCTAAATTTCAGCCCATTCCGACACCGTCGCGACAAGTGACAAAATTGCCCCTGGTGCGATTTTTTTGTTAAATTTCTAGGGCCGTTTCCAACCAACCTGCCAAATTTCAGCCCATTTTGACAACATTCCAGAGTCCAATTTCTCGGGCCGTTTTCAATAAACCTGCCAAATTTCAGACAATTCCAACACCGCCGCGACAAATGATAAAATTGCCCCAGGTGCGATTTTTCTTTGTTAAATTTCTAGAGACGTTTCCAATCAACATGCTAAATTTCAGACCAATTCCTCGGGCAGCTTCCAATCAACCTGCTAAATTTTAGCCCATTCCGACACCGTCGCGACAAATGACAAAATGACCCCTCGGTGCTGTTTTTCTTTAATAAATTTCTCGGGCCATTTTTAATCAACCTGCCAAATTTCAGCCCATTTCGACATCGTCGCGAAAAATGACAAAATTGCCCCTGGTGCAGTTATTCTTTGTTAAATTTCTCGGGCCGTTTCCAGTCAACCTGGTAAATTTCAGCCCATTCTCACACAGTTGCGACAAATGACAAAATTGCCCCTGGTGCGATTTTTCTGTGTTAAACTTCTCGGGCAGTTTCCAATCAACTTGCCAAATTTTAGCCCATTTCGACACCGTTCCGAAGTCCAATTTCTCGGGCCGTTTTCAATCAACCTGCCAAATTTCAGTCCATTCCGACATTGTCGCGACAAATGACAAAATTGCCCCTGGTGCGATTTTTCATTCTTAAATTTCTCGGAGCCATTTCCAATCAACCTCTCAAATTTCAGCCCATTCCGACACCGTCGCGACAAATGACAAAATTGCCCCTGGTGCAGTTTTTCTTTGTTAAATTTTTCGTCCGTTTCCAATCAACCTGCCAAATTTCAATCCATTCCGACACCGTTCTTGAGTCCAATTTCTTGTGTGATTTCCAAACAACCTGGTAAATTTAAGCCCATTCCGACACCGTTGTGACCAATGACAAAATTGCCTCTAGGGCGATTTTTCTTTGTTAAATTTCTGGGACCATTTTCAACCAACCTGCCAAATTCCAGCACAATCTGACATCCTTCCCGAGCCCAATTTCTCGAGCCACTTCCTATCAACCTGTCGAATTTCAGTCGATTCTGACACCATCACGACAAAGGACAAAATTGCCCCTGGTGCGATTTTTCTATTTTAAATTTCTTGGGCTGTTTCCAATCTGCCTGCCAAATTCCAGAACATTATGACATCGTTCCTGAGTCCAATCTCTCAGGCCGTTTCCAATCAACCTGCAAAATTTTAGCCCATTTCGACACCGTCGCAACAAATGACAAAATTGCCCCTGCTGCGGTTTTTCTTTTTTAAATTTCTCGGGCCGTTTCCAATCGACCTGCTAAATTTCAGCCCATTCCGACACTGTCGCGACAAATGACAAAATTTCCCCTAGTGCAGTTCTTCGTTGTTAAATTTCTCGAGCCGTTTCCAATCTACCTGCCAAATTTTAGCCCATTCCGACACCGTTCCCAAGTCCAATTTCTCGGCCCTATCCAATCAACTTCCCAAATTTCAGCCCATTCCGACACTGTCGCGACAGATGATAAAATTGTCCCTGGTGCGGTTTTTCTTTGTTAAATTTCTCGGGCCGTTTCCAATCAACCAGCCAAATTTCAGTCCAATTTCTCTGGCCGTTTCCAATCAACCTGCTAAATTTCAACCCATTCCGACATCATTGTGACAAATGAAAAAATTGCCCCTGTTGCGATTTTTCTTTGTTAAATTCCTCGGGCCGTTTCCAATCAACTTGCCAAACTTCAGACTATTCCGACACCGTCGCGACAAATGACAAAATTGCCCTTGGTGCGATTTTTCTTTGTTAAATATCTTGGGCCGTTTCCAATCAACCTGCCAAATTTAAGTCCAATTTCTCGAGCCGTTTCCAATCAACCTACCAAATTTCAGCCCATTTCGACACCGTCGCGACAAATGACAAAATGACCCCCGGTGTCATTTTTCTTTGTTAAATTTCTCGGGCCGTTTACAATCAACCTGCCAAATTTGAGCCCATTCCGACACCGTCTTGACAAATGATAAAATTGCCCCTGGTGCGATTTTTGTTTGTTAAATTTCTCGGGCCATTTCCAATCGACCTGCCAAATTTCAGCCCATTCCAACACCGTTCTCGAGTCCAATTTCTTAGGCCATTTCCAATCAACCTGCCAAATTTCAGCCCATTCCGACACCGTCGCGACAAATGACAAAATTGCCCCTGGTGTGATTTGTCTTTGTTAAATTTCTCGGGCCGTTTCCAATCAACCTGCCTAATTTTAGCCCATTCCAACACCGTTTCGCTGTCTAATTTCTCTGGCCGTTTCCAATAAACCTGCAAAATTTTAGTCCATTCCAACACCGTCGCAACAAATGACAAAATTGCCTCTGGTGCGATTTTTCATTCTTAAATTTCTCGGCCCGTTTCCAATCTACTTTCCAAATTTTAGCCCATTTCGACACCGTTCCCAAGTCCAATTTCTCTGGCCGTTTCCAATCAACCTCCCAAATTTCAGCCCATTTCGACACCATTGCAACAAATGACAAAATTGCCTCTGGGGCGATTTTTCTTTGTTAAATTTCTGGGACCATTTTCAATCAACCTGCCAAATTCCAGCGCAATCTGACATCGTTCCCGAGCCCAATTTCTCGAGCTATTTCCAATCAACCTGTCGAATTTTAGCCGATTCCGAAACCATCGCGACAAAGGACAAAATTGCCCCTGGTGCGATTTTTCTATTTTAAATTTCGTGGGCCGTTTCCAATCTGTATGCCAAATTTCAGCCCATTTCGACATCGTTCCCGAGTCCAATTTCTTGGGTCGTTGCTAATCAACCTGCCAAATTTCAGCCCATTCCGACACCGTCGCGACAAATGATAAAATTGCCCATGGTGCGATTTTTCTTTGTTAACTTTCTCGGGCCGTTTTCGATCAACCTGGAAAATTTCAGTCCAATTTTTTGAGCCATTTCCAATCAACCTGCCAAATTTCAGCCCATTCCGACACCGTCGTGACAAATGACAAAATTGCCCCTGGTGCGATTTTTCTTTGTTAAATTTCTCGGGCCATTTCCAACCAACCTGCCAAATTTCAGCCCATTTCAACACCGTTGCGACAAATGACAAAATTGCCTCTGGTACGATTTTTCTTTGTTAAATTTCTGGGGCCGTTTTCAATCAACCGGCCAAATTCTAGAACATTCTGACATCGTTCCTGTGTCCAATTTCTTGGTCCGTTTCAATCAACCTGCAAATTTCAGCCCATTTCAACACCGTCGCGACAAATGACAAAATTGCCCCTGGTGCGGCTTTTCTTTTTTAAATTTCTCGGGCCGTTTCTAATCAACAAGCCAAATTTCAGCCCATTCCGACACTGTCGCGACAAATGATAAAATTTTACCTGGTGCAGTTTTTCTTTGTTAAACTTCTCGAGCCTTTTCCAATCTACCTACCAAATTTCAACCCATTCCGACACCGTTCCCAAGTCCAATTTCTCGGGCCGTTTCCAATCAGCCTGCCAAATTTTAGCCCATTCCGATACTGTCGCGATAAGTGATAAAATTGACCCTGGTACGCTTTTTCTTTGTTAAATTCCTCGGGCCGTTTCCAATCAATCTTCCAAATTTTAGTCCAATTTCTCTGGCCGTTTCCAATCAACCTGCTGTATTTCAGCCCATTCCGACACCGTTGTGAGAAATGAAAAAATTGCCCCTGTTGTGATTTTTCTATGTTAAATTTCTCGGGCCGTTTTCATTCAACTTTAGCCCATTCCGACACCGTTGTGAGAAATGAAAAAATTGCCCCTGTTGTGATTTTTCTATGTTAAATTTCTCGGGCCGTTTTCATTCAACCTGCCAAAATTTAGCTCATTTCGACACCGTTCGCGAGCCCAATTTCTCGGGCCGTTTCCAATCAACCTGTCAAATTTCAGACCATTAGGACACCGTCGTGACAAATGACAAAATTGCCCCTGGTGCAATTTTTCTTTGTTAAATTTCTCGGACCGTTTCCAATCAACCTACCAAATTTCAGTCCAATTTCTCGGGCTGTTTCCAATCAACCTGCCAAATTTCAGCCCATTTCGACACCGTCGCGATGAATGACAAAATGACACCCGGTGCGGTTTTTCTTTGTTAAATTTCTCGGGCCATTTGCAATCAACCTACCAAATTTCAGCCCATTCCGACACCATCTTGACAAATGACAAAATTGCCCCCTGGTACGATTTTTCTTTGTTAAATTTCTCGTGCCATTTCCAATCAACCCGTGAAATTTCAGCCCATTCCAACACCGTTCCCGAGTCCAATTTCTCAGGCCGTTTCCAATCAACCTGACAAATTTCAGCCCATTTCGACACCGTCGCAAAAATGACAAAATTGCCCCTGGTGCGATTTTTCTTTGTTAAATTTCTCGGGCCGTTTTCAATCAACCTGCGAAATTTTTGTCCATCTCGACACCATTCCGTTGTCCAATTTCTCAGGCCGTTTCCAACAAAACCTGCAAAATCTCAGTCCATTCCGACACCATCGCAACAAATTACAAAATTGCCCCTGGTGTGATTTTTCATTCTTAAATTTCTCGGGTCGTTTCCAGTGAACTTGCCAAATTTTAACCCATTTCGACACCGTTCCCGAGTCCAATTTCTCTGGCCATTTCCAATCAACCTGCCAAATTTCAACCCATTCCGACACCGTCGCGACAAATGACAAAATTACCCCTGGTGCAGCTTCTCTTTGTTAAATTTTTCGAGCTGTTTCCATTCAACCTGCCAAATTTCAGCCCATTCTGACATCGTTCCCCAAGTCCGATTTTTGGGGCAATTTCCAAACAACCTGCTAAATTTTAGCCCATTCCGACACCGTTGCGATAAATGACAAAATTGCCTCTGGTGCAGTTTTTCTTTGTTAAATTTCTCTGGCTATTTTCAATCAACCTGCCAAATTCCAGCGCAATCTAACATCGTTCCCGAGTCCAATTTCTCGGGCCATTTTCAATCAACCTGCAAAATTTTAGCCGATTTCGACACCGTCGCGATAAATGATAAAATTGCCCCTAGTGCGATTTTCTATTTCAAATTTCTCGAGGCATTTCCAATCTACCTGCCAAATTTTTGTCCATTCCGACACCATTCCCGAGTCCAATTTCTCGGGCCGTTCCTAATCAACCTGCCAAATTTCAACCTATTCCGACACCGTCGCGACAAATGACAAAATTGCCCATGGTGCGGTTTTTCTTTGTTAAATTTCTCGGGCCGTTTCCAATCGACCTGGAAAATTTCATTCCAATTTCTCGGGCAATTTCTAAAAAACCTGCCAAATTTCATCCCATTTCGACACCGTCGCAGCAAATGACAAAATTGCCCCTGGTGCGATTTTTTTTGTTAAATTTTTCGGGCCGTTTCCTACCAACTTGCCAAATTTCAGCTCATTTCGACACCGTCTCAACAAATGACAAAATTGCCCCTGGTGCGATTTTTTTTATTAGTTTTTCTCTATCAAATTTCTCGAGCCGTTTCCAATCTACCTGCCAAATTTCAGCCCAATCCGACACCGTTTCCGAGTCCAATTTCACGGGTCGGTTCCAATCAACCTGCCAAATTTCAGCCCATTTCGACACTGTCGCGACAACTGATAAAATTGCCCCTGGTGCAGTTTTTCTCTATCAAATTTCTCGAGCCGTTTCCAATCTACCTGCCAAATTTCAGCCCAATCCGACACCGTTTCCGAGTCCAATTTCACGGGTCGGTTCCAATCAACCTGCCAAATTTCAGCCCATTTCGACACTGTCGCGACAACTGATAAAATTGCCCCTGGTGCAGTTTTTCTTTGTTAAATTTCACAAGCCGTTTCTAATCAACCAACCAAATTTCAGTCTAATTTCTCGGGCCGTTTCCAATCAACCTTCCAAATTTTAGTCCAATTTCTTGGGTTGATTGCTATATTTCAGCCCATTCTGACACCGTTACGACAAAAGTAAAAATTACCCTTGGTGCAATATTTCTTTGTTCAATTTCTCGGGCCGTTTCCAATCAACCTGCCAAATTTCAGCTCATTTCAACACCGTTCGCGAGTCTAATTTCTCGGACCGTTTCTAATCAACCTGCCAAATTTCAGAACATTCTGCCACCGTCGCGACAAATGACAAAATTTTCCCCTGGTGCGATTTTTCTTTGTTAAATTCCTCAGCCGTTTCCAATCAATCTGCCAAATTTCAGTCCAATTTCTCGGGCCGTTTCCAATCAACCAGCCAAATTTCACCCCATTCTGACACCGTCGCGACAAATGACAAAATGACCCCCAGTGCGATTTTTCTTTGTTAAATATTTCAGGCCGTTTACAATCAACCTGCCAAATTTCAGCCAATTTCGACACCGTCTTGACAAATGACAAAATTGCCCCAGGTACGATTTTTCTTTGTTAAATTTCTCGGGCCATTTCCAATCAACCCGCCAAATTTTAGCCCCTTCCGACACCGTTCCCGAGTCCAATTTTTAAGGCCATTTCCAATCAGCCAGCCAAATTTCAGCCCATTTCGACACAGTGGCGACAAATGAAGAAATTGCCCCTGGTGCGATTTTTTTGTTAAATTTCTCGAGCCGTTTCCAATCAACCTGCCAAATTTCAGCCCAATCCGACACCGTTCCGCAGTCCAATTTCTCGGGCCATTTCAAATAAACCTGCAAAAGTTCAGTCCATTCCGACACCGTCGCGACAAATGACAAAATTGCACCTGGTGCGATTTTTATTCTTAAATTTCTCGGGCCGTTTCCAATCAACCTGCCAAATTTTAGCCCATTCCGACACCGTTCCCGAGTCCAATTTCTCTAGCCGTTTCCAATCAACCTGCCAAATTTCAGCCCATTCCGACACCGTCGCGACCAATGACAAAATTGTCCCTGGTGCGGTTGTTCTTTGTTAAATTTTTCGACCGTTTCCAATCAACCTGTCAAATTTCAGCCCATTCTGACATCGTTCCCGAGTCCAATTTTTGGGTCCATTTCCAAACAACCTGCCAAATTTCAGCCCATTCCGACACTGTTGCGACAAATGACAAAATTGCCCCTAGTGCAGTTTTTGTTTGTTTAATTTCTCGGGTCATTTTCAATCAACCTGCCAAATTCCAGCGCAATTCGACACCGTCCCCAAGTCCAATTTCTCGGGCCGTTTCCAATCTACCTGCCAAATTTCAGCCCATTCCGACACCGTCGCGACAAATGATAAAATTGCCCCTTGAGCGATTTTTCTTTTTTAAATTTCTCGGGCCATTTCCAATCTAACTGCCAAATTTCAGCCCATTCCGACGCCGTTCCTGAGTCCAATTTCTTGAGCCGTTTCCAATCAACCTGCCAAATTTCAGCCTATTCTGACATCGTCACGATAAATGACAAAATTGCCCCTGGTGCGGTTTTTTATTGTTAAATTTCTCGAACCATTTCCAATCAATCTGCCAAATTTCAATCCAATTTCTTGGGCCGTTTCCAATCAACATGCCAAAAATTAGACCATTCCGACACCGTTGTGACAAATGACAAAATTGCCCCCGGTGCGATTTTTCTTTGTTAAATTTCTCGGGCCGTTTCAAACCAACTGGCCAAATTTCATCCCATTTCGACACCGTTCCAGAGTCCAATTTCTCGGGCCATTTTCAATTAACGTGTCAAATTTCAGACCATTCCGACACCGTCGCAACAAATGACAAAATTGCCCCTGGTGCGATTTTTCTTTGTTAAATTTCTCGGGCCGTTTCCGATCAACCTTCCAAATTTCATTCCAATTTCTCGAGTCGTTTCCAATCAATCTGACAAATTTCAGCCCATTCGGACATCGTCGTGACAAATGACAAAATTGCCCCAGGTGCAGTTTTTCTTTGTTAAATTTCTCGGGCCGTATCCAATTAACCTACCAAATTTCAGCCCATTCCGACACAGTTGCGACAAATGACAAAATTTCCCCTAGTGCGATTTTTCTTAGTTAAACTTCTCGGGCCATTTTTAATCGACTTGCCAATTTTCAGCCCATTCCGACACCGTTCCGGAGTCCAATTTCTCGGACTGTTTCCAATTAACCTGCCAAATTTCAGTCTATTTCGACATCGTCGTGACAAATAACAAAATTGCCCCTGGTGTGATTTTTCATTCTTAAATTTTTCAAGCCATTGCCAATCAACTTGCCAAATTTCAGTCCATTCCGACACCGTCGCGACAATTGACAAAATTGCCCCTAGTGCGGTTTCTCATTCTTAAATTTCTCGGAGCTGTTTTCAATCAACCTGCCAAATTTTAGCCCATTTCAACACCGTTCTCGAGTCCAATTTAACCTGCCAAATTTCAGCCCATTTCGACAACGTTGCGACAAATGACAAAATTGCCCCTGGTACGATTTTTCTTTGTTAAATTTTTCGGGCCGTTTTCAATCAATCTATCAAATTCCAGAACATTTCAACTCGGTTTCTGAGTCCAATTTCTCGGGCTGTTTCCAATCAACCCGCTAAATTTCAGCCCATTCCGACACCATCGCGACAAATGATAAAATTGCCCCTGGTGCGGTTTTTCTTTTTTAAATTTCTCAGGCCGTTTCCAATCAACCTGCCAAATTGCATCCCATTTCGACACCGTCACCTAGTCCAATTTCTTGGGCCATTTCCAATCAACCTGCCAAATTTCAACCCATTCCGACACTGTCGCGACAAATGACGAAATTGCCCTCGGTGCAATTTTTCTTTGTCAAATTTCTCGAGCCGCTTCCAATCTACCTGCCAAATCTCAGCCCATTCCGACACCTTTCCCAAGTCAAATTTCTCGAGCCGTTTGCAATCGACCTACAAAATTTCAGCCCATTTCGACACTGTCGCGACAAATGATAAGATTGCCCCTGTGCGGTTTTTCTTTGTTAAAGTTCTCGAGCTGTTTCCAATCAACCAGCCAATTTCAGTCCAATTTCTCGGGCCGTTTCCAAACAGCCTGCCAAATTATAGTCCAATTTCTAGGGCTGTTTCCAATCAACCTGCTAAATTTCAGCCCATTCCGACACCGTTACAATAAATGAAAAAATTGCCCTTGGTGCAATATTTCTTTGTTCAATTTCTCGGGCCGTTTCAGTCAACCTACCAAATTTCAGCTCATTTCGACAGCGTTCGCGACTCCAATTTCTCGGGCCGTTTCAAATCAACCTGCCAAATTTCAGACTATTCTGACATCGTCGCGACAAATGACAAAATTTCCCCTAGTGCGATTTTTCTTTGTTAAATTCCTCGGCCATTTCCAATTAACCTGTCAAATTTCAGTCCAGTTTCTCGGGCCGTTTCTGATCAACCAGCCAAATTTAAGGCCATTCCGACATCGTCGCGACAAATGACAAAATGACCCCCGGTGCGGTTTTTCTTTGTTAAATTTTTCGGGCCATTTACAATAAACCTGCCAAATTTCAGCCCATTCCGACACCGTCTTGACAAACGACAAAATTGCCCCCCGTGCGATTTTTCTTTGTTAAATTTCGCGGGCCATTTCCAATCAACCTGCCAAATTTTAGCCCATTCCGGCACCGTTCCCGGATCCAATTTCTTAGGCCGTTTCCAATCAAGCAGCCAAATTTCAGTCCTTTCCAACACAGTGGCGACAAATGACAAAATTACCCCTGGTGCGATTTTTTTGTTAAATTTCTCGGACCTTTTCCAATCAACTTGCCAAATTTCAGCTCATTTCGACACCGTTCCGCAGTCCAATTTCTCGGGCTGTTTCCAATAAACCTGCAAAATTTAAGTCGATTACGACACCGTCGTGACAAATGACAAAATTGCCCATGTTACGATTTTTCATTCTTAAATTTCTCGGGCCATTTTCAATCAACCTGCCAAATTTTAGCCCATTTTGACACCGTTCCCGAATCCAATTTCTCCGGCTGTTTCCAATAAACCTTCCAAATTTCCGTCCATGCGACACCGTCGCGACTAATGACAAAATTGCCCCTGGTGCGGTTTTTCTTTGTTAAATTTTTCGGGTCGTTTCCAATCAACCTTCCAAATTTCAACCCATTTCGACACCGTTGCGACAAATGACAAAATTGCCCCTGGTGCGATTTTTCTTTGTTAAATTTCTCAGGCCGTTTCCACCCAAACTGCCAAATTTTAGCCCATTTCGACACCATTCCAGAGTCCAATTTCTCAGACCGTTTCCAATCAACCTGCCAAATTTCAGACCATTCCGACACCGCCGCGACAAATGACAAAATTGCCCCTGGTGCGATTTTTCTTTGTTAAATTTCTCATGCCGTTTCCAATCAACCTGGCAAATTTCAGTCCAATTTCTCGGGCCATTTCCAATCAACCTGCCAAATTTCAGCCCATTCCGACATCGTCGCGGCAAATGACAAAATAGCCCCTGGTGCAATTTTTCTTCTTTAAATTTCTCGGGCCGTTTCCAACCAACTGGTCAAATTTCAGCCCATTTCGACGCAGTTGCGACGAATGACAAAATTGCCTCTAGTGCGATTTTTCTTTGTTAAACTTATCGGGCCATTTCAAATCGATCTGCCAAATTTCAGCCCATTTCGACACCATTCCGGAGTCCAATTTCTCGGACCGTTTGCAATTAACCTGCCAAATTTCAGTCCATTTCGACACCGTTGCGAAAAATGATAAAATTGCCCCTGGTACAATTTTTCATTCTTAAATTTCTTGGAGCCGTTTCCAATCATCCTGCCAAATTTCAGCCCATTTCGACACCGTCGAGACAAATGAAAAAATTTCCACCTGGTGCGGTTTTTCTTTGTTAAAGTTCTCGGGCTATTTCCAATCATCTTGCCAAATTTCAGCCCATTTCAACACGGTTCCCGAGTCCAATTTCTCGGGTAGTTTCCAAACGACCTTCCAAATTTTAGCCCATTCCGACACCATCGCGACAAATGACAAAATTACCCTTGGTGTGGTATTTCTTTGTTAAATTTCTCGAGCTGTTTCCAATCAAACTGCTGAATATTAGTCCAATTTCTCGGGCCGTTTCAGATTAATCTGCTAAATCTCAGCCCATTCAGACATCGTCGCAACAAATGATAAAATTGCCCCTGTTGCATTTTTCTTTGTTAAATTTCTCGGGCCGTTTCCAACAAGCCTGCCAAATTTCAGCCCATTTCGACATCGATCTAGAGTCCAATTTCTCGGGCCATTTCCAATCAAACTGCCAAATTTTAGACCACTTCAACACCGCCGCAACAAATGACAAAATAGCTCCAGGTGCGATTTTTCTTTGTTAAATTTCTCGAGCCGTTTCCAATCAACCTACCAAATTTCAATCCGATTTCTCGGGCCGTTTCCAATCAACTTACCAACTTTAAGCCCATTCCGACACCGTCGCGACAAATGACAAAACGACGCCCGGTGCGGTTTTTCTTTATTAAATTTCTCGGGCCGTTTACAATCAACTTGCCAAATTTCAGCCCATTTCGACATCGTCGTGACAAATGAGAAAATTGCCTCTGGTGCGATTTTTCTTTGTTAAATTTCTCTGGCCGTTTCCAATCAACCTGCCAAATTTCAGTCCACTCCGACACAGTTGCGACAAATGACAAAAATTACCTCTGGTGCGGTTTTTCTTCGTTAAAATTTTCGGGCCGTTTCCAATCAACCTGCTAAATTTTAGCCCATTTTGACACCGTTCGGGTGTCCAATTTCTCGGGCCGTTTCCAATCAACCTGCCAAATTTCAGTCCATTCCGACACTATCGCGACAATGGACAAAATTGCCCCTAGTGCGGTTTTTCATTCTTAAATTTCTCGGGGCCGTTTCCAATCAACCTGCCAAATTTCAGCCCATTCTGATGCCGTTACGACAAATGACAAAATTGCCCCGGTGCGATTTTTCTTTGTTAAAATTTTCGGGCCGTTTCCATTCAACCTGGCAAATTTTAGCCCATTCTGGCACCGTCGCGACAAATGACAAAATGACCCCCGGTGCGATTTTTCTTTGTTAAATTTTTCGGGCCATTTACAATAAACCTGCCAAATTTCAGCCCATTCTGACACCGTCTTGACAAATGACAAAATTGCCCCTCATTCGATTTTTCTTTATTAAATTTCTTGGGCCATTTCCAATCAACCTGCCAAATTTTAGCCCATTCCGACATCGTTCCTCAGTCCAATTTCTCAAGCCGTTTCCAATCAACCAGCCAAATTTCCGCCCATTCCGACACAGTGGCGACCAATGACAAAATTGCCCCTGGTGCGGCTTTTTTGTTAAATTTCTCGGACCGTTTCCAATCAACCTGCCAAATTTCAACCCATTCCGACACCGTTCGCAGTCCAATTTCTCGGGCTGTTTCCAATAAACCGGCAAAATTTCAGTCCATTACGACACTGTCGCAACAAATGACAAAATTGCCCCTGGTGCGGTTTTTCATTCTTAAATTTCTCGGACCATTTCCAATCAACCTGCCAAATTTTAGCCTATTTTGACACCGTTCCCGAGTCCAATTTCTCTGGCTGTTACCAATCAACCTGCCAAATTTCAGCCCATACCAACACCGTCGTGACCAATGACAAAATTGCCCCTGGTGCGGTTTTTCTCTGTTAAAGTTTTTGGGCAGTTTCCAATCAACCTGCCAAATTTCAACCCATTCCGACACCGTTCCAGAGTCCAATTTCTGGGTCCATTTCCAAACAACTTGCCAAATTTCAGCCCATTCTGACACCGTTGCAACAAATGACAAAATTGCCCCGGGTGCGATTTTTCTTTGTTAAATTTCTCCAGCCATTTCCAATCCATCTGCTAAATTTCAGTCCAATTTCTCAGCTGTTTCCAATAACCATGCCAAATTTCAGCCGACTCCGACACCGTCGTGACAAATGACAAAATTGCCCCTGGTGCGATTTTTCTTTTTTAAATTTCTCGGGCCGTTTCCAATCTACCTACAAAATTTCAGCCCATTTCGACACTGTTCCCGAGTCCAATTTCTTGGGCCGTTTCCAATCAACCTGCCAAATTTCAGCCCATTCCGACATCGTTGCGACAAATGACGATTTCCCCTGGTGCGATTTTTATTTGTTAAATTTCTCGAGCCATTTCCAATCAATCTACCAAATTTTAGTCCAATTTCTCGGGCTGTTTCCAATCAACATGCCAATTTCAGCCCATTCCAACACCGTCGCGACAAATGACAAAATTGCCCCTGGTGCGATTTTTCTTTGTTAAATTTCTCGGGCCGTTTCCAACCCGCCTGCCAAATTTCAGCCCATTTCGACATCGATCCAGAGTCCAATTTCTCAGGTCGTTTCCAATTAAACTGCCAAATTTCAGACCATTCCGACACCGCCGCAACAAATGACAAAATTGCCCCATGTGCGATTTTTATTTGCTAAATTTCTCGAGCCGTTTCCAATCAACTTGCTAAATTTAAGCCCATTCCGACACCGTCGTGACAAATGACAAAACGACACCCGGTGCGGTTTTTCTTTATTAAATTTCTCGGGCCGTTTACAATCAACTTGCCAAATTTCAGCCCATTCCGACATCGTCGCGACAAATGAGAAAATTGGCCCCAGTGCGGTTTTTCAATCTTAAATTTCTCGGGGCCGTTTCCAATCAACCTGCTAAATTTCAGCCCATTCTGACACCGTCGCGACAAATGAAAAAATTGCCCATGGTGCGGTTTTTCTTTGTTAAATTTTTCGGGCCGTTTCCATTCAACCTAGCAAATTTCAACCCATTCCGACACCGTTCGCGAGTCCGATTTTTGGGGCCATTTCCAAACATCCTCAGCCCATTTCGACACCATTGCGACAAATGACAAAATTGCCCCTGGTCTGATTTTTCTTTTTTAAATTTCCCGGGCCGTTTCCAATCAACCTGCCAAATTTCAGCCCATTTTGACATCGTCGCGACAAATGACGAAATTGCCCCTGGTGCGGTTTTTCTTTGTTAAATTTCTCAGGCCGTTTCCAATCAACCTGCCAAATTTTAGCCCATTCCGACACCGTTTCAGAGTCCAATTTCTCAAGCCGTTGCCAATCAACCTGCCAAATTTCAATCCATTCCGAAACCGTCGCGACAAATGACAAAATTGCCCCTGGTGCGCTTTTTCATTCTTAAATTTCTTCGAGCTGTTTCCAATCAACCTGCCAAATTTCAGCCCATTTCAACACCGTTCTCGAGTCCAATTTAACCTGCCATATTTCAGCCCATTCCGACAACGTTGCGACAAATGATAAAATTGCCCCTCGTACAATTTTTCTTTGTTAAGTTTTTCGGGCTATTTTCAACCAACCTCCAAATTCCGGAACATTTCGACTCCGTTCTTGAGCCCAATTTCTCGGGCTCTTTCCAATCAACCTACTAAATTTCAGCCCATTCCGACACCTTTGCGACAGATGATAAAATTGCCCCTGGTGTGGTTTTTCTTTTTTAAATTTCTCGAGCCGTTTCCAATCAACCTGCAAAATTTCAGTCCAATTTCTCAGGCCGTTTTCGATCAACCTACCAAATTTAAGCCCATTCCGACACTGTCGCGACAAATGAAAAAACGACGCCCGGTGCGATTTTTCGTTAGAAAATTTCTCGGGCCGTTTACAATCAACTTGCAAATTTCAGCCCATTCCGACATCGTCGCGACAGATGAGAAAATTGCCTCTGGTGCGATTTTTTTTTGCTAAATTTCTCGGGCCGTTTCCAATCAATCTGCCAAATTTCAACCTACTCCGACAGTTGCGACAAATGACAAAATTACCTCTGGTGTGGTTTTTATTTGTTAAATTTTTCGGGCCGTTTCCAATCAACCTGCAAAATTTTAGCCCATTCCGACACCGTTCGGGTGTCCAATTTCTCGGGCCGTTTCCAATCAACCTGCCGAATTTCAGTCTATTCCGACACCGTCGTGACAATGGACAAAATTGGCCCTAGTGCAATTTTTCATTCTTAAATTTCTCAGGGCCGTTTCCAATCAACCTGCCAAATTTCAGCCCATTCCGACACCGTCGCGACAAATGACAAAATTTCCCCTGGTACGGTTTTTCTTTGTTAAATTTTTCGGGTTGTTTCCATTCAACCTGGCAAATTTCAGCCCATTCCGACACCATTATGACAAATGACAAAATTGACGCTGGTGCAATTTTTCTTTGTTAAATTTCTCGGGCCGTTTCCAATCAACCTGCCAAATTTCAGCCGATTCCGACACCGTCGCGACAAATGACAAAGTTGCCCCTGGTGTGATTTTTCTTTGTTAAATTTCTCGGGCTGTTTCCAATCAACCGATCGAATTTCAGTCCATTCCGACATCGTCACGACAAATGACAAAATTGCCCCTGGTGCTATTTTTCTTTGTTAAATTTCTCGGGCCATTTCCAATCAACCTGCCAAAATTCAGCCCATTCCGACACAGTTGCGACAAATGACAAAATTGTCCCATGTGAGGTTTTTCTTTGTTAAACTTCTCGGGCCGTTTCCAATCGACCTGCCAACTTGCAGCCCATTCCAACATCGTTCCGAAGTCCAATTTCTCAGGCCGTTTCCAATTAACCTGCCAAATTTCAGTCCATTTCGACACTGTCGTGACAAATAACAAAATTGCCCCTGGTGCGGTTTTTCATTCTTAAATTTCTCCGAGCTGTTTCCAATCAACCTGCCAAATTTCAGCCCATTTCAACACCGTTCTCAAGTCCAATCTAACCTGGTAAATTTTAGCCCATTCCGACAACGTTGCGACAAATGACAAAATTGCCCCTCGTACGATTTTTCTTTGTTAAATTTTTCGGGCCGTTTTCAATCAACCTGCCAAATTCAAGAACATTTCGACTCCGTTCTTGAGCCCAATTTCTCGGGCCGTTTCCAATCAACCTGCCAAATTTCAACCCATTCCGACACCGTCGCGACAGATGATAGAATTGCCCCTGGTGTGGTTTTTCTTTTTTAAATTTTTCAGGCCGTTTCCAATCAACCTGCCAAATTTCATCCCATTTCGACACCGTTACCTAGTCCAATTTCTTCGGCCATTTCCAATCAACCTGCCAAATTTCAGCCTATTCCGACGCTGTCACGACAAATGACGAAATAGTCCCTAGTGCAGTTTTTCTTTGTCAAATTTCTCGAGCCGTTTCCAATCTACCTGCCAAATTTCAGCCCATTCCGACACCGTTCCCGAGTCCAATTTCTCGGGCCATTTCCAATCAACCTGCAAAATTTCAGCCCATTCCGACACTGTCGTGACAAATGATAAGATTGTCCCTGTGCGGTTTTTCTTTGTTAAATTTCTCGAGCTGTTTATAATCAACCAGCCAAATTTCAGTCCAATTTCTCAGGCCGTTTCCAATCAACCTGCCAAATTTTAGTCCAATTTCTCAGGCCGTTTCCAGTCAACCGGCTATATTTCAGCCCATTCCGACACCGTTGCGATAAATGAAAAAATTGCCCTTGGTGCAATATTTCTTTGTTAAATTTCTCGAGCCGTTTCCAATCAACCTGCCAAATTTCAGCTCATTTCGACACCGTTCGCGAGTCCAATTTCTCAAGTCGTTTCTAATCAACCTGCCAAATTTCAGACCATTTCGACACCGTCGCGACAAATGACAAAATTTCCCCTGGTATGATTTTTCTTTGTTAAATTCCTTGGCCGCTTCCAATCAACCTGCCAAATTTCAATCCAGTTTCTAGGGCCGTTTTCGATCAACCAGCCAAATTTCAGCCCATTTCGACACCGTCGCGACAAATGATAAAATGAACCCCGGTGCGGTTTGTTTTTGTTAAATTTTTCGGGCCATTTACAATCAACCTGCCAAATTTCAGCCCATTCCGACACCATCTTGACAAATGACAAAATTATCTTCGGTGCGATTTTTCTTTGTTAAATTTTTCGGGCCGTTTCAATCAGCCTGCTAAATTTTAGCCCATTCCGACACCGTTCGGGAGTCCAATTTCTCGGGCCGTTTCCAAACAACTTGCCAAATTTCAGTCCATTCCGACAACATCGCGACAATGGATGTAATTGCCCCTAGTGCGATTTTTCATTCCAATCAACAAGCCAAATTTAAGCCCATTCCGACACCGTCGCGACAAATGACAAAATTGCCCCTAGTACAATTTTTCTTTGTTAAATTTCTCGGGCTGTTTCCACCCAACCTGTCAAATTTTAGCCCATTTCGACACCGTTCCAAAGTCCAATTTCTCAAGCCGTTTCCAATCAACTTGCCAAATTTCAGACCATTCCAACACCGTCGCGACAAATGACAAAATTGCCCCTGGTGCGATTTTTCTTTGTTAAATTTCTCGAGCCATTTCCAATTAGTCTGCCAAATTTAAGTCCAATTTCTCGGGCCGTTTCCAATCAACCTGCCAAATTTCAGCCCATTCCGACATCGTCGCGACAAATGACAAAATAGCCCCTAGTGCGATTTTTCTTCTTTAAATTTCTCGGGCCATTTCCAACCAACCGGCCAAATTTCAGCCCATTTCGACACAGTTGTGACAAATGACAAAATTGCCTCTAGTGCGGTTTTTCTTTGTTAAACTTATCGGGCCATTTCCAATCGACCTGCCAAGTTTCAGCCCATTCCGACACCGTTCTGGAGTCCAATTTCTCGGGCCGTTTCCAATTAACCTGTCAAATTTCAGTCCATTCCGACACAGTCGCGAAAAATGACAAAATTGCCCCAGGTGTGGTTTTTTGTTCTTAAATTTCTCGGAGCCGTTTCCAATCATCCTGCCAAATTTCAGCCCATTTCAACACCGTCGAGACATATGAAAAATTTTCCCCTAGTGCGATTTTTCTTTGTTAAATTTCTCGGGCTGTTTCCAATCATCCTGCCAAATTTTAGCCCATTTCGACACCGTTCCCGAGTCCAATTTCTCCAGCAGTTTACAATCAACCTACCAAATTTCAGCCCATTCCGACACCTTCGCGACAAATGACAAAATTGCCCTTGGTGCAGTATTTCTTTGTTAAATTTCTCAAGCCGTTTCCAATCAACCAGCTAAATTTTAGTCCAATTTCTCAGGTCGTTTCAGATTAATCTTCTAAATTTCAGCCCATTTAGACATCGTTGCGACAAATGACAAAATTGCCCTTGGTGCATTTTTCTTTGTTAAATTTCTCGAGCCGTTTCCAACAAGCCTTCCAAATTTCAGCCCATTTCGACATCGATCCAGAGTCCAATTTCTCGGGCCGCTTCCAATCAAACTGCCAAATTTCAGACCACTCCGACACCATCGCAACGAATGACAAAATTGCCCCAGGTGGGATTTTTCTTTGTTAAATTTCTCGAGCCGTTTCCAATCAAGCTGCCAAATTTCAGTCCAATTTCTCAAGCCGTTTTCGATCAACCTACCAAATTTAAGCCCATTCCGATACCGTCGCGACAAATGACAAAACTTCTTTATTAAATTTCTCGGGCCGTTTACAATCAACTTGCCAAATTTCAGTCAATTTCGACATCGTCGCGACAAATGAGAAAATTGCCTTTGGTGCGATTTTTCTTCGTTAAATTTCACGGGCCGTTTCCAATCAACCTGCCAAATTTTAGCCAACTCCACACAGTTGCGACAAATGACAAAATTACCTCTGGTGCGGTTTTTCTTTGTCAAATTTTTGGGCCGTTTCCAATCAACCTGCTAAATTTTAGCCCATTCCGACACCGTTCGGGTATCCAATTTCCCGGGCCGTTTCCAATCAACCAGCCAAATTTCAGTCCATTCCGACACCGTCGCGACAATGGACAAAATTGCCCCTAGTGCGGTTTTTCATTCTTAAAATTCTCGGGGTCATTTCCAATCAACCTGCCAAATTTCAGCCAATTCCGACACCGTCGCGACAAATGACAAAATTATCCCTGGTGCGGTTTTTCTTTGTTAAATTTTTCGGGCCGTTTCCATTCAACCTGGAAAATTTCAGCCCATTCCGACACCGTTCTCGAGTCCGATTTATGGGGCCATTTCCTAACAACCTATCAAATTTCAGCCCATTCCGACACCGTTACGACAAATGACAAAATTGACTCTGGTGCGATTTTTCTTTGTTAAATTTCTCGGGCCATTTCCAATCAACCTGCCAAATTTCAACCGATTCCGACACCGTCGAGACAAATGATAAAATTGCCCTGGTGTGATTTTTCTTATTTAAATTTCTCGGGCCGTTTCCAATCAACCTGCCAAATTTCAGTCCAATTTCTCGGGCCGTTTCCAATCAACCTGTCAAATTTCAATCCGAATGACAAAATTGCCCCTGGTGTGGTTTTTCTTTGTTATATTTCTCGGGCCATTTCCAATCAGCCTGCCAAATTTCAGCCCATTCCAACACAGTTGCGACAAATGATAAAATTGCCTCTGGTGCAGTTTTCTATGTTAAACTTATCGAGCCATTTCAAATCAACCTGCCAAATTTCAGCCCATTCCGACACCGTTCCGGAGTCCAATTTCTCGAGCCGCTTCCAATTAACCTGCCAAATTTCAGTCCATTCCGACATCGTGGCGACAAATGACAAAATTTTCCCTGGTGCGATTTTTCATTCTTAAATTTCTCGGAGCCGTTTCCAATCATTCAGCCAAATTTCAGCCCATTTCGATAGCGTCGAGACAAATAAAAAAATTGCCCCTGGTGCGGTTTTTCTTTGTTAAATTTCTCGGGCCGTTTCCAATCATCCTGCCAAATTTCAACCCATTCCGACACCGTTCCCGAGTCCAATTTCTCGGGCAGTTTCCAATCAACTTACCAAATTTCAGCCCATTCTGACACCTTCGCGACAAATCACAAAATTGCCCCTGGTGCGGTATTTCTTTGTTAAATTTCTCGAGCCGTTTCCAATCAAACTGCCAAATTTTAGTCCAATTTCTCGTGCCGTTTCAGATTAATCTGCTAAATTTCAGCCCATTCAGACAACGTCGAGAAAAATGACGAAATTGCCCGTGGTGCAGTTTTCTTTGTTAAATTTCTCGGGCCGTTTCCAACCAGCCTGCCGAATTTCAGCCCATTTCGACATCGATCCACAGTCAAATTTCTCAGGCCGTTTCCAATTAAACTGCCAAATTTCAGACCATTCCGACACCATCACAACAAATGACAAAATTGCCCCAGGTGCGATTTTTCTTTGTTAAATTTCTCGAGCCGTTTCCAATCAACCTGCCAAATTTCAGTCCAATTTCTCGAGCCGTTTCCGATCAACCTGCTAAATTTAAGCCCATTCCGACACCGTCGCGACAAATGACAAGACGATGCTCGGTGCAATTTTTCTTTATTAAATTTCTCGGGCCGTTTACAATCAACTTGCCAAATTTCAGCCCATTCCGACATCGTCGCGACAAATGAGAAAATTGCCTCGGGTACGATTTTTCTTTGTTAAATTTCTCGGGCCGTTTCCAATTAACCTGCCAAATTTCAGCCCACTCCGACACAGTTGCAACAAATGACCAAAATTACCTCTGGTGCGGTTTTTCATTGTTAAATTTTTCGTGCCGTTTCCAATCAGCCTGCTAAATTTTAGCCCATTCCGACACCATTCTGGTATCCAATTTCTCGGGCCGTTTCCAATTAACCTGCCAAATTTCAGTCCATTCCGAAACCGTCGCGACAAATGACAAAATTGCCCCTAGTGCGGTTTTTCAATCTTAAATTTCTCAGGGCTGTTTCCCATCAACCTGCCAAATTTCAGCCCATTCCGACACTGTCGCAACAGATGACAAAATTGCCCATGGTGCGGTTTTTCTTTGTTAAATTTTTCGGGCCGTTTCCATTCAACCTGTCAAATTTCAGCCCATTTCGACACCGTTCCCTAGTCCGATTTCTGGGGCCATTTCCAAACAACCTGCCAAATTTCAGCCTATTTCGACACCGTTACGAAAAATAACAAAATTGACTCTAGTGCGGTTTTTTTTTGTTAAATTTCTCGGGCCGTTTCCAATCAACCTACCAAATTTCAGTCCATTCCAATACCGTCGCGACAAATGACAAAATTGTCGCTTGTCTAATTTTTCTTTTTTAAATTTCTCGGGTCGTTTCCAATCAACCTACCAAATTTCAGTCCATTCCAATACCGTCGCGACAAATGACAAAATTGCCCCTTGTCTAATTTTTCTTTTTTAAATTTCTCGGGCCGTTTCAAATCAACCTGCCAAATTTCAGCCCATTTCGACATCGTCGCGACAAATGACAAAATTGCCCCTGGTGCGGTTTTTCTTTGTTAAACTTCTCGGGCCGTTTCCAATCAGCCTGCCAAATTTCAGCCCATTCCGATACCATTCCGGAGTCCAATTTCTCGGGCCGTTTCCAATTAACCTGCCAAATTTCAGTGCATTTCGACACCGTCGCGACAAATGACAAAATTGCCCCTGGTCTAATTTTTCTTTTTTAAATTTCTCGGGCCGTTTCCAATCAACTTGCCAAATTTTAGCCCATTCCGACACCGTCGTGACAACTGACAAAATTGCCCTGGTACGATTTTTCTTTTATAAATTTCTAGGGCCGTTTCCAATCAACCTGCCAAATTTTAGCCCATTCCGACACCGTTCCAGAGTCCAATTTCTGGGGCCATTTCCAAACAACCTGCCAAATTTCAACCCATTCCGACACCGTTACGATAAATGATAAAATTGCCCCTAGTGCGGTTTTTCATTGTTAAATTTCTCGAGCCATTTCCAATCAATCTACCAAATTTCTGTCCAATTTCTCGGGCCGTTTCCAATCAACCTGCCAAATTTCAGCCCATTCCGACATCGTCGTGACAAATGACAAAATTGCCCCTGTGCGATTTTTCTTTGTTAAATTTCTCGAGCCATTTCCAATCAATCTGATAAATTTCAGTCCAATTTCTCAGGCCGTTTCCAATCAACATGCCAAATTTCAGCCCATTCCGACACCGTCATGATAAATGAAAAAATTGCCCCAGGTGCGATTTTTCTTTGTTAAATTTCTCGGGCCATTTCCACCCAACCTGGCAAATTTCAGCCCATTTCGACACCGTTCCAGGGTCCAATTTCTCGGGCCGTTTCCAATCAACCTGCTAAATTTTAGACCATTCCGACACTGCTGCGACAAATGACAAAATTGCCCCTGTGTGATTTTTCTTTGTTAAATTTCTCGTGCCGTTTCCAATCAACCTGCCAAATTTCAGATCAATTTCTCGGGCCGTGTCCAATCAACTTGCCAGATTTTAACCCATTCCGACATCGTCAAGACAAATGCCAAAATTGCCCTTGGTGCGATTTTTCTTTGTTATATTTCTCGGGCCGTTTTCAATCAACCTGCCAAATTTCAGCCCATTCCAACACAGTTGCAATGAAAGATAAAATTACCTCTGGGGCGGTTTTTATATGTTAAACTTATCAGGCCATTTCCAATCAACCTGCCAAATTTCAGCCCATTCTGACACCGTTCCGGAGTCCAATTTCTCAAGCCGCTTCCAATTTACCTGCCGAATTTCAGTCCATTCCGACACCGTCGCGACAAATGACAAAATTTCCCTTGGTGCGATTTTTCAATCTTAAATTTCTCGGAGCCGTTTTAAATAATCCTGCCAAATTTCAGCCCATTTCGACACCTTCGAGACAAATGAAAATATTGCCCCTGGTGCGATTTTTCTTTGTTAAATTTCTCGGGCCGTTTCCAATCATCCTGCCAAATTTCAGCCCATTTCGACACCGTTCCCGAGTCCAATTTCTCGGGCAGTTTCCAATCAACCTACCAAATTTCAGCCAATTCTGACACCTTCGCGACAAATCACAAAATTGCCCCTGGTGCGATTTTTCTTCTTTAAATTTCTCGGGCAGTTTCCAACCAACCGGCCAAATTTCAGTCCATTTTGACGCCGATCTAGAGTCCAATTTCTCGGGCCGTTTCCAATCAATAGCCAAATTTCAAACCATTCCGACACCGTCGCGACAAATGACAAAATTGCCCCTGGTGCGGATTTTCTTTGTTAAATTTCTCGAGCCATTTCCAATCAATCTGCCAAATTTCAGTCCAATTTCTCGGGCCCTTTCCAATCCACATGCCAAATTTCTGCCCATTCCGACACCGTCGCGATAAATGACAAAATAGCCCCTGGTGCGATTTTTCTTTGTTAAATTTCTCGGGCTATTTTCAATCAACCTGTCAAATTCCTGGGCAATCCGACACCATTCTCGAGTCCAATTTCTTGAGCCGTTTCCAATCAACCTGCCAAATCTTAGCCGATTTCGACACCGTCGCGATAAATGACAAAATTGCCCCTGGTGCGATTTTTCTTTTTTAAATTTCTCGAGCTGTTTCCAATCTACCTGCCAACTTTTAACCCATTCTGACACCGTTCTCGAGTCCAATTTATCGGGCCGTTTCCAATCAACCTGCCAAATTTCAGCCCATTCCGACATCGTCGCGGCAAATGACAAAATTGCCCCTGGTGCGATTTTTCTTTGTTAAATTTCTCGAGCCATTTCCAATCAATCTGCCAAATTTCTGTCCAATTTCTCGGGCCATTTCCAATCAACGTACCAAATTTCAACCCATTTCGACACCGTCGCGACAAATGACAAAGTAGCCCCTGATGCGATTTTTCTTCTTTAAATTTCTCGGGCAGTTTCCAACCAACCAGCCAAATTTCAGCCCATTTTGACACCGATCTAGAGTCCAATTTCTCGGGCCATTTCCAATCAATAGCCAAATTTCAAACCATTCCGACACCGTCGCGACAAATGACAAAATTGCCCCTGGTGCGATTTTTTGTTTGTTAAATTTCTCGGGCCGCTTCCAGTCAACCTGCCAAATTTAAGCCCATTCCGACACAGTTGCGACAAATGACAAAATTGCCCCTGGTGCGATTTTTCTTTGTTAATCTTCTTGGGCCGTTTCCAATCAACCTGCCGAATTTCAGCCCATTTCGACACCGTTCCGTAGTCCGATTTCTCGGGCTGTTTCCAATCAACCTGCTAAATTTCAGTCCATTCCGACACCGTCGTGACAAATGACCAAATTGCCCCTGGTGCGATTTTTCATTCTTAAATTTCTCGGAGCCGTTTCCAATCAAGTTGCCGAATTTCAGCCTGTTCCGGCACCGTCGAGACAAATGACAAAATTGCCCCTAGTGCATTTTTTCTTTGTAAAATTTCTCGGGCCGTTTCCAATCAACCTGCCAAATTTCAGCCCATTCCGACACCGTTCCCGAGTCCAAATCCACAGACAGTTTCCAATCAACCTACCAAATTTCAGCCGATTTCGGCACCTTCGCGACAAATAACAATATTGCCCCTGGTGCGATTTTTCTTTGTTAAATTTCTCGTGCCATTTCCAATCTACCTGCCAAATTTTAGTCCAATTTCTCTGACCGTTTCCAATCAATCAGCTAAATTTCAGCCCATTCTGACACCGTCGCGACAAATGACAAAATTGCCCCTGGTGCGATTTTTCTTTGTTAAATTTCTCGGGCCGTTTCCAACCAACCTGCCAAATTTCAGCCCATTTCGACACCGTTCGAGAGTCCAATTTCTTGGGCCATTTCCAATCAACCAGCAAAATTTCAGATCATTCTGACACCATCACGACAAATGACAAAATTGTCCTAGGTGTGATTTTTCTTTCTTAAATTTCTAGAGCCGTTTCCAATCAACCTGCCAAATTTCAGTCCATTCCAATACCGTCACGACAAATGAAAAAATGACCATCGGTGCGGTTTTTCTTTATTAAATTTCTCGGGCCATTTACAATCAACCTGTCAAATTTCAGCCCATTCCGACATCGTCGCGACAAATAAGAAAATTGCCTCTATTGCGGTCTTTCTTTGTTAAATTTCTCGGGCCGTTTCCAATCAACCTGCTAAATTTCAGCCCATAATGATAAAATCACCTCTGGTGTGTCTTTCTTTGTTAAACTTTTCGGGCCGTTTTCAATCAACCTGCCGAATTTCAGCCCATTCCGACACCATTCCGGAGTCCAATTTCTCGGGTCGTTTCCAATCGACCTGCAAAATTTCAGTCCATTCCGACACCGTCACGATAAATGACAAAATTGCCGCTGGTGTGGTTTTTCATACTTAAATTTCTAGGGGCCATTTCCAATCAACGTGCTAAATTTCAGCCCATTCCGACACCGTCGCGACAAATGACAAAATTGCCCCTGGTACAATTTTTCTTTGTTAAATTTCTCGGGTCGTTTTCAATCAGCCTGCCAAATTCCAGAACATTCCGACACCATTCTCGAGTCCAATGTCTGGGGCCGTTTCCAATAAACCTGCCAAATTTCAGCCCTTTCCGACACTGTCGCGACAAATGATAAAATTGCCCCTAGTGCGATTTTTCTTTGTTAAATTTCTCGGGCCGTTTCCAATCAACCAACCACTCGGGCCATTTCCAACCAACCTGCCAAATTTTAGTTCAATTTCTCGGGCCGTTTCCAATCAACTTGCAAAATTTCAGCCCGTTCCGACACCGTTGCGACAAATGAGAAAATTGCCCCTGGTGTGATTTTTCTTTGTTAAATTTCTCGGGTCGTTTCCAATCAACCTGCCAAATTTCAGCTCATTTCGACACAGTTCGTGAGTCCAATTTTTTGGGCCGTTTCCAATCAACCTACCAAATTTCGGACCATTCTGACACCATCGTGACAAATGAAAAACTTACCCCTGGTGCGATTTTTCTTTGTTAAATTTCTCGGGCCGTTTCCAATCAACCTGCCAAATTTCAGTCCAATTTCTCAGGCCGTTTCCAATCAACCTGCCAAATTTGCGACAAATGACAAAATGACCCCGGTGCGATTTTTCTTTGTTAAATTTCTCGGGCCGTTTACAGTAAACCTGCCAAATTTCAGGCCATTCCGACACCGTCTTGACGAATGACAAAATTACCCCTGGTGCGACTTTTCTTTGTTAAATTTCTCGCCCCATTTCCAATCAACCTGCCAAATTTTAGCCCATTCTGACACCATTCCCAACTCCAATTTCTCGGCCCGTTTCCAATCAACTTGTCAAATTTCAGCCCATTCCGACACCGTCGCGACAAATGACAAAATGACCCCCGTTGCGGTTTTTCTTTGTTAAATTTTTCAGGCCGTTTCCATTCAACCTGGCAAATTTTAGCCCATTCCAGCACCGTTCCCGAGTCCGATTTTTGGAGCCATCTCCAAACAACCTGCCAAATTTCCACCCATTCTGACACTGTTGCGACAAATGACAAAATTGCCCCTTCTGTAATTTTCTTTGTTAAATTTCTCGGGCCGTTTCCAACCAACTTGCCAAATTTTAGCCCATTTCGACATCGATCCAGAGTCCAATTTCTTGGGCCTTTTCCAATCAAACTGCCAAATTTCAGACCATTTCGACACCGTCGCGACAAACGACAAAATTGCCCCTAGTGCGGTTTTTCTTTGTTAAATTTCTCCGGCCATTTCCAATCAACCTGCAGAATTTCAGTCCAATTTCTCGGGCCGTTTCCAATCAACCTGCCAAATTTCAGCCCATTTCGACACTGTCGCGACAAATGACAAAATGACCCCCAGTGCGATTTTTCTTTATTAAATTTCTCGGGCCGTTTACAATCAACCTGCCAAATTTCAGCCCATTCCGACATCATCATGACAAATGACAAAATTGCCCTTGGTGCGATTTTTCTTTGTTGAATTTCTCAGGCCATTTCCATTCAAACTGACAGATTTCAGCCTATTCCGACACAGTTACGACAAATGACAAAATTGCCCCTGGTGCGGCTTTTCTTTGTTAAACTTCTCGGGCCGTTTCCAGTCAACCTGCCAAATTTCAGCCCACTTCGACACCGTTTCGAAGTCCAATTTCTCGGGCTGTTTCCAATCAACCTGCAAAACTTCAGTCCATTCCGACATCGTCTCGACAAATGACAAAATTGCCCCTTGTGTGGTTTTTCATTCTTAGATTTCTCGGAGCCGTTTCCAATCAACCAAGCAAATTTCAGTCCATTCTGACACCGTCGCGACAAATGACAAAATTGCCCCTGGTGCGATTTTTCTTTGTTAAATTTTTCGGGCCATTTCCAATCAACATGTCAAATTTCAACCCATTTAGACACTATTCTCAAGTCCAATTTCTTGGGCCATTTCCAAACAACCTGCCAAATTTCAACCCATTTCGACACCGTTGCGACAAATGAGAAAATTGCCCATGGTATGGTTTTTTTTGTTAAATTTCTTAGGCCGTTTTCAATCGACCTGCCAAATTCCAGAACATTCCGACACCGTTCCTGAGTCCAATTTCTTGGGCCGTTTCTAATCAATCTGCCAAATTTCAGCCCATTCTGACACCGTCGTAACAAATTATAAAATTGCCCCAAGTGCGGTTATTGTTTTTTAAATTTCTCAGGTCGTTTCCAATCAACCTGTGAAATTTCATCCCATTTCGACGCCGTTACCTGGTCCAATTTCTTGGGCCATTTCCAATCAACCTACCAACTTTTAGCCCATTCCGACACTGTCGCGACAAATGACAAAATTGTGCCCGGTGCAGTTTTTCTTTGTTAAATTTCTCGAGCCGTTTCCAATCTATCGGCCAAATTTCAGCCCATTTTCACACCGTTCCTGAGTCCAATTTTTCGAGCTGCTTCCAATCAACCAGCCAAATTTCAACCCATTCCGACACTATCGCGACAAATGATAAAATTGCCCCTAGTACGATTTTTTTTAAATTTCTCGGGTTGTTTCCAATCAACCAGCCAAATTTCAGTCCAATTTCTCGGGTCATTTCCAATCAACCTGCTAAATTTTAGTCCAATTTCTCGGGCCGTTTCCAATCAACCTGCTAAATTTAAGCCCATTCCGACACCGTTGCGACAAATGAAAAAATTGCCCCTGGTTCGTTTTTTCTTTGTTAAATTTCTCGGGCCGTTTCCGATCAACCTGCGAAATTTCAGCTCATTTCTACACCGTTCACAAGTCCAATTTCTCTGGCTGTTTGCAATCAACCTGCCAATTTTCAGACCATTTCGACACCGTCGCGACAAATGACAAAATTGGCCTTGGTGCAATTTTTCTGTGTTAAATTTCTCGGGCCTTTCCAATTAGCCAACCAAATTTCAGTCCAATTTCTTGGGCCGCTTCCAATCAACCCGCCAAATTTCAACCCATTTCGACACAGTCACGACAAATGACAAAATGACCCCCGGTGCGATTTTTCTTTGTTAAATTTCTCGGGCCGTTTACAATCAACCTGAGAAATTTCACCTCATCCCGACTCCGTCTTGACAAATGACAAAATTGCCCCTGGTGCGATTTTTCTTTGTTAAATTTCTCGGGCCATTTCAAATCAACCGGCCAAATTTCAGTCATTTCGACACCGTTTTGCAGTCCAATTTCTCGGGCCGTTTCCAATAAACCAACAAAATTTCAGTCCATTCCAACACAGTCACGACAAATGACAAAATTGCCCCTGGTGCAGTTTTTCATTCGTAAATTTCTCGGACCGTTTCCAATCAACCTGCAAAATTTTAGCCCATTTCGACACCATTCTCGAGTCCAATTTCTCTGGCCATTTCCAATCGACCTGCCAAATTTCAGCCCATTCCGACTCCGTTCCCAAGTCCAATTTCTAGGGCCATTTCCAAACAACTTGCCAAATTTCAGCCCATTCCGACACTGTTGTGACAAATGTCAAAATTGCCCCTGGTGCAGTTTTTCTTTGTTAAATTTCTCGGGCCGTTTTCAATCAACCTGGTAAATTCTAGCGCAATCCGACATCGTTCCCGGGTCCAATTTCTCGGGCCGTTTCCAATCACCCTACCAAATTTCAGCCAATTTCAACACCGTCGCAACAAATGACAAAATTACCCCTAGTGCGATTTTTCTTTTTTAAATTTCTCGGACCGTTTCCAATCAATCTGCCAAATTTTAGCCCATTCTGACATCATTCCCAAGTCCAATTTCTTGGACCGTTTCCAATCAACCTGCCAAATTTCAGCCCATTTCGACATCGTCGCGGCAAATGACAAAATTGCCCCTGGTGCGGTTTTTCTGTGTTCAATTTCTCGAGCCATTTCCAGTCAATCTGCCAAATTTTAGTCCAATTTCTCAAGCCGTTTCTAATCAACGTGCCAAATTTCAGCCCATTCCGACATCGTCGCGGCAAATGAGAAAATAGCCCCTGGTGCGAGTTTTCTTTGTTAAATTTCTCGAGCCATTTCCAATCAATCTGCCAAATTTAAGTCCAATTTCTCGGACCATTTCCAATCAACATGCCAAATTTCAGCCCATTCCAACACCATCGCGACAAATGACAAAATAGCCCCTGGTGCGATTTTTCTTCTTTAAATTTCTCGGGCCGTTTCCAACCAACCGGCCAAATTTTAGCCCATTTCGACACCATTCTAGAGTTCAATTTCTCGGGCCGTTTCCAATCAACCAGCCAAATTTCAGACCATTCTGACACCGCCGCGACAAATGACAAAATTGCCCCAGGTGCGATTTTTCTTTGTTAAATTTCTCGGGCCGTTTCCAATCGACCTGCCAAATTTAAGCCCATTTCGACAAAGTTGCGAGAAATGACAAAATTACTGCTGGTGCGATTTTTCTTTGTTAAACTTCTCGGGCCGTTTCCAATCAACTTGCCAAATTTCAGCCCATTTCGACACCGTTCCGTAGTCCGATTTCCCGGGCCGTTTCCAATCAACCTTCTAAATTTTAGTCCATTCCAACACCGTCGCGACAAATGACAAAATTGCCACTGGTGCGGTTTTTCTTTGTTAAATTTCTCGAGCCATTTCCAATCTACTTGCTAAATTTTAGTCCAATTTCTTAGGCCATTTCCAATCAATCAGCAAAATTTCAGTCCATTCCGACACCGTCACGATAAATGACGAAATTGCCCCTGTTGCGATTTTTCTTTGTAAAATTTCTCGGGCCGTTTCCAACCAACCTGCCAAATTTCGGCCCATTTCAACACCGTTCAAGAGTCCAATTTCTCGGGCCATTTCCAGTGAACCTGCAAAATTTCAGACCATTCCCACACCGCCACGACAAATAACAAAATTGCCCCAGGTGCAATTTTTCTTTGTTAAATTTCTAGAGCCGTTTTGAATCAACTTGCCAAATTTCAGTCCATTCCGACACCGTCACGACAAATGACAAAATGACCCCTGGTGCAGTTTTTCTTTATTAAATTTCTCGGGCCATTTACAATCGACCTGCCAAATTTCAGCCCATTCCGACATCATCACGACAAATAAGAAAATTGCCTCTGGTGCGGTTTTTCTTTGTTAAATTTCTCGAGCCGTTTCCAATCAACCTGCCAAATTTCAGCCCATAATGACAAAATTACCTCTGGTGCAGTCTTTCTTTGCTAAACTTTTCGGGCCGTTTCCAATCAACCTGCCAAATTTCAGCCCATTCCGACACCGTTCCGGAGTCTAATTTCTTAGGTTGTTTCCAATCGACCTACCAAATTTCAGTCCATTCCAACACCGTGGCAACAAATGATAAAATTGCCGCTGGTGTGGTTTTTCATTCTTAAATTTCTAGGGGCTATTTCCAATCAGCCTGCTAAATTTTAGCCCACTCCAACACCGTCGCGACAAATGACGAAATTGCCCCTGGTACTATTTTTCTTTGCTAAATTTCTCGGGTCATTTTCAATCAACCTGCCAAATTCAAGAACATTCCGACACCGTTCCTGAGTCAAATTTCTCGAGCCGTTTCCAATCAACCTGCCAAATTTCAACCCATTTCGACACCGTCACGACAAATGATAAAATTGCCCCTGGTGCGGTTTTTCTTTTTTTAATTTCTCGGGCCGTTCCGATCAACTGCCAAATTTCGGCCCATTCCGACACTGTCGCGACAAATGATAAAATTGCCCTTGGTGCAACTTTTCTTTGTTAAATTTCTCGAGCCATTTCCAATCTACCTGCCAAATTTCAGCCCATTCTGACGCCGTTCCCGTGTCCAATTTCTCAGGCCGTTTCCAATAAACCTGCCAAATTTCATCCCTTTCTGACACTGTCGCGACAAATGATAAAATTGCCCCTGGTGCGATTTTTCTTTGTTAAATTTCTTGGGCCGTTTCCAATCAACCAGCCAAATTTCAGTCCAATTTCTCGTGCCGTTTCCAATCAACCTGCTAAATTTCAGCCCATTCCGACGCCGTTGCGACAAATGAAAAAATTGCCCCTAGTGTGATTTTTCTTTGTTAAATTTCTCGGGTCGTTTCCAATCAACTTGCCAAATTTCAGCTCATTTCGACACCGTTCGTGAGTCCAATTTTTCGGGCCGTTTCCAATCAACCTACCAAATTTCAGACCATTCTGACACCGTCACGACAAATGACAAACTTACCCTTGGTGCGATTTTTCTTTGCTAAATTTCTCGGGCCGTTTCCAATCAACCTGCCAAATTTCAGCCCATTCCGACATCGTCGTGACAAATGACAAAATGACCCCCGGTGCGATTTTTCTTTGTTAAATTTCTCAGACCGTTTACAATCAACCTGCCAAATTTCAGGTCATTCCGACACCGTCTTGACAAATGACAAAATTGCCCCTGGTGCGATTTTTCTTTGTTAAATTTCTCGGGCCATTTCCAATCAACCTGCCAAATTTCAGCCCATTTCGACACCGTTCCAGAGTCCAATTTCTCGGCCCGTTTCCAATCAACCTGCCAAATTTCAGCCCATTCCGACACCCTCGCGACAAATGACAAAATTACCTCTGGGGCTATTTTTCTTTGTTAAATTTCTCGGACCGTTTCCAATCAACCTGCCAATCATCTGCCCATTCCGACACCGTTCCACAGTCCAATTTCTCGAGCCATTTCCAATAAACCTGCAAAATTTCAGTCCATTCCGACTTCGTCGCGACAAATGATAAAATGCCCCTGGTGCGGTTTTTCATTTTAAAATTCTCGGGCCGTTTCCAATCAACCTACCAAATTTTAGCCCATTTTGACACTGTTCCTGAGTCCAATTTCTTTGGTCGTTTCCAATCAACCTGCCAAATTTCAGCCCATTTCGACACCATCGCGACGAATGATAAAATTGCCCCTGGTGCGATTTTTCTTTGTTAAATTTCTCTGGCCGTTTTCAATCAACCTGCTAAATTCCAGCGCATTCCGACACCGTTCCCGAGTCCAATTCTTGGACCATTTCCAATCAACATGCCAAATATTAGCCAATTCCGACACCGTCGCGACAAATGACTAAATTGCCCTGGTGTGATTTTTCCTTTTTAAATTTCTCGGGCCACTTCCAATCTACCTACCAAATTTTAGCCCATTTCGACACTGTTCCCGAGTTCAATTTTTTTGTCCTTTTCCAATCAACCTGCCAAATTTCAGCCCATTCCGACACCGTCGTAACAAATGACAAAATTATACCTGGTACGGTTTTTCTTTGTTAAATTTCTCGGGCCGTTTCCAATCAACCTGTAAAATTTCATTCCAATTTCTCGGGCCATTTCCAATCAACCTGCTAAATTTCAGCTCATTTCGACACCGTCGCGACAAATGACAAAATTGCCCTTGGTGCGATTTTTCTTTGTTAAATTTCTCAAGCCATTTCCAATCAATCTGCCAAATTTCAGTCCAATTTCTCGAGCCCTTTCCAATCAACATGCCAAATTTCAGCCCATTCCGACACCGTCGCGACAAATGACAAAATTGCCCCTGGTGCAATTTTTCTTTGTTAAATTTCTCGGGCCGTTTCCAACCAACCTGCCAAATTTCAGCCCATTCTGACACCGTTCCCGAGTCCAATTTCTTTGGCCGTTTCCAATCAACCTGCCAAATTTCAGCCCATTTCGACACCGTTCCTGAGTCCAATTTCTCGGGCTGTTTCCAATCAACCAGCCATATTTTCGTACATTCCGACACAGTGGCGACAAATGACAAAATTGCCCCTGGTGCGGCTTTTTCGTTAAATTTCTCGGGCCGTTTCCAATCAACCTACCAGATTTTAGCCCATTCCGACACCGTTTGGCAGTCTAATTTCTTGGGCCATTTCCACTCAACCTGCCAAATTTCAGCCGATTCCGACACCGTCGCGACAAATGACAAAATTACCCCTAGTGCGGTTTTTCGTTGTTAAATTTCTCGGGCTGTTTCTAGTCAACCTGCTAAATTTCTGCCCATTCCGACACCGTTCCGCAGTCCAATTTCACGACCCGTCTCCAATAAACTAACAAAATTTCAGTCAATTTCAACACCGTCGCGATAAATGCCAAAATGCCCCTGGTGCGGTTTTTCATTTTAAATTTCTCGGCCCGTTTCCAATCAACCTGCTAAATTTTAGCCCATTCGGACACCGTTCCCGAGTCCAATTTCTTTGGCCGTTTCCAATCAACCTGCCAAATTTCAGCCCATTCCGACACCGTTCCTGAGTCCAATTTCTCGGGCTGTTTCCAATCAACCAACCAAATTTTCGCACATTCCGACACAGTGGCGACAAATGACAAAATTGCACTTGGTGCGACTTTTCGTTAAATTTCTCGGGCCGTTTCCAATCAACCTGCCAAATTTTAGCCCATTCCGACACCGTTTGGCAGTCCAATTTCTTGGGCCGTTTCCAATCAACCTGCCAAATTTCAGCCGATTCCGACACCGTCGCGACAAATGACAAAATTGCCCCTGGTGTGGTTTTTCATTCTTAAATTTCTCGGGTCGTTTCCAATCAACCTGCCAAATTTTAGCCCATTCTGACACCGTCCCCGAGTCCAATTTCTCTGGCTGTTTCCAATCAACCTACCAAATTTCAGCCCATACCGACACCATCACGACCAATGACAAAATTGCCCTTGGTGCGGTTTTTCTTTGTTAAATTTTTCTGGCCGTTTCCAATCAACTTGCCAAATTTCAGCCCATTCCGACACCGTTCCAGAGTCCAATTTCTAGGGCCATTTCCAAACAACCTGCCAAATTTCAGCCCATTCCGACACCGTTGCGACAAATGACAAAATTACCCCTGGTGCGATTTTTCTTTGTTAAATTTCTCGAGCCATTTCCAATCAATTTGCCAAATTTCAATCCAATTTCTCGGGCCGTTTCCAATCAACATGCCAAATTTCAGACCATTCTGACACCACCGCAACTAATGACAAAATTGCCCCTGGTGCGATTTTTCTTTGTTAGACTTCTCGGGCTGTTTCCAATCAACCTGCCAAATTTCAGCCCATTCTGACATCGTTCCCAAGTCCAATTTCTCGGGCCGTTTCCAATCAACTTGTCAAATTTCAACCCAGTCCGACACCGTCGTGACAAATGACAAAATTACCCCTGGTGCGATTTTTCTTTGTTAAATTTCTCGGGCCGTTTCGAATCAACCTGCCAAATTTCTGCCCATTCCGACACCATTCCACAGTCTAATTTCTCAAGCCGTCTCCAATAAACCAACAAAATTTCAGTCCATTCCGACACCGTCGCGACAAATGCCAAAATGCCCCTGGTGCGGTTTTTCATTTTAAATTTCTCGGGCCGTTTCCAATCAACCTGCTAAATTTTAGCCCATTCTGACACAGTTCCCGAGTCCGATTTCTTTGGCCATTTCCAATCAACCTGCCAAATTTCAGCCCATTCCGACACCATCGTGACAAATGACTAAATTGCCCTGGTGGGATTTTTCTTTTTTAAATTTCTCTAGCCGTTTCCAATCAACATGCGAAATTTCAGCCCTTTTCGACCCCGTTACCAAGTCCATTTTCTTCGGCCATTTCCAATCAACCTGCCAAATTTCAGCCCATTCTGACACTATCGCGACAAATGACAAAATTGCCCCTGGTGCAATTTTTCTTTGTTAAATTTCTCGACCCGTTTCCAATCTACCTACCAAATTTAAATCCATCCCGACACCTTTCCCGAGTCCAATTTCTCGTGCCATTTCTAATAAACTTGCCAATTTTCAGCCCTTTCCGACACTGTCGCGACAAATGATAAAATTGTCCCTGGTGCGGTTTTTCTTTGTTAAATTTCTCGGGCCGTTTCCAATCAACCAGCCAAATTTCAGTCCAATTTCTCGGGCCGTTTCCAATCAACCTACTAAATTTTAGCCCATTCCGACAACGTTGCGACAAATGAAAAAATTACCCCTGGTGCGATTTTTCTTTGTTAAATTTCTCAGGCCATTTCCAATCAACCTACCATATTTCAGTTCACTTCGACGCCATTCGCAAGTCCAATTTCGCAGGCTGTTTCCAATCAACTTGCCAAATTTCAGACCATTCCGACACTATCGTGACAAATGACAAAATTGCCCCTGGTGCTATTTTTCTTTGTTAAATTTCTCGGGCCTTGACCAATCAACCTGCCAAATTTCAGTCCAATTTCTCGGGTCGTTTCCAATCACCCTGCCGAATTTTAGCCCATTCCAAGGCCGTCACGATAAATGACAAAATGACCCGCGGTGCGATTTTTCTTTGTTAAATTTCTCGAACCGTTTACAATCAACTTGAAAAATTTCAGCACATTCCGACACCGTCTTGACAAATGTCAAAATTGCCCCTGGTGCGGTTTTTCTTTGTTTAATTTCTCTGGCCATTTCCAATAAACCTACCAAATTTCAGCCCATTCCGACACCGTTCCCGAGTCCAATTTCTCGGGCCGTTTCCAATCAACTTGCCAAATTTCAACCCATTCCGACACCGTCGCGACAAATGACAAAATTACCCCTAGTGCGGTTTTTCGTTGTTAAATTTCTCGGGCTGTTTCTAGTCAACCTGCTAAATTTCTGCCCATTCCGACATCGTTCCGCAGTCCAATTTCACGATCCGTCTCCAATAAACTAACAAAATTTCAGTCAATTTCAACACCGTCGCGACAAATGCCAAAATGCCCCTGGTGCGGTTTTTCATTTTAAATTTCTCGGCCCTTTCCAATCAACCTGCTAAATTTTAGCCCATTCGGACACCGTTCCCGAGTCCAATTTCTCTGGCTGTTTCCAATCAACCTACCAAATTTCAGCCCATACCGACACCGTCGCGACCAATGACAAAATTGCCCTTGGTGCGGTTTTTCTTTGTTAAATTTTTCTGGCTGTTTCCATTCAACTTGCCAAATTTCAGCCCATTCCGACACCGTTCCAGAGTCCAATTTCTAGGGCCATTTCCAAACAACCTGCTAAATTTCAGCCCATTCCGACACCGTTGCGACAAATGACAAAATTACCCCTGGTACGATTTTTCTTTGTTAAATTTCTCGAGCCATTTCCAATCAATCTGCCAAATTTCAATCCAATTTCTCGGGCCGTTTCCAATCAACATGCCAAATTTCAGACCATTCTGACACCACCGCAACTAATGACAAAATTGCCCCTGGTGCGATTTTTCTTTGTTAGACTTCTCGGGCTGTTTCCAATCAACCTGCCAAATTTCAGCCCATTCCGACATCGTTCTCAAGTCCAATTTCTCGGGCCGTTTCCAATCAACTTGTCAAATTTCAACCCAGTCCGACACCGTCGCGACAAATGACAAAATTACCCCTGGTGCGATTTTTCTTTGTTAAATTTCTCGGGCCGTTTCGAATCAACCTGCCAAATTTATGCCCATTCCGACACCGTTCCGCAGTCTAATTTCTCGAGCAGTCTCCAATAAACCAACAAAATTTTAGTCCATTCCGACACCGTCGCGACAAATGCCAAAATGCCCCTGGTGCGGTTTTTCATTTTAAATTTCTCGGGCCGTTTCCAATCAACCTGCTAAATTTTAGTCCATTCTGACACCGTCCCCGAGTCCAATTTCTCTGGCTGTTTCCAATCAACCTACCAACTTTCAGCCCATACCGACACCGTTGCGACCAATGACAAAATTGCCCCTGGTGCGGCTTTTCTTTGTTAAATTTTTCTGGCCGTTTCCAATCAACTTGCCAAATTTCAGCCTATTCCAACACCGTTCCAGAGTCCAATTTCTAGGGCCATTTCCAAACAACCTGCCAAATTTCAGCCCATTCCGACACCGTTGCGACAAATGACAAAATTGCCTCTGGTGCGATTTTTCTTTTTTAAATTTCTCGAGCCATTTCCAATCAATCTGCCAAATTTCTGTCCAATTTCTCGGGCCGTTTCCAATCAACATGCCAAATTTCAGACCATTCTGACACCGCCGCAACAAATGACAAAATTGCCCTAGGTGCGATTTTTCTTTGTTACATTTCTCGATCCATTTCCGATCAACCTACTAAATTTAAGCACATTCCAACACCGTCGCGACAAATGACAAAACGATGCTCGGTGCGATTTTTCTTTATTAAATTTCTCGGGCCGTTTACAATCAACTTGCCAAATTTCAGCCCATTCCGCATCATCGCGACAAATGAGAAAATTGCCCCGGGTGCAATTTTTTTTTGTTAAATTTCTCGGGCCGTTTCCGATCAACCTGCCAAATTTCAGCCCACTCCGACACAGTTGCGACAAAAGACAAAAATACCTCTGGTGCGATTTTTCTTTGTTAAACTTTTCGGGCCGTTTCCAATCAATCTGCTAAATTTTAGCCTCATTCCGACACGTTCGGTTGTCCAATTTCTCGGGCCGTTTCCAATCAACTTGCCAAATTTCGGTCCATTCTGACACCGTCGCGACAAATGACAAAATTGCCCTAGTGCGGTTTTTCAATCTTAAATTTCTCGGGGTCGTTTCCAATCAACCTGCCAAATTTCAGCCCATTCCGACACCGTCGCGACAAATGACAAAATTGCCCATGGTGCGGTTTTTCTTTGTTAAATTTTTCGGGCCGTTTCCATTCAACCTGGCAAATTTCAGCCCATTCCGACACCGTTCCCGAGTCCGATTCTGGGGCCATTTCCAAACAACCTGACAAATTTTAGCCCATTCCGACACCGTTACGATAAACAACAAAATTGACTCTGGTGCGGTTTTTCTTTGTTAAATTTCTCGGGCCGTTTCCAATCTACCTGCCAAATTTTAGTCCAATTTCTCGGGCTGTTTCCAATCAATCAGCTAAATTTCAGCCCATTCCGACATCGTCGCGACAAATGACAAAATTGTCCCTGGTGAGATTTTTCTTTGTTAAATTTCTCAGGCCGTTTCCAATCAGCATGCCAAATTTCAGCCCATTTCGACACCGTTCGAGAGTCCAATTTCTTGGGCCGTTTCCAATCAACTTGAAAAATTTCAGACTATTCCGACACCTTCGCCACAAATGACAAAATTGCCCCAAGTGCGATTTTTCTTTGTTAAATTTCTAGAGCCGTTTCCAATAAACCTGCCAAATTTCAGTCCATTCCGACACCGTCACGAGAAATGACAAAATGACCCTCGGTGCGATTTTTCTTTATTAAATTTGTCGGGCCGTTTACAATCAACCTGTCAAATTTCAGTCCATTCCGACATCGTCGCGACAAATAAGAAAAATGCCTCTGGTGAGGTTTTTCTTTGTTAGATTTCTCGGGCATTTTCCAATCAACCTACCAAATTTCAGCCCATAATGACAAAATTACCTCTGGTGCAGTCTTTCTTTCTTAAACTTTTCGGGCCGTTTCCAATCAACTTGCCGAATTTCAGCCCATTCCGACACCATTCCGGAGTCCAATTTCTCGGGTCGTTTCCAATCGACCTGCAAAATTTCAGTCCATTCCGACACCATCACGACAAATGACAAAATTGCCGCTGGTATGGTTTTTCATACTTAAATTTCTAGGGGCCGTTTCCAATCAGCCTGCTAAATTTCAGCCCATTCCGACACCGTCGCGACAAATGACAAAATTGCCCCAGGTACGATTTTTCTTTGTTAAATTTCTCGGGTCATTTTTAATCAACCTGCCAAATTCCAGAACATTTCGACACCGTTCCCGAGTCCAATTTCTGGGGCCGTTTCCAATAAACCTGCCAAATTTCAGCCCTTTCCGACACTGTCGTGACAAATGATAAAATTTCCCCTGGTGCGATTTTTCTTTGTTAAATTTCTCGGGCCATTGCCAATCAACCAGCCACTCGGGCCGTTTCCAATCAACCTGCCAAATTTTAGTCCAATTTCTCGGGCCGTTTCCAATCAACTTGCTAAATTTCAGCCCATTTCCGACAACGTTGCGACAATGAAAAAATTGCCCCTGGTGCGATTTTTCTTTGTTAAATTTCTCGGGCCGTTTCCAATCAACCTGCCAAATTTCAGACCATTCTAACATCGTCGCGACAAATGACAAACTTATCCCTGGTGCGATTTTTCTTTGTTAAATTTCTCGGGCCATTTGCAATCAACCTGCCAAATTTCAGTCCACTCCAACACCGTCATGACAAATGACAAAATGACCCCCGTTGCGATTTTTCTTTATTAAATTTCTCGAGCCGTTTACAATTAACTTGCCAAATTTCAGCCCATTCTGACATCATCGCGACAAATGAGAAATTTGCCTCTGGTGCGGTTTTTCTTTGTTAAATTTCTTAGGCCGTTTCCAATCAACCTGCCAAATTTTAGTCCACTTCGACACAGTTGCGACAAATTACAAAATTACCTCTGGTGCGATTTTTCTTTATTAAACTTCTCGGGCCATTTCCAACCAACCGGCTAAATTTCAACCCTTTCCGACCCCATCGCGACAAATGACAAAATTGCCCCTTGTGCGGTTTTTCTTCGTTAAATTTTTTGGGCCGTTTCCTTTTAACCTGGCAAATTTCAGCCCATTCCAACACCGTTCCCAAGTCTGATTTCTGGGGCCAGTTCCAAACAACCTACCAAATTTCCTCCCATTTGGACACCGTTGCGACAAATGACAAAATTGCCCCTGGTACATTTTTCTTTGTCAAATTTCTCGAGCCGTTTCCAACGAGCCTGCCAAATTTTAGCCCATTTCGACATCGATCCAGAGTCCAATTTCTTGGGCCTTTTCCAATCAAATTGCCAAATTTCAGACCATTTCGACACCGTCGCGACAAACGACAAAATTGCCCCTGGTGCGGTTTTTCTTTATTAAATTTCTCGGGCCGTTTCCAATCAACATACCAAATTTCAGCCCATTCCGACACTGTTGCGACAAACGACAAAATGACCCCCGGTGCGGTTTTTCTTTATTAAATTTCTCGGGTTGTTTACAATCAACCTGCCAAATTTCAGCCCATTCTGACATCGTCGTGACAAATGACAAAATTGCCCTTGGTGTGGTTTTTCTTTGTTGAATTTCTCGGGCCGTTTCCACTCAAACTGACAGATTTCAGCCTATTCCGACATAGTTGCGACAAATGACAAAATTGCCCCTAGTGCAGTTTTTCTTTGTTAAACTTCTCGGGCCGTTTCCAATCAACCTGCCAAATTTCAGCCCATTTCGACATTGTTCCGAAGTCTAATTTCTCAGGCCATTTCCAATCAACTTGCAAAACTTTAGTCCATTCCGACACCGTCCCGACAAATGACAAAATTGCCTCTTGTGCGATTTTTGATTCTTAGATTTCTCGGAGCCGATTCCAATCAACCAGGTAAATTTCAGCCCATTCCGACACCGTCACGACAAATGGCAAAATTGCCCCTGGTGCAGTTTTTCTTTGTTAAATTTTTCGGGCCTTTTCCAATCAACCTGTCAAATTTCAACTCATTCTGACACTATTCTCTAGTCCAATTTCTTAGGCCATTTCCAAACAACCTACCAAATTTCAGCCCATTTCGACACCGTCGTGACAAATGAAAAAATTGCCCCTGGTATGGTTTTTTTTGTTAAATTTCTCAAGCTGTTTTCAATCGACCTGCTAAATTCTAGAACATTCCTACACCGTTCCTGAGTCCAATTTCTCGGGCCATTTCGAATCAATCTGCCAAATTTCAGCCCATTCTGATACCGTCATGACAAATTATAAAATTGCCCTAGGTGCGGTTATTCTTTTTTAAATTTCTCGGGTCGTTTCCAATCAACCTACCAAATTTCATCCCATTTCGACGCCGTTACCTAGTCCAATTTCTTGGGCCATTTCCAATCAACCTGCCAACTTTCAGCCCATTCCGACACTATCGCGCCAAATGACAAAATTGTGCCCGGTGCAGTTTTTCTTTTTTAAATTTCTCGAGCTGCTTCCAATCTACCTGCCAAATTTCAGCCCATTCCGACACCGTTCTTGAGTCCAATTTTTCGAGTTGCTTCCAATCAACCTACCAAATTTAAGCCCATTCCGACACTGTCGCGACAAATGATAAAATTGCCTCTGGTGCGATTTATTTTAAATTTCTCGGGCTGTTTCCAATCAACCAGCCAAATTTCAGTCCAATTTCTCGGGTCATTTCAATCAACCTGCCAAATTTTAGTCCAATTTGTCGGTCCGTTTCCAATCAACCTGCTAAATTTCAGCCCATTCCGACACCGTTGCGACAAGTGAAAAAATTGCCCCTGGTGCGTTTTTTCTTTGTTAAATTTTTCGGGCCGTTTCCAATCAACCTGCCAAATTTCAGCTCATTTTGACACCGTTCGCGAGTCCAATTTCTCTGGCCATTTCCAATCAACCGGCCAAATTTCAGACCATTCCGACACCGTCGCGACAAATGACAAAATTGCCCCTGGTGCAATTTTTCTTTGTTAAATTTCTCAGGACTTTCCAATCAGCCTGCCAAATTTCAGTCCAATTTCTCAGGCCATTTCCAATCAACCCGCTAAATTTCAACCCATTTCGACACAATCACGACAAATGACAAAATGACCCCCGATGCGATTTTTCTTTGTTAAATTTCTCGGGCCGTTTACAATCAACCTACAAAACTTCACCCCATCCCGACTCCATCTTGACAAATGGCAAAATTGCCCCTGGTGCGATTTTTCTTTGTTAAATTTCTTGGCCCATTTCAAATCAACCTGCCAAATTTCAGCCATTCCGACATCGCAGTGACAAATGACAAAATTGCCCCTGGTGCGGTTTTTCTTTGTAAATTTCTCGGGCCGTTTCCAACCAACCGGCCAAATTTTAGCTCATTTCGACACCGTTCCACTTTCCAATTTCTTGGGCCATTTTCGATAAACCTGTAAAATTTCAGTCCATTCCAACACCGTCGTGACAAATGACAAAATTGTCCCTGGTGCAGTTTTTCATTCTTAAATTTCTCGGGCCGTTTCCAATCAACCTGCAAAATTTCAGCCCATTCTGACACCATTCCCGAGTCCAATTTCCCTGGCCATTTCCAATCGACCTTCCAAATTTCAGCCCATTCCGACTCCGTTCCCAAGTCCAATTTCTGGGGCCATTTCCAAACAACCTGCCAAATTTCAGACCATTCCGACACCGTTGCGACAAATGTCAAAATTGCCCCTGGTGCGGTTTTTCTTTGTTAAATTTCTCGGGCTGTTTTCAATCAACCTGCCAAATTCTAGCACAATCCGACACCGTTCCCGGGTCCAATTTCTCGGGCAGTTTCCAATCACCCTACCAAATTTCAGCCGATTTCAACACCGTCGCGACATATGACAAAATTGCCCCTGGTGCGGTTTTTCTTTGCTAAATTTCTCGAGCTATTTCCAATCCATCTGCCAAATTTTAGTCCAATTTCTCAAGCCGTTTCCAATCAACATTCCAAATTTCAGCCCATTCCGACATCGTCGCGGCAAATGACAAAATAGCCCCTGGTGCGATTTTTCTTTGTTAAATTTCTCGAGCCATTTCCAATCAATCTGCTAAATTGAAGTCCAATTTCTCGGGCCATTTCCAATCAACATGCCAAATTTCAGCCCATTCCGACACCGCCACGACAAATGACAAAATAATCCCTAGTACGCTTTTTCTTCTTTAAATTTCTCGGGCCGTTTCCAATCAACCTGCCAAATTTCAGCCCATTTCGACACCGTTCCATAGTCCAATTTCTCGGGCCGTTTCCAATCAACCTGCTAAATTTCAGTCCATTCCAACACCGTCGTGACAAATGACAAAATTGCCCCTGGTGCAGTTTTTCATTCTTAAATTTCTCGGAGCCGTTTCCAATCAAGTTGCCAAATTTCAGCCCGCTCCGGCACCGTCGAGACAAATGACAAAAGTGCCCCCGGTGCGTTTTTTCTTTGTTAAATTTCTCGTGCCGTTTCCAATCAACCTGCCAAATTTCAGCCCATTCCGACATCGTTCCCGAGTTCGAATTCTCGGGCAGTTTCTAATCAACCTACCAAATTTCAGTCCATTCCGACATCATTCCCAAGTCCAATTTTTGGGGCCATTTTCAAACAACCTGCCAAATTTCAGTTCATTCCGACACCATTGCAACAAATGTCAAAATTGCCCCAGGTGCGGTTTTTCTTTGTTAAATTTCTCGGGCCGTATTCAATTAACCAGCCAAATTCCAGCACAATCTGACACCGTTCCCGAGTCCAATTTCTCTGGCCGTTCCAATCAACCTACCAAATTTCAGCCGATTTCGACACCGTCGCGACAAATGACAAAATTGCCCCTGGTGTGATTTTTCTTTTTTAAATTTCTCGGGCCGTTTCCAATCTACCTGCCAAATTTTAGCCCATTCCGACATCGTTCCTAAGGCCAATTTCTGGGATCGTTTCCAACCAACCTGCCAAATTTCAGCCCATTCAGACATCGTCGCGACAAATCACAAAATTGCCCCTGGTGCGATTTTTCTTTGTTAAATTTCTCGAGCCATTTCCAATCAATCTGCCAAATTTCAGCCCAATTTCTCTGGTCGTTTCCAATCAACCTGCCAAATTTCAGCTCATTCCGACACCGTCGCGACAAATGACAAAATTACCCCTGGTGCGATTTTTCTTTGTTAAATTTCTCGGGCCGTTTCCAATCAACCTGCCAAATTTCTGCCCATTTCGACACCGTTCTGTAGTCCAATTTCTCGAGCCGTCTCCAATAAACCAACAAAATTTCAGTCCATTCCGACGCCGTCGCGACAAATGCCAAAATACCCCTGGTGCGGTTTTTCATTTTAAATTTCTCGGGCCATTTCCAATCAACCTGCTAAATTTTAGCCCATTCTGACACCGTTCCCGAGTCCATTTTCTTTGAACAGTTTCCACAACCTGCCAAATTTCAGCCCATTCCGACACCGTCGCTACAAATGACAAAATTACCCCTGGTGCGGCTTTCCTTTATTACATTTTTCGGGCCGGTTTAAATCAACCTGCCAAATTTCAGCCCATTTTGACACCGTTCCCGAGTCTAATTTCTGGGGCCATTTCCAAACAACCTGCCAAATTTCAGCCCATTCCGACACCGTTGCTATAAATGACAAAATTGCCTCTGGTGTGGTTTTTCTTTGTGAAATATCTCGGGCCATTTTCAATCAATTTGCCAAATTCCAGAGCAATCTGACACTGTTCCCGAGTCCAATTTCTAGGACCATTTTCAAACAACCTGCCAAATTTCAGCCGATTCCGAAACCATCGCGACAAATGACTAAATTGCCCTAGTGGGATTTTTCATTTTTAAATTTCTCGGGCCGTTTCCTATCAACCAGCCAAATTTCAGCCCATTTCGACACCGTTACTGAGTCCAATTTCTTCGGCCATTTCCAATCAACCTGCCAAATTTCAGTCCATTCCGACACTGTCGCGACAAACGACAAAATTGCCCCTGGTGCAGTTTTTCTTTGTTAAATTTCTCTAGCCGTTTCAAATCTACCTACCAAATTTAAACCCATTCCGACACCTTTCCCGAGTCCAATTTCTCGTGCCATTTCCAATAAACCTACCAAATTTTAGCCCTTTCCGACACTGTCGCGACAAATAATAAAATTGCCCCTGGTGCGGTTTTTCTTTGTTAAATTTCTCGGGCCCTTTCCAATCAACCAGCCAAATTTCAGTCCAATTTCTCGGGCAGTTTCCAATCAACTTGCTAAATTTTAGCCCATTCCGACACCGTTGCGACAAATGAAAAAATTGCCCCTGGTACGATTTTTCTTTGTTAAATTTCTCAGGTCGTTTCCAATCAACCTGCCATATTTTAGTTCACTTCGACGCCGTTCGCGAGTCCAATTTCGCAGGCCGTTTCCAATCAACTTGCCAAATTTCAGACCATTACGACACTGTCGTGACAAATGACAAAATTGCCCCTGGTGCTATTTTTCTTTGTTAAATTTCTCGGGCCTTTTCCAATCAACCTGCCAAATTTCAGTCCAATTTCTTGGGTCGTTTCCAATCACCATGCCAAATTTCAGCCCATTCCAACACCGTCACGATAAATGACAAAACGACCCCCGGTGCGGTTTTTCTTTGTTAAATTTCTCGGGCCGTTTACAATCAACCTGCCAAATTTCAACCCATTTCGACACCATCTTGACAAATGACAAAATTGCCCCTGGTGCAGTTTTTCTTTGCTTAATTTCTCTGGCCATTTCCAATCAACTTGCCAAATTTCAGCCCATTCCGACACCGTTCCCGAATCCAATTTCTCGGGCCGTTTCCAATCAACTTGCCAAATTTCAACCCATTCCGACACCGTCGTGACAAATGACGAAATTACCCCGGGTGCGGTTTTTCGTTGTTAAATTTCTCGGGCAGTTTCCAATCAACATGCCAAAATTTAGCCCATTTCAACACCGTTCCGCAGTCCAATTTCTCGAGCCGTTTCCAGTAAACCGACAAAATTTCAGTCCATTACGACACCATCGCAAATGACAAAATTGCCCCTGGTGTGGTTTTTCATTCTTAAATTTCTCGGGCCATTTCCAATCAACCTGCCAAATTTTAGCCCATTCCGACACCTTCCCCGAGTCCAATTTCTCTGGCTGTTTCCAATCAACCTGCCAAATTTCAGCCCATACCGACACCGTCGCGACCAATGACAAAATTGCCACTGGTGCGGTTTTTCTTTGTTAAATTTTTCGGGCCGTTTCCAATCAACCTGCCAAATTTCAGCCCATTCCGACACCGTTCCAGAGTCCAATTTCAGGGACCATTTCCAAACAACCTGCCAAATTTCAGCCCATTCCGACACCGTTGCGACAAATGACAAAATTACACCGGGTGCGGTTTTTCTTTGTTAAATTTCTTGAGCCATTTCCAATCAATCTGCCAAATTTCAGTCCAATTTCTCTGGCCATTTCCAATCAACATCTCAAATTTCAGCCGATTTCGGCACCGTTGCGACAAATGACAAAATTGCCCTTGGTGCGATTTTTCTTTTTGAAATTTCTCGAGCTGTTTCCAATCTACCTGTCGAATTTCATCCCATTTCGACACCGTTCCCGAGTCTAATTTCTTGGGCCGTTTCCAATCAACCTGCCAAATTTCAGCCCATTCCGACATCGTCGCGACAAACGACAAAATTGCCCCTGGTGCGGTTTTTCTTTGTTAAATTTCTCGAGCCATTTTTAATCAATCTGCCAAATTTCAGTCCAATTTCTCAGGCCGTTTCCAATCAACATGCTAAATTTCAGCCCATTCCGACACCGTCGTGACAAATGACAAAATTGCCCCTGGTGCGATTTTTCTTTGTTAAATTTCTCAGGCCGTTTCCACCCATCCTGCCAAATTTCAGCCCATTTCGACACCGTTCCAGGGTCCAATTTCTCAGGCCATTTCCAATCAACCAGCCAAATTTCAGACCATTCCGACACCGCCGCGACAAATGATAAAATTGCCCCTGGTGAGATTTTTCTTTGTTAAATCTCCGTGCCGTTTCCAGTCAACTTGACAAAATTCAGACCAATTTCTCGAGCCGTGTCCAATCAACCTGCCAAATTTCAGCCCGTTCCAACATCATCGCGACAAATGCCAAAATTACCCACGGTGCGATTTTTCTTTGTTATATTTCTCGAGCCGTTTCCAATCAATCTGCCAAATTTCAGCCCATTCCAACATAGTTGCGACAAATGATAAAATTGCCTCTCGTGCGGTTTTCCTATGTTAAACTTATTGGGCCATTTCCAATCAACCTGCCAAAGTTCAGCCCATTCCGACACTGTTCTGGAGTCAAATTTCTCTAGCTGCTTCCAATTAACCTGTCGAATTTCAAACCATTCCGACACTGTCGCGACAAATGACAAAATTTCCCCTAGTGCAGTTTTTCATTCTTAAATTTCTCGGAGCCGTTTGCAATCATCCTGCCAAATTTCAACCTATTTCGACACCGTCGAGACAAATGAAAAATTTTCCCCTGGTGCGATTTTTCTTTGTTAAATTTCTCGGACCATTTCGAATCAGCCTGCCAAATTTCAGCCCATTCCAACACCGTTCCGAGTCCAATTTCTCAGGCAGTTTCCAATTAAACTACCAAATTTCAGCCCATTTCGACACCGCCGCAACAAATGACAAAATTGCCCTCGGTGTGATTTTTCTTTGTTAAATTTCTCGAGCCGTTTCCAATTAAGCAGCCAAATTTCAGTCCAATTTCTCGAGCCATTTTCGATCAACCTGCTAAATTTAAGCCCATTCCGACATCGTCACGACAAATGAAAAAACGACGCCTGGTGCGGTTTTTCTTTATTAAATTTCTCGGGACGTTTATAATCAACTTGCCAAATTTCAGCCCATTCCGACATCGTCGTGACAAATGAGAAAATTGCCCCTGGTGCAATTTTTCTTTGTTAAATTTCTCGGGCCGTTTCCAATCAACCTGCCAAATTTCAGCCCACTCCGACACAGTTGCGACAAATGACAAAAATTACCTCTGGTGCGGTTTTTCTTTGTTAAATTTTTCGGGCCGTTTCCAATCAACCTGCTAAATTTTAGCCCATTCCGACACCGTTCGGGTGTCCAATTTCTCGGGCCATTTCCAATCAACCTGCCAAATTTCAGTTCATTCCGACACCGTCGCGAAAAATGACAAAATTGCCCCTAGTGCAGTTTTTCAATCTTAAATTTCTCGGGGCCGTTTCCAATCAACCTTCCAAATTTCAGCCCATTCCAACACCGTCACGACAAATGACAAAATTGCCCATGGTGCGGTTTTTCTTCGTTAAATTTTTCGGGCTATTTCCATTCAACCTGGCAAATTTCAGCCCATTCCGACACCGTTCCCGAGTCCGATTTCTGGGGCCATTTCCAAACAACCTGCCAAATTTCAGCCCATTCCGACACCATTACGACAAATGACAAATTTGAGTCTGGTGCGATTTTTCTTTGTTAAATTTCTCGGGCCGTTTCCAATCAACCTGCCAAATTTTAGCCCATTCCGACACCGTCGCGACAAATGACAAAGTTGCCCTTGGTTTGATTTTTCGTTTTTAAATTTCTCGGGCCGTTTCCAATCAACCTGCCAAATTTCAGCCCATTTCGACATCGTCGCGACAAATGACGAAATTGCCCCTGGTGCGATTTTTCTTTGTTAAATTTCTTGGGCCGTTTCCAATCAACATGCCAAATTTCAGCCCATTCCGACACAGTTGCAGCGAATGACAAAATTGCCCCCGGTGAGGTTTTTCTTTGTTAAACTTCTCGGGCCGTTTCAAATCAGCCTGCCAAATTTCAGCCTATTCCGACACCTCTCCGAAGTCCAATTTCTCGGGCCGTTTCCAATTAACCTGCCAAATTTCAGTCCATTCCGACACCGTTACGACAAATGACAAAATTGCCCCTGGTGCAGTTTTTCATTCTTAAATTTCGCGGAGCCGTTTCCAATCAACCTGCCAAATTTTAGCCCATTCTGACACCGTCGAGACAAATTAAAAAATTGCCCCTGGTGCGGTTTTTCTTTGTTAAATTTCTCGGGCCGTTTCCAATCATCCTGCCAAATTTCAGCCCATTTCAACACCGTTCCTGAGTCCAATTTCTTGGGCAGTTTCCAATCAACCTTCAAAATTTCAGCCCATTCCGACACCTTCGCGACAAATGACAAAATTGCCCCAAGTGTGGTTTCTCTTTGTTAAATTTCTCGAGCCGTTTCCAATCAACCTGCCAAATTTTAGTCTAATTTCTCGGGCTGTTTCCAATTAAACTGCTAAATTTCAGCCCATTCTGACACTGTCGCGACAAATGACAAAATTGCCCATGGTGCATTTTTCTTTGTTAAATTTCCAGGGCCATTTCCAGCCAGCCTACCAAATTTCAGCCCATTTCGACATCGATCCAGAGTCCAATTTCTCGGGCCATTTCCAATCAGACTGCCAAATTTCAGACCATTCGACACCGCCGCGACAAATGACAAAATTGCCCTATGTACGATTTTTCTTTGTTAAATTTCTCAAGCCATTTCCAATCAACCCGCCAAATTTCAGTCCAATTTCTCGGGCTGTTTCCAATCAACCTGCCAAATTTCAGCCCATTTCGACATCGTCGTGACAAATGACAAAATTGCCCCTGGTGCGGTTTTTCTTTTTTGAAGTTCTCGGGCCGTTTCCATTCAAACTGCCAAATTTCAGCCTATTCCGACAAAGTTGCGACAAATGACAAAATTACCTCAGGTGCGGTTTTTCTTTGTTAAACTTCTCGGGGCGTTTCCAATCAACCTGCAAAACTTCAGTCCATTTCGACACCGCCCCGACAAATGACAAAATTGCCCCTTGTGCGTTTTTTTATTCTTATATTTCTCGGAGCCGTTTCCAATCAACCTGCAAAATTTTAGCCCATTCCGACACTGTTCCCGAGTCCGTTTTCTCTGGCCGTTTCCAATCGACCTGCCAAATTTCAGCCCATTCCGACACCGTTCCCAAGTCCAATTTTTGGGGCCATTTCCAAACAACCTGCCAAATTTCAACCCATTCCGACAAATGTCAAAATTGCCCTTGGGCGATTTTTCTTTATTAAATTTCTCGGGCCGTTTTCAATCAACCTGCCAAATTCCAGGGTAATTCGACACCGTTCCTGAGTCCAATTTCTCTGGCCATTTCCAATCAACCTACCAAATTTCGGCCGATTTCGACACCGTCGCGACAAATGATAAAATTGCCCCTGGTGCGATTTTTCTTTTTTAAATTTCTCGGGCCGTTTCCAATCTACCTGCCAAATTTTAGCCCATTCTGACATTGTTCCCTAGGCCAATTTCTTGGACCGTTTCCAATCAACCTGCCAAATTTCAGCCCATTCCGACATCGTCGAGACAAATCACAAAATTGCCCCTGGTGCGGTTTTTCTTTGTTAAATTTCTTGAGCTTTTTCCAATCAATCTGCCAACTTTCAGTCCAATTTCTCGGGCCATTTCCAATCCAATTGCCAAATTTCTGCCCATTCCGACACCGTCGCGATAAATGACAAAATAGCCCCGGGTGCGATTTTTCTTTGTAAAATTTCTTGGGCCGTTTTCAATCAGCCTGTCAAATTCCTAGGCAATCTGACACCATTCCCGAGTCCAATTTCTCGAGCTGTTTCCAATCAACCTGCCAAATTTCAGCAAATTCCGACACCGTCGCGACAAATGACAAAATTGCCCCTGGTGCGATTTTTCTTTTTTAAATTTCTCAGGCTGTTTCCAATCTACATGCCAACTTTTAGCCCATTCTGACACCATTCTCGAGTCCAATTGCTTGGGCAATTTCCAATCAACCTGCCAAATTTCAGCCCATTCCAACATCGTCGCGGCAAATGACAAAATTGCCCCTGGTGCAATTTTTCTTTGTTAAATTTCTCAAGCCATTTCCAATCAATCTGCCAAATTTCAGTCCAATTTCTCGGGCCATTTCCAATCAATCTGCCAAATTTCAGTCCAATTTCTCGGGCCATTTCCAATCAACATGCCAAATTTCGGACCATTCCGACACCGTCGCGACAAATGACAAAATGGCCCCTTGTGCGATTTTTCTTTGTTAATTTCTCGGGCCGTTTCCAATCAACCTGCCAAATTTAAGCCCATTCCGACACAATTGCGACAAATGACAAAATTGCCCCTGGTGCAATTTTTCTTTGTTAAACTTCTCGGGTCGTTTCCAATCAACCTGCCAAATTTCAGCCCATTTCGACATCGTTCCGTAGTCCAATTTCTCGGGCCGTTTCCAATCAACCTGCTAAATTTCAGTCCATTCCGACATCGTCGCGACAAATGACAAAATTGCCCCTGGTGCGGTTTTTCATTCTTAAATTTCTCGGAGCCGTTTCCAATCAAGTTGCCAAATTTCAGGCCGTTCCGACACCGTCGAGTCAAATGACAAAATTGCCCCTGGTGCGTTTTTTCTTTATAAAATTTCTCGGGCCGTTTCTAATCAACCAGCCAAATTTCAACCCATTCCGACATCGTTCCCGAGTCCAAATTCACGGGCAATTTCTAATCAACCTACAAAATTTCAGCCCATTTCGACACCTTCGCGACAAATAACAAAATCGCCCCTGGTGTGATTTTTCTTTGTTAAATTTCTCGTGTCGTTTCCAGTAAATTAGCTAAATTTCAGCCCATTCCGACACCGTCGCGAAAAATGACAAAATTGCCCCTGGTGCGATTTTTCTTTGTTAAATTTCTTGGGCCGTTTCCAACCAACCTACCAAATTTCAGCCCATTTCGACACCGTTCGAGAGTCCAATTTCTCGGCCCGTTTCCAATCAACCTGCAAAATTTCAAACCATTCCGACACCGCCGCGACAAATGACAAAATTGCCCCAGGTGCGATTTTTCTTAGTTAAATTTCTAGAGCCGTTTCCAATCAACCTGCCAAATTTCAGTCCATTTCGACACCGTCACAACAAATGACAAAATGACCCCCGGTGCGGTTTTTCTTTATTAAATTTCTCGGGTCGTTTACTATCAACCTGCCAAATTCCAGCCCATTCCGACATCGCCGCGACAAATAAGAAAATTGCCTCTGGTGTGATTTTTCTTTGTTAAATTTCTCGAGCCGTTTCCAATCAACCTGCCAAATTTTAGCCCATAATGACAAAATTGCCTCCGGTGCGGTCTTTCTTTCTTAAACTTTTCGGGCCGTTTCCAATCAACCTGCCGAATTTCAGCCCATTTCGACACCATTTCGGAGTCCAATTTCTCGGGTCGTTTCCAATCGACCTGCCAAATTTCAATCCATTCCGACACCGTCACGACAAATGAAAAAATTGCCGCTGGTGTGGTTTTTCATACTTAAATTTCTAGGGGTCGTTTCCAATCAGCATGCTAAATTTCAGCCCATTCCGACATCGTCGCGACAAATGACAAAATTGCCCGTGGTACAATTTTTCTTTGTTAAATTTCTCGGGTCGTTTTCGATCAACCTTTCAAATTCCAGAACATTCCGACACCGTTCTAGAGTCCAATTTCTGGGGCCGTTTCCGATAAACCTGCCAAATTTCAGCCCTTTCCGACACTGTCGTGACAAATGATAAAATTGCCCTTGGTGCTATTTTTCTTTGTTAAATTTCCTGGGCCGTTTCCAATCAACTAGCCACTCGGGCCGTTTCCAATCAACCTACCAAATTTTAGTCCAATTTCTCGGGCCGTTTCCAATCAACTTGCTAAATTTCAACCCATTCCGACACCGTTGCGACAAATGAAAAAATTGTCCCTGGTGTATTTTTCTTTGTTAAATTTCTCGGGCCGTTTCCAATCAACCTGCCAAATTTCAGACCATTTTGACACCGTCGCGACAAATGACAAACTTACCCCTAGTGCGATTTTTCTTTGTTAAATTTCTCGGGCCGTTTCCTATCAACCTGCCAAATTTCAGTCCAATTTCTCAGGCCGTTTCCAATCAACCTGCCAAATTTGCGGCAAATGACAAAATGACCCCCAGTGCAATTTTTCTTTGTTAAATTTCTCGGGCCGTTTACAGTAAACCTGCCAAATTTCAGACCGTTCTGACATCGTCTTGACAAATGACAAAATTGCCCCTGGTGCGATTTTTCTTGGTTAAATTTCTCGAGCCATTTCCAATCAACCTGCCAAATTTCAGCCCATTCCGACACCGTCGCGACAAATGACAAAATGACCCCTGTTGCGGGTTTTCCTTATTAAATTTCTCGGGTCGTTTACAATTAACTTGCTAAATTTCAGCCCATTCTGACATCATCGCGACAAATGAGAAATTTGCCTCTGGTGTGATTTTTCTTTGTTAAATTTCTCGGGCTGTTTCCAATCAGCCTGCCAAATTTTAGCCCACTCCGACACAGTTACGACAAATTACAAAATTACCTCTGGTGCGATTTTCCTTTATTAAACTTCTCGGGCCGTTTCCAATCAACCAGCTAAATTACAGCCCATTCCGACACCGTTCCGGAGTCCAATTTCTCGGGCCGTTTCCAATCAGCCTTCCAAATTTTAGTCCATTCCGACATCGTCGCGATAAACGACAAAATTGCCCCTGGTGCGATTTTTCATTCTTAATTTTCTCGGGGCTGTTTCCAATCAACCTACTAAGTTTCAACCCATTCCGACGCCGTCGCAACAAATGACAAAATTACCCCTTGTGCGGTTTTTCTTTGTTAAATTTTTCGGGCCGTTTCCATTCAACCTGGCAAATTTCAGCCCATTCCAACACCATTCCCGAGTCCGATTTCTGGGACCATTTCCAAACAACCTGCCAAATTTCTGCCCATTCGGACACCATTGCGACCAATGACAAAATTGCCCCTGGTGCATTTTTCTTTATTAAATTTCTCGGGCCGTTTCCAACCAGCCTGCCAAATTTCAGCCCATTTTGACATCGATCCAGAGTCCAATTTCTTGGGCCTTTTCCAATCAAACTGCCAAATTTCAGACCATTTCGACACCGTTGCGATAAACGACAAAATTGCCCCTGGTGCGATTTTTCTTTGTTAAATTTCTCGGGCCGTTTTCAATCAACCTGCCAAATTTCAGCCCATTCCGACACTGTCGCGACAAATGACAAAATCACCCCCGGTGTGGTTTTTCTTTATTAAATTTCTCGGGTCGTTTACAATCAACCTGCAAAATTTCAGCCCATTCCGACATCGTCATGAAAAATGACAAAATTGCCCTTGGTGCGGTTTTCTTTGTTGAATTTCTCGGGCCGTTTCCATTCAAACTGACAGATTTCAGCCTATTCCGATACAGTTGCCACAAATGACAAAATTGCCCCTGGTGCGGTTTTTCTTTGTTAAACTTCTCAAGCCGTTTCCAATCAACCTGCCAAATTTCAGCCCATTTTGACACCGTTCCGAAGTCCAATTTTTCGGGCCATTTCCAATCAACCTTCAAAACTTCAGTCCATTCCGACACTGTCCCGACAAATGACAAAATTGCCCCTTGTGCGATTTTTCATTCTTAAATTTTTCGGGCCGTTTCCAATCAGCCTGTCAAATTTCAACCTATTCCGACACTATTCTCAAGTCCAATTTCTTGGGCCATTTCCAAACAACCTGCCAAATTTCCGCCCATTTCGACACCGTCGCGACAAATGACAAAATTACCCCTGGTATGGTTTTTTTGTTAAATTTCTCAGGCCGTTTTCAATCAACCTGCCAAATTCCAGAACATTTCGACACCGTTCCTGAGTCCAATTTCTCGGGCCATTTTGAATCAATCTGCCAAATTTCAGCCCATTCTGACACCGTCGCGGCAAATTATAAAATTGCCCCAGGTGCGGTTATTCTTTTTTAAATTTCTCGGGTCGTTTCCAATCAACCTGCCAAATTTCATCCCATTTCGACGTCGTTACCTAGTCCAATTTCTTGGGCCATTTCCAATCAACCTGCCAACTTTCAGCCCATTCCGACACTGTCGCGCCAAATGACAAAATTGTGCCCGGTGCAGTTTTTCTTTGTTAAATTTCTCGAGCCGTTACCAATCTACCTGTCAAATTTCAGCCCATTCCGACATCGTTCCTGAGTCCAATTTTTCGAGCTGCTTCCAATCAACCAGCCAAATTTTAGCCCATTCCGACACTGTCACGACAAATGATAAAATTACCCCTGGTGCGATTTTTTTAAAATTTTTCGGGCTGTTTCCAATCAACCAGCCAAATTTCAGTCCAATTTCTCTGGTCATTTCCAATCAACCTGCCAAATTTTAGTCCAATTTCTCGGGCCGTTTCCAATCAATCTGCTAAATTTCAGCCCATTCCGACACCATTGCGACAAATGAAAAATTTGCCCCTGGTGCGTTTTTTCATTGTCAAATTTTTCGAACCGTTTCAATCAACCTGCCAAATTTTAGCTCATTTCGACACCATTCGCGAGTCCAATTTCTCTGGCCGTTTCCAATCAACCTGCCAAATTTTAGACCATTCTGACACCATCACGACAAATGACAAAATTGCCCTTGGTGCAATTTTTCTTTGTTAAATTTCTCGGGCCTTTCCAATCAGCCTGCCAAATTTTAGTCCAATTTTTCGGGCCGTTTCCAATCAACCCCCCAAATTTCAACCCATTTCGACACAATCACGACAAATGACAAAATGACCCCCGGTGCGATTTTTCTTTGTTAAATTTCTCGGGCTATTTACAATCAGCCTGCGAAATTCACCCCATCCCGAGTCCGTCTTGACAAATGATAAAATTGCCCCTGGTGTGATTTTTCTTTGTTAAATTTCTCAGGCCATTTCAAATCAACCTGCCAAATGTTAGCCATTCCGACATCGTGGCGACTAATGACAAAATTGCCCCTAGTGCGATTTTTCTTTGTTAAATTTCTCGGGCCGTTTCCAATCAACCTGCCAAATTTTAGCTCATTTCGACACCGTTCCACCGTCCAATTTCTCGGGCCGTTTCCAACAAAATTTCAGTCCATTCCAAAACCGTCGTGACAAATGACAAAATTGCCCCTGGTGCGGTTTTTCATTCTTAAATTTCTCGGGCCGTTTCCAATCAACTTGCAAAATTTTAGCCCATTCCAACACCATTCTCGAGTCCAATTTCCTTGGCCATTTTTAATCGACCTGCCAAATTTCAGCCCATTTCGACTCCGTTCCCAAGTCCAATTTCTGGGGCCATTTCCAAACAACCTGCCAAATTTCAGCCAATTCCGACACCGTTGCGACAAATGTCAAAATTGCCCCTGGTGCGGTTTTTCTTTGTTAAATTTCTCGGGCCGTTTTCAATCAACCTGCCAAATTCCAGCGCAATCCGACACCATTCTCAGGTCCAATTTCTCGTGCCGTTTCCAATCACCCTACCAAATTTCAGCCGATTTCAACACCGTCGCGACAAATGACAAAATTGCCCCTGGTGCGATTTTTCTTTTTTAAATTTCTCGGACCATTTCCAATCAACCTGCCAAATTTTAGCCCATTCCGACATCGTTCCCGAGTCCAATTTCTTGGATCGTTTCCAATCAACCTGCCAAATTTCAGCCCATTCCGACATCGTTGCGGCAAATGACAAAATTGCCCCTGGTGCAGTTTTTCTTTGTTAAATTTCTCGAGCCATTTCCAATCAATCTGCCAAATTTTAGTCCAATTTCTCAAGCCGTTTGCAATCAACATGCTAAATTTCAGCGCATTCCAACATCGTCGCGGCAAATGATTTTTCTTTGTTAAATTTCACGAGCCATTTCCAATCAATCTGCCAAATGTATGTCCAATTTCTCGGGCCATTTCCAATCAACATGCCAAATTTTAGCCCATTCCGACACCGTCGCGACAAATGACAAAATAGCCCCTAGCGCGATTTTTCTTCTTTAAATTTCTCGGGCCGTTTCCAACCAACCAGCCAAATTTCAGCCCATTTCGACACCCTTCTAGAGTCCAATTTCTCGGGCTGTTTCCAATCAACCAGCCAAATTTCAGACCATTCTGACACCGTCGCGACAAATGACAAGATTGCCCCTGGTGCGATTTTTCTTTGTTAAATTTCTCGGGCCGTTTCCAATCAACCTGCCAAATTTAAGCCCATTCCGACACAGTTGCGACAAATGACAAAATTGCCCCTGGTGCGATTTTTCTTTGTTAAACTTCTCGGGCCATTTCCAGTCAACCTGCCAAATTTCAGCCCATCTCGACACCGTTCCGTAGTCCAATTTCTCGGGCCGTTTCCAATCAACCCGCTAAATTTCAGTCCATTTCGACACCGTCTCGACAAATGACGAAATTGACCCTGGTGCGGTTTTTCATTCTTAAATTTCTCGGAGCCGTTTCCAATCGAGCTACCAAATTTCAGGCCGTTCCGGCACCGTCGAGACAAATGACAAAATTGCCCCTGGTGCGTTTTTTCTTTGTTAAATTTCTCGTGCCGTTTCCAATCAACCTGCTAAATTTCAGCCCATTCCGACATCGTCGCGACAAATAAGAAAATTGCCACTGGTACGATTTTTCTTTGTTAAATTTCTCGGGCCGTTTCCAATCAACCTGCCAAATTTAAGCCCATAATGACAAAATTACCTCTGGTGCGGTCTTTCTTTGTTAAACTTTTCGGGCCGTTTCCAATCGACCTGCCAAATTTCAGCCCATTCCGACACCGTTTCGGAGTCCAATTTCTCAGGTCGTTTCCAATCGACCTACCAAATTTCAGTCCATTCCGACACAGTGGCGACAAATGACAAAATTGCCGCTGGTGTGTTTTTTCATTCTTAGATTTCTATGGGCCGTTTCCAATCTGCCTGCTAAATTTCAGCCCAGTTCGACACCGTCGCGACAAATGATAAAATTGCCCGTGGTACGATTTTTCTTTGTTAAATTTCTCGGGTCATTTTCAATCAACCTGCCAAATTCCAGAACATTCCGACACCGTTCCTGAGTCTAATTTCTCGGGCCGTTTCCAATCAACCTGCCAAATTTCAACCCATTCCGACGCCATCACGATAAATGATAAAATTGCACCTGGTGCGGTTTTTCTTTTTTAAATTTCGCAGGCCATTCCAATCAACTGCCAAATTTCGACCCATTTCGACACTGTCGCGACAAATGATAAAATTGCCCTTGGTACAATTTTTCTTTGTTAAATTTCTCGAGCCGTTTTCAATCTACCTGCCAATTTTCAGCCCATTCCGACACCATTCTCGTGTCCAATTTCTCGAGCCATTTCCAATAAACCTGCCAAATTTCAGCCCTTTTCGACACTGTCGCGACAAATGATAAAATTGCCCCTGGTGCGATTTTTCTTTGTTAAATTTCTTGGGCCGCTTCCAATCAAGCAGCCAAATTTCAGTCCAATTTCTCGAGCCATTTCCAATCAACCTGCCAAATTTTAGTCCAATTTCTCGGGCCGTTTCCAATCAACCTGCTAAATTTCAGCCCATTCCGATACCATTGCGACAAATGAAAAAATTGCCCCTGGTGCAATTTTTCTTTATTAAATTTCTCGGGCCGTTTCCAATCAACCTGCCAAATTTCAGACCATTTTGAGACCGTCGCGACAAATGACAAACTTACCCTTGGTGCAATTTTCCTATGCTAAATTTCTCGGGCCGTTTCCAATAAATCTGCCAAATTTCAGTCCAATTTCTCTGGCCGTTTCCAATCAACCTGCTAAATTTCAGCCCATTCCGACATCATCGCGACAATGACAAAATGACCCCTGGTGCGATTTTTCTTTGTTAAATTTCTTGGGTCATTTACATTCAACCTGCCAAATTTTAGGCCATTTCGACACCGTCTTGACATATGACAAAATTGCCCATGGTGCGATTTTTCTTTGTTAAATTTCTCGGGCCATTTCCAATCAACCTGCCAAATTTAAGCCCATTCCGACACCGTTCCCGAGTCCAATTTCTCGGCCCGTTTCCAATCAACCTGCCAAATTTCAGCCCATTCCGACACCGTCGCGACAAATGACAAAATTACCCCTGGGGCGATTTTTCTTTGTTAAATTTCTCGGGCCGTTTCCAATCAACCTGCCAATCTTCTGCCCATTCTGACACCGTTTTGCAGTCCAATTTCTCGAGCCGTTTTCAATAAACCTGCAAAATTTCAGTCCATTCCGACACCGTTGCGACAAATGATAAAATACCCCTAGTGCGGTTTTTCATTTTAAATTTCTCAGGCCGTTTCTTTGGTCGTTTCCAATCAACCTGCCAAATTTTAGCCCATTCCGACACCGTCGTAACGAATGACAAAATTGCCCCTGATGCAATTTTTCTTTGTTAAATTTTTCAGGCCGTTTCCAATCAACTTGCTAAATTTCAGCCCATTCCGACACCGTTCCCGAGTCCAATTTCTGGGGCCATTTCCAAACAACCTGCCGAGTTTCAGCCCTTTTCGACACCGTTGCGACAAATGACAAAATTGCAACCAGTGCAATTTTTCATTGTTAAATTTCACGGGCTGTTTTCAATGAACTTGCTAAATTCCAGCGCAATCCGACACCGTTCCCGAGTCTAATTTCTCGGCCGTTTCCAATCAACATGCCAAATTTTAGCCAATTCCGACACCGTCGCGATAAATGACTAAATTACCCTGGTGTGATTTTTCTTTTTTAAATTTTTCGGGCCGCTTCCAATCTACCTGCCAAATTTCAGCCCGTTCCGACACTGCTCCCGAGTCCAATTTCTTTGGCCATTTCCAATCAACCTGCCAAATTTTAGCCCATTCCGACACCGTCGCAACAAATGACAAAATTATCCCTGGTGCGGTTTTTCTTTGTTAAATTTCTCGGGCTGTTTCCAATCAACCTGCAAAATTTCAGTCCAATTTCTCGTGCCATTTCCAATCAACCTGCAAAATTTCAGCTCATTCCGACACCGTCGTGACAAATGACAAAATTTCCCTTGGTGCGATTTTTCTTTGTTAAATTTCTCGAGCCATTTCCAATCAATCTGCCAAATTTCAGTCCAATTTCTCGGGCAGTTTCCAATCAACATGCCAAATTTCAACCCATTTCGACACCGTCACGACAAATGACGAAATTGCCCCTGGTGCGATTTTTCTTTGTTAAATTTCTCAGGCCGTTTCCAACCAACTTGCCAAATTTCAGCCCATTTCAACACCGTTCCAGAGTCCAATTTCTCGGTTCGTTTCTAATCAACCTGCCAAATTTCAGACCATTTCGACATCATCGCGACAAATGACAAAATTGCCCCTGGTGCGATTTTTCTTTGCGAAATTTCTCGGGCCGTTTCCAATCAACCTGCCAAATTTCAGTCCAATTTCTCGGGCTGCATCTAATCAGCTTGCCAAATTTCAGCCCATTCCCACATTGTCGCGACAAATTACAAAATGACCCCCGGTGCGATTTTTCTTTATCAAATTTCTCGGGTTGTTTACAATCTGCCTGACAAATTTCAGCCCACTCCGACATCGTCGTGAAAAATGACAAAATTACCCTTGGTATGGTTTTTCTTTGTTAAACTTCTCGGGCAGTTCCAATCAACCTGCCAAATTTTAGCCTATTCCGACAACGTTCCGGAGTCCAGTTTCTCGAGTCGTTTCCAATCAACCTGCCCAATTTCAATCCATTCGGACACCGTCGTGACAAATGACAAAATTGCCCAGGTACGGTTTTTCATTCTTACATTTCTTGGAGCCGTTTCCAATCAACCTACCAATTTCGGTCCATGTCGACACCGTCACGACAAATGACAAAATTGCCCCTGGTGCAGTTTTTCATTCTTACATTTCTCGGAATCGTTTCCAATTAACCTACCAAATTTCAGCCCATTCCGACACCGTCGCGACAAATGACAAAATTACCCCTTGTGCGATTTTTCTTTGTTAAATTTCTCGGGCGGTTTTCAATCAACCTGCCAAATTCCAGAACATTCCGACACCGTTCCTGAGTCCAATTTCTTAGGCCATTTCCAATCAACCTGCCAAATTTCGGCCCATTTCGACACCGTTACCAAGTCCAATTTCTTGGGCCATTTCCAATCAACTTGCCAAATTTCAGCCCATTCCGACACTGTCGCGATAAATGGCGAAATTGCCCCTAGTGCAGTTTTTCTTTGTTAAATTTCTCGAGCCGTTTCCAATCTACCGACCAAATTTCAACCCATTCCGATGCCATCTTGACAAATGACAAAATTGCCCATGGTGCGATTTTTCTTTGTTTAATTTCTTTGGCCATTTCCAATCAACCTGCCAAATTTCAGCCCATTCCGACACCGTTCTCGAGTCCAATTTCTCGGGCCGTTTCCAATCAACTTGCCAAATTTCAACCCATTCCGACACCGTTGTGACAAATGACAAAATTACCTCTAGTGCGGTTTTTCTTTGTTAAATTTCTCAGGCCGTTTCCAATCAACCTGCCAAATTTCTGCCCATTCCTACATCGGTCCGTAGTCCAATTTCTCGAGCCGTCTCCAATAAACCAACAAAATTTCAGTCCATTCCGACACCGTCGTGACAAATGCCAAAATGCCCCTGGTGCGGTTTCTCATTTTAAATTTCGCAGGCCGTTTCCAATCAACCTGCTAAATTTTAGCCCATTCTGACACCGTTCCCGAGTCCAATTTCTTTGGCCATTTCCAATCAACCTGCCAAATTTCAGCCCATTCCGACACCGTCTCTACAAATGACAAAATTGCCCCTGGTGCGACTTTTCTTTGTTACATTTTTCGGGCCGGTTCAAATCAACCTGCCAAATTTCAGCCCATTTCGACACCGTTGCCGAGTCCAATTTCTAGGGCCATTTCCAAACAACCTACCAAATTTCAGCCCATTCCGACACCATTACGACAAATGACAAAATTGCCTCTGGTGTGGTGTTTCTTTGTGAAATATCTCGGGCCGTTTTCAATCAACCTGCCAAATTCCAAAGCAATCTGACACCGTTCCCGAGTCCAATTTCTCGAGCCATTTCCAATCAAGCTGCCAAATTTCAGCCGATTCCGACACCATCGCGACAAATGACTGAATTGCCCTGGTGGGATTTTTCCTTTTTAAATTTCGCGGGCCGTTTCCAATCAACCTGCCAAATTTCAGCCCATTTCGACACCGTTACCGAGTCCAATTTCTTCGGCCATTTCCAATCAACCTGCCAAATTTCAGCCCATTCTGACACCGTTCTCGAGTCCAATTTCTCGGGCCGTTTCCAATCACCTTGCCAAATTTCAACCCATTCCGACACCGTCCGACAAATGACAAAATTGCCCCTGATGCGATTTTTCTTTGTTACATTTTTCAGGCCGGTTCCAATCAACCTGCCAAATTTCAGCCCATTCCGACACCATTTCCAAACAACCTGCCAAATTTCAGCCCATTCCGACACCGTTGCGACAAATGACAAAATTGCCTCTGGTGTGGTTTTTCTTTGTGAAATATCTCGGAGAGTTTTCAATCAACCTGCCAAATTCAAGAGCAATCTGACACCGTTCCCGAGTCCAATTTCTCGGGCCGTTTCCATTCAACCTGCCAAATTTCAGCCGATTCCGACACCATCACGACAAATGACTAAAGTGCCCTGGTGGGATTTTTCTTTTTTAAATTTCTCGGGCTGTTTCCAATCAACCTGCCAAATTTCAGCCCATTTCGACACCATTACCGAGTCCAATTTCTTGGGCCATTTCTAATCAACCTGCCAAATTTCAGCCCACTCCGACACTGTCGCGACAAATGACAAAATATCCCCTGGTGCAGTTTTTCTTTGTTAAATTTCTCAAGACGTTTCCAATCTACCTACCAAATTTAGACCCAATCCGACACCTTTCCCGAGTCCAATTTCTCGTGCCATTTCCAATAAACCTGCCAAATTTCAGCCCATTCCGACACTGTCGCGACAAATGATAAAATTACCCCTGGTGTGGTTTTTCTTTGTTAAATTTCTCGGGCCGTTTCCAATCAACCAGCCAAATTTTAGTCCAATTTCTCGGGCTGTTTCCAATCAACCTGCTAAATTTTAGCCCATTCTGACACCGTTGCGACAAATGAAAAAATTGCCCCTGGTGCGATTTATCTTTGTTAAATTTCTCAGGTCGTTTCCAATCAACCCACCATATTTCAGTTCACTTCCACGCCATTTGCGAGTCCAATTTCGCAGGCCGTTTCCAATCAACCTGTCAAATTTCAGACCATTACGACACTGTCGCGACAAATGACAAAATTGCCCCTGGTGCTATTTTTCTTTGTTAAATTTCTCGGGCCTTTTCCAATCAACCTGCCAAATTTCAGTCCAATTTCTCGGGTCATTTCCAATCACCCTGCCAAATTTCAGCCCATTCCAACACCGTCACGATAAATGACAAAATGACCCCCAGTGCGGTTTTTCTTTGTTAAATTTCTCGGGCCGTTTACAATCAACCTGCCAAATTTCAGCCCATTCCGACACCGTCTTGACAAATGACAAAATTGCCCCTGGTGCGATTTTTCTTTGTTTAATTTCTCTGGCCATTTCCAATCAACCTGCCAAATTTAAGCCCATTTCAACACCGTTCCCGAGTCCAATTTCTCGGGCCGTTTCCAATCAACTTGCTAAATTTCAACCCATTCCGACACCGTGGTGACAAATGGCAAAATTACCCCTAGTGCGATTTTTCGTTGTTAAATTTCTCTGGCCGTTTCCAATCAACCTGCCAAATTTCTGCCCATTCCGACACCGATATGCAGTCCAATTTCTCGAGCCGTCTCCAATAAACCAACAAAATTTCAGTCCATTTCGACACCGTCGCGACAAATGCCAAAATGCCCATGGTGTGATTTTTCATTTTAAAATTCTCAGGCCGTTTCCAATCAACCTGCTAAATTTTAGCCTATTCTGACACCGTTCTCAAGTCCAATTTCTTTAGCCGTTTCCAATCAACCTGACAAATTTCAGCCCATTCTGACACCGTCGCGACAAATGACAAAATTGCCCCTGATGCGATTTTTCTTTTTTACATTTTTCGGGCTGGTTCCAATCAACCTGCCAAATTTCAGCTCATTCCGACACCGTTCCCGAGTCCAATTTCTGGGGCCATTTCCAAACAACCTGCCAAATTTCAGCCCATTCCGACACCGTTGCGACAAATGACAAAATTGCCTCTGGTGTGGTTTTTCTTTGTGAAATATCTCGGGCCGTTTTCAATCAACCTGCCAAGTTCCAGAGCAATCTGACACCGTTCCCGAGTCCAATTTCTCGAGCCGTTTCCAATCAACCTACCAAATTTCAGCCGATTCTGACACCATCGCGACAAATGACTAAATTGCCCCCTGGTGCGATTTTTCTTTTTTAAATTTCTTGGGCCGTTTCCAATCTACCTGCCAAATTTTAGCCCATTTCGACACCGTTCCTGAGTCCAATTTCTTAGGCCATTTTTAATCAGCTTGCCAAATTTCAGTCGATTCCGACACCATCGCGACAAATGACTAAATTGCCCTTGGTACGATTTTTCTTTTTTAAATTTCTCGGGCCGTTTCCAACCTAACTGCCAAATTTCAGCCCATTTCGACACCGTTACCGAGTCCAATTTCTTGGGCCATTTCCAATCAACCTGCCAAATTTCAGCCCATCCGACACTGCCGCGACCAATGACAAAATTATCCCTGGTGCAGTTTTTCTTTGTTAAATTTCTCGAGCCGTTTCCAATCTACCTGCCCAATTTCAACCCATTCCGACACCGTTCCTGAGTCCAACTTCTCGAGCTGTTTCCAATAAACATGCCAAATTTTAGCCATTTTCGACACTGTCACGACAAATGATAAAATCGCCCGTGGTGCGGTTTTTCTTTGTTAAATTTCTCGGGCCATTTCCAATCAACCAGCCACATTTCAGTCCAATTTCTCGGGCCATTTCCAATTAACCTGCTAAATTTTAGCCCATTCCGACACCGTTCGACAAATGAAAAAATTGCCCCCGATGCAATTTTTCTTTGTTAAATTTCTCAAGCTATTTCCAATCAACCTGCTATATTTCAATTCATTTCGATGCCGTTCGCGAGTCCAATTTCTCAGGCTGTTTCCAATCAACCTGCCAAATTTCAGACCATTCCGACACCATCGCGACAAATGACAAAATTGCCCCTCGTGCAATTTTTCTTTATTAAATTTCTCGGGCCGTTTCCAATCAACCTACCAAATTTCAGTCCAATTTCACGGGCCGTTTCCAATCACCCTGCAAAATTTCAGCCCAATCCAACACCGTCGTGACAAATGACAAAATGACCCCCGGTGCGGTTTTTCTTTGTTAAATTTCTCGGGCCGTTTACAATCAACCTGTCAAATTTCAGCCCATTCCGACACCGTCTTGACAAATGACAAAATTGCCCCTAGTGCGGTTTTTCTTTGCTAAATTTCTCTGGCCATTTCCAATCAATCTGCCAAATTTCAGCCCATTCCAACATCGTACTCGAGTCCAATTTCTCAGGCCGTTTCCAATCAACTTGCCAAATTTCAACCCATTCCGTCACCGTCACGACAAATGACAAAATGATCCCTGGTGCGGCTTTTCTTTGTTAAATTTCTCAGGCCGTTTCCAATCAACCTGCCAAATTTCTGCCCATTTCGACACCGTTTAGCAGTCCAATTTTTGGAGCCGTTTCCAATAAACCTACAAAATTTCAGTTCATTCTGACACCGTCACGGCAAATGACAAAATGCCCCTGGTGCGGTTTTTCATTTTAAATTTCTCGGGCCATTTCCAATCAACCTGCTAAATTTTAGCCCATTCTGACACTGTTCCCGCGTCCAATTTCTTCGGTCGTTACCAATAAAACAACCAAATTTCAGGCCATTCCGACACCGTTGTGACAAATGACAAAATTGCCCCTGGTGCGATTTTTCTTTGTTAAATTTCTCAGGCCGTTTCCAATCAACCTGCCAAATTTCTGCCCACTCCGACACTGTTCCGCAGTCCAATTTCTGGAGCCGTTTCCAATAATCCTACAAAATTTCAGTTCATTCCGACACCGTCGCGGTAAATGACAAAATGCCCCTGGTGCGGTTTTTCATTTTAAATTTCTCGGGCCATTTCCAATCAACCTGCTAAATTTTAGCCCATTCTGACACTGTTCCCACGTCCAATTTCTTCGGTCGTTTCCAATAAAACAGCCAAATTTCAGGCCATTCCGACACCGTTGTGACAAATGACAAAATTGCCCCTGGTGCGGTTTTTCTTTGTTAAATTTTTTGGTCCGGTTCCAATCAACCTGCCAAATTTAAGCCCATTCCGACACCGTTCCTGAGTCCAATTTCTAGGTCCATTTCCAAACAACTTGCCAAATTTCAGCCCATTCCGACACCATTGCGACAAGTGACAAAATTGCCTGGTTTTTCTTTGTAAAATATCTCGGGCCGTTTTCAGTCAACCTGCCAAAATCCTGCGCAATCCGACACCGTTCCGAGTCCAATATCTCGGGCTGTTTCCAATCGACCTACCAAATTTCAGCCGATTCCGACAACGTCGTAAAAAATGACAAAATTGCCCCTGATGCGATTTTTCTTTGTTAAATTTCTCGGGCCGTTTCCAATCAGCCTACAAAATTTCAGTCCAATTTCTCAGGCCATTTCCAATCAACCTACCAAATTTCAGCCCATTCTAACACCGTCACGACAAATGACAAAATTGCCCCTGGTCCGGGTTTTCTTTTTTAAATTTCTCGAGCCATTTCCAATCAGTCTTCCAAATTTTAGTCCAATTTCTCTGGCCGTTTCCATTCAACATGCAAAATTTCAGCCCATTCCTACACCGTCGCGACAATTGACAAAATTTCCCCTTGTGCGATTTTCCTTTTTTATATTTCTCGAGCTGTTTCCAACCAACCTGCCAAATTTCAGCCCATTTCGACATCATTCCAAAGTCCAATTTCTCGGGCCGTTTTCAATCGACCTGCCAAATTTCAGACCATTCCGACACCGTCACGACAAATGACAAAATTGCCCCTGGTGCAATTTTTCTTTGTTAAATTTCTCGGGCCGTTTCCAATCAACTTGCCAAATTTCAATCCAATTTCTTGAGTCATTTCTAATCAACCTGCCAAATTTCAGCCCATTCCGACACCGTCGTGACAAATGAAAAAATGACCCCCGGTGCAGTTTTTCCGTATTAAATTTCTTGGGCCGTTTACAATCTTCCTGCCAAATTTCAGCCCATTCGGACATCGTCGCGACAAATGTCAAAATTGCCCCTGGTGTGATTTTTCTTTGTTAAATTTCTCGGGCCATTTCCAATCAACCTCTAAATTTCAGTCCAATTTCTCAGGCCATTTCCAATCAATCTACCAAATTTCAGCCTATTCCGACACCTTCGCAACAAGTGATAAAATGACCCCCAGTGTAGTTTTTCTTTATTAAATTTCTCAGGCCGCTTACAATCAACCTGTCAAATTTCAGCGCATTTCGACACCGTCTTGACAAATTACAAAATCACCCCCGGTGCGATTTTTCGTTGTTAAATTTCTCGGGCCATTTACAATCGACCTGCCCAATTTCAGCCCATTCTGACACCGTTCCCGAGTCCAATTTCTCGGGCCGTTTTCAATCAACTTGCCAAATTTCAACCCATTCCGACACCGTCGTGACAAATGACAAAATTACCCCTGGTGCCGTTTTTCTTTGTTACATTTCATTTTCAATCAACCTTCCAAATTTCTACCCATTCTGACATCGTTCTGCAGTCCAATTTCTCGAGCTGTTTCCAATAAACCTGCAAAATTTCAGTCCATTCCGACACCGTCGCGACAAATGGTAAAATGTCCCTGGTGCGGTTTTTCATTTTAAATTTCTCGGGTCGTTTCGAATCAACGTGCCAAATTTTAGCCCATTTCGACACCGTTCCCGAGTCCAATTTTTGGTCGTTTCCAATCAACCTGCCAAATTTCATCCCATTCCGACACCGTCGCAACAAATGACAAAATTGCCCATGGTGCGATTTTAATTTGTTAAAATTTTCGGGCCATTTCCAATCAACTTGCCAAATTTCAACCCATTTCGACTCTGTTCCTGAGTCCAATTTCTGGGGCCATTTCCAAACAACTTGCCAAATTTCAGCCCTTTCCGACACCGTTACGACAAATGACAAAATTGCATCTGGTGCGGTTTTTCTTTGTTAAATTTCTCGGGCTGTTTTCAATCAACTTGCCAAATTCCAGCGCAATCCAACACCGTTCTCGAGTCCAATTTCTCGGGCCGTTTCCAATCAACCTCCCAAATTTCAGTCGATTCCGACACCGTTGCGACAAATGACTAAATTGCCCCTGGTGCGATTTTTATTTTTTAAATTTCTCAGGCCGTTTCTAATCTACCTGCCAAATTTCAGCACATTCCGACACCATCGCAACAAATGACAAAAGCGTCCCTGGTGCGGTTTTTCTTTGTTAAATTTCTCGGGCCATTTCCAATCAACCTGCAAAATTTCAGTCCAATTTCTCTAGCCATTTCCAATCAAGTTGCCAAATTTCAGCCCATTTCGACATCGTTGCAACAAATGACAAAATTGCCCTTGGTGCAGTTTTTCTTTGTTAAATTTCTTGAGCCATTTCCAATCAATCTGCCAAATTTCAATCCAATTTCTCAGGCCGTTTCCAATCAACATGCCAAATTTCAATCCATTCCGACACCGTCGCCACAAATGACAAAATTGCCCCCGGTGCGAGTTTTCTTCGTTAAATTTCTTGGGCCGTTTCCATGCAACCTGCTAAATTTCAGCCCATTTCGACGCCGTTCCATAGTCCAATTTCTCGGTTCGTTTCCAATCAACCTGCCAAATTTGAGACCTTTCTGACACCGTTGCGACAAATGACAAAATTGGCCCTAGTGCGATTTTTCTTTGTTAAATTTCTCGGGCCGTTTCCAATCAACCTGCCAATTTTCAGTCCAATTTCTCAGGCCATTTCTAATCAGCCTACCAAATTTTAACCCATTCCGACATCGTCGTGACAAATGACAAAATTGCCCCTGGTGCGGTTTTTCTTTGTTAATCTTCTTGGGCCGTTCCAATCAACCTTCCAAATTTTAGCCCATTCCAACACCGTTTCGGAGTCCAATTTCTCGGGTCGTTTCCAATCAACCGGCAAAATTTCAGTCCATTCCGACACCGTCGTGACAAATGATAAAATTGCCCCTCGTACGGTTTTTATTCTTACATTTCTCGGAGCCATTTCCAATCAACCTGCAAAATTTCAGTCCAATTTCTCGGGCCATTTCCAATCAACCTACCAAATTTCAGCCCATTCTGACACCGTCGCGATAAATGACAAAATTGCCCCTGGTGCGGGTTTTCTTTGTTAAATTTCTCGAGCCATTTCAAATCAATCTTCCAAATTTCAGCCCCATTTCTCAGGCCGTTTCCATTCAACATGCAAAATTTCAGCCCATTCCTACACCGTCGCGACAAATGACAAAATTTCCCCTGGTGCGATTTTTTTTATATTTCTCGGGCTGTTTCCAACCAATCTGCTAAATTTCAGCCCATTTCGACATCGTTCTAGAGTCCAATTTCTCAGGCCATTTCCAATCAACCTGCTAAATTTCAGACCATTCCGACACCGTCGTGACGAATGACAAAATTGCCCCTGGTGCGATTTTTCTTTATTAATTTTCTCGGCCGTTTCCAATCAACTTGCCAAATTTCAGTCCAATTTCTCGGGTCGTTTCTAATTAGTCTGCCAAATTCCAGCCCATTCCGACACCATCATGACAAATGACAAAATGACCCCCGGTGCGGTTTTTCTTTATTAAATTACTCGGGCTGTTTACAGTCTTCCTGCAAAATTTCAGCCCATTCCGACATTGTCCCGACAAATGACAAAATTGCCCCAGGTGCGATTTTTCTTTGTTAAATTTCTCGGCCCGTTTCCAATCAACCTGCCAAATTTCAGTCTAATTTCTCAGGCCATTTCCAATCAACCTACCAAATTTCAGCCTATTCCGACACCTTCGCGACAAATGACAAAATGACCCCAGTGCGGTTTTTCTTTTTTAAATTTCTCGGGCCGTTTACAATCAACCTATCAAATTTCAGCCCATTCCAACACCGTCTTGACAAATGACAAAATTGCCCCTGGTTCGATTTTTCCTTGTTAAATTTCTCGGGCCGTTTCCAATCAACCTGCCAAATTTTAGCCCATTCAGACACCGTCGTGACAAATGACAAAATTACCCCTAATGTTGTTTTACTTTGTTAAATTTCTCGGGCCTTTTCCAATCAACCTTCCAAATTTCTGCCCATTTCGACACCGTTCCAGAGTCCAATTTCTCGAGCCGTTTCCAATCAACCTGCAAAATTTCAGACCATTCCGACACCGTCGCGACAAATGACAAAATTACCCCTGGTGCGATTTTTCTTTGTTAAATTTCTCGGGCCGTTTCCATTCAACCTGCCAAATTTCAGTCCAACTTTTCGGGACGTTTCCAATCACCCTGCCGAATTTCAGCCCATTCCAACACTGTCGCGACAAATGACAAAATGACCCTCGATGCGATTTTTCTTTATTAAATTTCTCGGGCCATTTACAATTTACTTGCCAAATTTCAGCCCATTCTGACATCATCACGACAAATGACAAAATTGCCCCTGGTGCGATTTTTCTTCGTTAAATTTCTCGGGCCGTTTCAAATTAACCTGCCAAATTTCAGTCCAATTCGACACCGTTCCAGAGTCCAATTTCTCGGGACGTTTCCAATCAACTTACCAAAGTAAACCCATTCCGACACCGTCGCGAGAAATGACAAAATTACCCCTGGTGCGGTTTTACTTTATTAAATTTCTCGGGCCATTTCCAATCAACCTGACAAATTTCAGCCCATTCCGACACCGTCGCGATAAATGACAAAATTACCCTTGGTGCAATTTTTCTTTGTTAAATTTCTCGAGCCATTTCCAATAAATCTACCAAATTTCAGTCCAATTTCTCCGGCCGTATCCAATCAACATGCCAAATTTCAGCCCATTCCGACATCGTCGCAATAAATGACAAAATAGCCCCTGGTGCGATTTTTCTTTGTTAATTTTCTCGGGCCGTTTCCAATCAACTTGTCAAATTTCAGTCCAATTTTTCGGCCCATTTCCAATCAACCTGCCAAATTTCATCCCATTTCGACAATGTCGTGACAAATGATAAAATTGCATCTGGTGCGATTTTTCTTTGTTAAATTTCTCGAGCCATTTCCCATCAATCTGCCAAATTTAAGTCCAATTTCTCAGGCCGTTTCCAATCAAACTGCCAAATTTCAATCCATTCCAACACCGTTCCTATGTCCAATTTCTTAGGCCGTTTCCAATCAACCTGTCAAATTTCAGCCCATTCCGACACCGTCTTGACAAATGACAAAATTGCCCCTAGTGCGGTTTTTCTTCGTTAAATTTCTCGAGCCGTTTCCAATCAACCTAAAAAGTTTCAGTCCAATTTCTTGGGCCATTTCCAATAAACCAACAAAATTTCAGTCCATTCCGACACTATCACGACAAATGACAAAATGCCCCTGGTGCGGTTTTTTCATTTTTAATTTCTCGGGTCGTTTCCAATCAACCTGCTAAATTTTAGCCCATTCTGACACCGTTCCCGAGTCTAATTTCTTTGGCCGTTTCCAATCAACCTACCAAATTTCAGCCCATTTTGACACCGTCGTGACAAATGGAAAAATTGCCCCTGGTGCGATTTTTGTTTGTTAAATTTTTCGGGCCAGTTCGAATCAACCTGCCAAATTTCAGCCCATTCCAACACTGTTACGACAAATGACAAAATTGCCTCTGGCGGGATTTTTCTTTGTGAAATATCTCGGGCTGTTTTCAATCAACCTGCTAAATTCCAGCGCAATCTGACACCATTCCCGAGTCCAATTTCTCAGGCCGTTTCCAATCAACCTGTAAAATTTTAGACGATTCCGACACCATCGTGACAAATGACTAAATTGCCCCTGGTGCAATTTTTCTTTTTTAAATTTCTCCCGCCGTTTCCAATCTACCTGCCAAATTTCAGCCCATTCCGACACCGTTCCCGAGTCCAATTTCTTTGGTCGTTTCTAATCAGCCTGCCAAATTTCTGCTGATTCTGACACCATCGCGACAAATGACTAAATTGCCCTGGTGCAATTTTTCTTTTTTAAATTTCTCGGGCCGCTTCCAATCTACCTGCCAAATTTTAGCCAATTTCAACACTGTTCCTGAGTCCAATTTCTTGGGCCGTTTCGAATCAATATGCCAAATTTCAGCCCATTCAAATTTCTCGGGCCGTTTCCAATCAACCTGCAAAATTTCAGTCCAATTTCTCGGGCCATTTCCACCCAACCTGCCAAATTTCAGCCCATTCCGACACCGTCACGACAAATGACAAAATTGCCCTTGGTGCGATTTTTCTCTTTTAAATTTCTCGAGCCATTTCCAATCAATCTGCCAAATTTCAGTCCAATTTCTCGGGCCGTTTCCAATCAACACGCCAAATTTCAGCCCATTCCAACATTGTCGCGATAAACGACAAAATTGCCCCTGGTGCAATTTTTCTTTATTAAATTTCTCTTGCCGTTTCCTACCCACCTGCCAAAATTCAGTCTAATTTCTCAGGCCGTTTCTAATCACCCTACCAAATTTCAGCCCATTCCAACACCGTCGGGATAAATGACAAAATGACCCCCAGTGAAATTTTTCTTTGTTAAATTTCTCGGGCCATTTACAATCAACATGCCAAATTTCAGCCCATTCCGACACAGTCTTGAAAAATGACAAAATTGCCCCTGGTGCGGTTTTCTTTTTGCTAATTTCTCTGGCCATTTCCAATCAACCTGCCAAATTTAAGCCCATTCCGACATCGTTCTCGAGTCCAATTTCTCGGCCCGTTTCCAATCAACTTGCCAAATTTCAACCCATTCCGACACCGTCGCGACAAACGACAAAACTAGCCGTGGTACGATTTTTCTTTGTTAAATTTTTCGGGCCGTTTACAATCAACCAGCCAAATTTTTGCCCATTCCGACACCGTTTCGCAGTCCAATTTCTCGAGCCGTTTCCAATAAACCAACAAAATTTCAGTCCATTCCGACACCGTCGCGACAAATGCCAAAATGCCCCTAGTGCATTTTTTCCTTTTAAATTTCTCGGGCCGTTTCCAATCAACCTGCTAAATTTTAGCCCATTCTGACACCGTTCCCGAGTCCAATTTCTTTGGCCGTTTCCAATCAACCTGCCAAATTTCAGCTCATTCTGACACTGTCGCGACAAATGACAAAATTGCCCCTGGTGCAGTTTTTCTTTGTTAAATTTCTCGAGCCGTTCCCAATCTACCAGCCAAATTTCAACCCATTCTGACACCGTTCCTGAGTCCAATTTCTCGGGCCATTTCCAATAAACCTGCCAAATTTCAGCCCTTTCTGACACCATCGTGACAAATGAATAAATTGTCCCTGGAGCGATTTTTCTTTTTTAAATTTCTCGGCCCGTTTCCAATCTAACTGCCAAATTTCAACCCATTCCGACATCGTTACCGAGTCCAATTTCATGGGCCATTTCCAATCAACTTGCCAAATTTCAGCCCATTCTGACACTGTCGCGACAAATGACAAAATTGCCCCTCGTGCAGTTTTTCTTTGTTAAATTTCTCGAGCCGTTCCCAATCTACCAGCCAAATTTCAACCCATTCTGACACCGTTGCTGAGTCCAATTTCTCGGGCCATTTCCAATAAACCTGCCAAATTTCAGCCCTTTCTGACACTGTCGCGGCAAACGATAAAATTGCCCCTGGTGCGGTTTTTCTTTGTTAAATTTCTAGGGCCGTTTCCAATCAACCAGCCAAATTTCATTCCAATTTCTCTGGCAGTTTCCAATCAACCTGCTAAATTTTAGCCCATTTTGACACCGTTGCGACAAATGAAAAAATGGCCCCCGGTGCGATTTTTCTTTGTTAAATTTCTCGGGCCGTTTCCAATCAACCTGCCATATTCCAGTGCAATCTGACACCGTTCTCGAGTCCAATATCTTGGCTCGTTTCCAATAAACTTGCCAAATTTCAGTCGATTCCGACACCGTCGCGAAAAATGATAAAATTACCCCTGATACGAGTTTTCTTTTTTAAATTTCTCGTGCCGTTGCCAATCTACCTGCCAAATTTTAGCCCATTCTGACACCGTTCCCGAGTCCAATTTCTTGGGCCGTTTCCAATCAACCTGTCAAATTTTAGCCCATTATGACACCGTGGCGACAAATGACAAAATTGCCCCTGGTGCGGTTTTTCTTTGTTAAATTTCTCGGGCCATTTCAAATCAATCTTCCAAATTTCAGTCCAATTTCTCGGGCCATTTTTCATTCAACATGCAAAATTTCAGCCCATTCCTACACCGTCGCGACAAATGACAAAATTTACTCTGGTGCGATTTTTCTTTTTTATATTTCTCGGGCTGTTTCCAACCAACCTATCAAATTTCAGCCCACTTCGACATCATTCTAGAGTCCAATTTCTCAGGTCGTTTCCAATCAACTTGCCAAATTTCAGACCATTCCGACACCGTCACGACAAATGTCAAAATTACCCCTAGTGCGATTTTTCGTTGTTAAATTTCTCGGGCCATTTCCAATCAACTTGCCAACTTTCAGTCCAATTTCTCGGGTCGTTTCTAATCGACCTGCCAAATTTCAGCCCATTCCGACACGGTCGTGAAAAATGACAAAAATGCCCCCGGTGCAGTTTTTTTTTATTAAATTTCTCGGGCCGTTTACAATCTACCTGCCAAATTTCAGCCCATTTCGGCATCGTCTCGACAAATGACAAAATTGCTCTTGGTGCGATTTTTCTTTGTTAAATTTCTCGGACCGTTTCCATTCAACCTACCAAATTTCAGTCCAATTTCTCAGGCCATTTCCAATCAACCAACCAAATTTCAGCCTATTCCGACACCGTCGCGACAAATGACAAAATGACGCCCGGTGCGATTTTTCTTTATTAAATTTCTCGGGCCGTTTACAATCAACCTGTCAAATTTCAGCCCATTCCAACACCGTCTTGACAAATTACAAAATTGCCCCGGGTGCGATTTTTTTTGTTAAATTTCTCGGGCCATTTCCAATCAACCTGCCAAATTTAAGCCCATTCCGACACCATTCTCGAGTCCAATTTCTAGGGCCGTTTCCAATCAACCTACCAAATTTCAGCCCATTCCGACACCGTCGCGACAAATGACAAAATTACCCCTATTGCAGTTTTCTTTGTTAAATTTCTTGGGCCGTTTCCAATCAACCTTCCAAATTTCAGCCAATTCTGACACCGTTCCGCAGTCCAATTTCTCGAGCCGTTTCCAATAAACCTGTAAAATTTCAATCCATTTCGACACCATCGCAACAAATGATAAAATGCCCCTGGTGCGATTTTTCATTTTAAATTTCTCGGGCCGTTTCCAATCAACTTGCCAAATTTTAGCCCATTCCGAAACCGTTCTCGAGTCCAATTTCTTCGGCCATTTCTAATCAGCCTGCCAAATTTCAGCTAATTCCGACACCATCGCGACAAATGACTAAATTGCCCTGGTGCGATTTTTCTTTTTTAAATTTCTCAGGCCGCTTCCAATCTACTTGCCAAATTCTAGCCAATTCCGACACTGTTCCCGAGTCCAATTTCTTGGGCCGTTTCCAAACAACTTGCCAAATTTCAGCCCATTCCGACAACGTCGCGACAAATGATAAAATTGTCCCTGGTGCGGTTTTTCTTTGTTAAACTTCTCGGGCCGTTCCAATCAACCAGCCAAATTTCAGCCCATTTCGACACCGTTCCGGAGTCCAATTTCTCAGGTCGTTTCCAATCAACCTGCCAAATTTCAGTCCATTTCGACACCGTCGCGACAAATGACAAAATTGCCCCTTGTACGGTGTTTCATTCTTACATTTCTCGGAGCCATTTCCAATCAATCAGCCAAATTTCAGTCCAATTTCTTGGGCCGTTTCTAATCAGCCTACCAAATTTCAGCCCATTCCGACATCGTCATGACAAATGACAAAATTGCCCCTGGTGCGGTTTTTCATTCTTACATTTCTCGGAGCCGTTCCCAATCAACCTGCCAAATTTCAGCCCATTCCGACACCGTCGCTACAAATGACAAAATTTCCCCTGGTACGATTTTTCTTTGCTAAATTTCTCGGGCCGTTTTCAATCAACCTGCCAAATTCAGAACATTCCGACACCGTTCCTGAGTCTAATTTCTCGAGCCGTTTCCAATCAACCTGCCAAATTCCAGCCCATTCCGACACCGTCGCGACAAATGACAAAGTTGCCCCTGGTGCGATTTTTCTTTGTTAAAATTTTCGGGCCGTTTCCAATCAACCTGCCAAATTTCAGCCCATTCCGACAACGTTCCCGAGTCCAATTTCTCGGGCCATTTCCAAACAACCGACCAAATTTCAGCCTTTTCCGACACCATTTCGACAAATGACAAATTTGCATCTGGTGCGATTCTTCTTTGTTAAATTTCTCGGGCTGTTTTCGATCAACCTTCCAAATTCCAGCGCAATCCGACACCGTTCCCTAGTCCAATTACTCGGACTATTTCCAATCAACCTGCCAAATTTCAGTCGATTTCGACACCGTTACGAGAAATGACTAAATTACCCCTAGTACGATTTTTATTTTTTAAGTTTCTCGGGCTGTGTCCAATATACTTGCCAAATTTCAGCCCATTCCGACACCGTCGCAACAAATGACAAAATTTTCCCTGGTGCGATTTTTCGTTGTTAAATTTCTCGGGCTGTTTCCAATCAACCTTCAAAATTTCAGTCCAATTTCTCAGGCCATTTCCAATCAACCTGCCAAATTTCAGCCTATTCCGACACCGTCGCGACAAATGACAAAATAGTCCGTGGTGCGATTTTTCTTTGTTAAATTTCTCGAGCCATTTCCAATCAATCTGCCAAATTTCAGTCCAATTTCTCAGGCCGTTTCCAATCAACATGCCAAATATCAACCCATTCCGACACCATCGCGACAAATGACAAAATTGCCCCTGATGCGATTTTTCTTTGTTAAATTTCTTGGGCCGTTTCCAACCAACCTGCCAAATTTCAGCCCATTTCGACACCGTTCCCGAGTCCAATTTCTCGTTTAGTTTCCAAGCAACCTGCCAAATTTTAGACCATTCTGACAACTTCGCGACGAATGACAAAATTGCCCCTGGTGCGATTTTTCTTTGTTAAATTTCTCGGGCCGTTTCCAATCAACCTGCCAAATTTCATTCCATTTTCTCGGGCCGTTTCTAATCAGCCTGGCAAATTTCAGTGCATTCCGACACCGTCGCGACAAATGATAAAATGACCCCCGGTGCGGTTTTTCTTTATTAAATATCTTGGGCCGTTTAAAATCTACCTGCCAAATTTCAGCCCATTCCGACATCGTCGCGACAAATGGTAAAATTGGCCCTGGTATGGTTTTTCTTTGTTAAACTTCTCGGGCTGTTCCAATCAACCTGCCAAATTTCAGCCCATTTCGGCACCGTTTCGAAGTTCAATTTCTTGGGTCGGCTTCAATCAACCTGCCAAATTTCAGTCCATTCCGACACCGTCGCGACAAATGATAAAATTGCCCCTCGTGCGATTTCTCATTCTTACATTTCTCGGAGCCGTTTCCAATCAACCTGCCAAATTTTAGTCCAATTTCTCGTGCCATTTCTAATCAGCCTGCCAAATTTCAACCCATTTCGACATTGTCACGACAAATGACAAAATTGCCCCTGGTGCGATTTTTTTTTGTTAAACTCCTCGGGCCGTTCCAATAAACCTGCCAAATTTCAGTCCATTCCGACACTGTTCCGGAGTCCAATTTCTTGGGTCGTTTCAAATCAACCTGCCAAATTTCAGTCCATTCCGACACCGTCGCGACTAATGACAAAATTGCCCCTAGTGCGATTTTTCATTCTTACATTTCTCGGAGCCGTTTCCAATCAACCTGCCAAATTTCAGCCCATTCCGACACCATCGCGACAAATGAAAAAATAGTCCCTGGTGCGATTTTTCTTTGCTAAATTTCTCGGGCCATTTTCAATCAACTTGCCAAATTCCAGAACATTCCGACACCATTCCTGAGTCCAATTTCTCAGGCCATTTCCAATCAACCAACCAAATTTTAGCCCATTCTGACACAGTCGCGAAAATGAAAAAAATTGGCCCTGGTACGATTTTTCTTTTTTAAATTTCTAGGGCCGTTTCCAATCAACCTGCCAAATTTCAGCCCATTTCGACACAGTTACCGAGTCCAATTTCTTGGGCCATTTCCAATTAACCTGCCAAATTTCAGCCCATTCCGACACTGTCGCGACAAATGACAAAATTTTCTCTGGTGCTATTTTTCTTTATTAAATTTCTCGAGCCATTTCCAATCTACCTGCCAAATTTCAGCCCATTCCAACACTGTTCCCGAGTCCAATTTCTCGGCCCGTTTCCAATAAACCTGCCAAATTTTAGCCCTTTCCGACACTGTCGCGATAAATGATAAAATTGCCCCTGGTGCGGTTTTTTTTTTTGCTAAATTTCTTGGGCCGTTTCCAATCATCAAGCCAAATTTCAGCCCATTCCGACACCGTTCCCGAGTCCAATTTCTTAGGCCGTTTCCAGTCAACCTGCCAAATTTCAGCCCATTCCGACACCGTCTTGACAAATGACAAAATTACCCCTAGTGCGGTTTTTCTTTGTTAAATTTCTCAGGCCATTTCCAATCAACCTGCAAAATTTCAGTCCAATTTCTCGGGCCATTTCCAATCAACCTGCCAAATTTCAACCCATTCTGACACCGTCCCGACAAATGACAAAATTGGCCCTGGTGCGATTTTTCTTTGTTAAATTTCTCGAGCCATTTCCAATCAATCTGCCAAATTTCTGTCCAATTTCTCGGGCCGTTTGCAATCAACATGCCAAATTTTAGCCCATTTCGACACCGTTGCGACAAACGAGAAAACTGCTCCTGGTGCGATTTTTCTTTGTTAAATTTCTCGGGCCGTTTCCAACCCACCCGCCAAATTTCAGCCCATTTCGACACCGTTCCAGTGTCCAATTTCTTGGGCCATTTCCAATCAACCTGCCAAATTTTAGACCATTTCGACACCGTCGCGAAAAATGACAAAATTGCCCCTAGTGCGATTTTTCTTTGTTAAATTTCTCGGGCCATTTTCAATCAATCTGCCAAATTTCAGTCCAATTTCTTGGGCCATTTCAAATCAGCCTGCCAAATTTCAGCCCATTCCGACACTGTCTGGACAAATGACAAAATGACCCTCGGTGCGGTTTTTCTTTATTAAATTTCTCGGGCCGTTTCCAATCAACCTGCTAAATATTAGCCGATTTGGACACCATCGCGACAAAGGACTAAATTACCCCTGGTGCATTTTTTCTTTTTTAAATTTCTCGGGCCGTTTCCAATCGACCTGCGAAATTTCAACGCATTCCGGCACTGATCCCTAGTCCAATTTCTTAGGCCATTTCCAATCAACCTGCCAAATTTCAGCCTATTCCGACACCGTCGCGACAAATGACAAAATTGCGCCTGGTGCGGTTTTTCTTTATTAAATTTGTCAGGCCATTTCCAATCAACCTAAAAAATTTCAATCCAATTTCTCGGGCCATTTCCAATCCACCTGCCAAATTTCAGTCCATTCCGACACTATCGCGACCTATGACAAAATTACCCCTCGTGCGATTTTCCTTTGTTAAATTTCTCGAGTCTTTTCCAATCAATCTGCCAAATTTCAGTCCAATTTCTAAGGCCGTTTCCAATCAACATACCAAATTTCAGTCCATTCCGACATCGTCTCGACCAATGACAAAATTGCCCCTGGTGCGATTTTTCTTTGTAAACTTTCTCGGGCCGTTTCCAATCAACCTGTCAAATTTCAGTCCAATTCGACACTATTCCAGAGTCCAATTTCTCAGGCCGTTTCCAATCAACTTCCCAAATTTCAACCCATTTTGACACTGTCGCGACAAATGACAAAATTAACCCTGGTGCGGTTTTTCTTTGTTGAATTTCTCGGGCCATTTCCAATCAACCTGCCAAATTTAAGCCCATTCCATCACCGTCGCGACAAATGACAAATTTTCCCTAGGTGCAATTTTTCTTTGTTAAATTTCTCGAGCCATTTCCAATCAACCTGCCAAATTTCAGCCAATTCCGACACCATCGTGACAAACGACAAAATTGCCCCTGGTGTGATTTTCTTTATTAAATTTCTTGGGCCGTTTCCTTCCAACCTGCCAAATTTCAGCCCATTTCGACACCGTTCCAGAGTCCAATTTCTCAGGCTGTTTCCAATCAGCCTGCCAAATTTCAGACCATTCTGACACCGTCGCGACAAATAACAAAATTGCCCCTGGTGCGATTTTTCGTTATTAAATTTCTCGGACGTTTCCAATCAACCTACCAAATTTCAGTCCAATTTCTTAGGCCGTTTCCAATCACCTTGCCAAATTTCAGTCCATTTCGACACCGTCGCGACAAATGGCAAAATGACCCCCGGTGCGATTTTTCTTTGTTAAATTTCTCGGGCCGTTTACAATCAACTAGCCAAATTTCAGCCCATTCCGACACCATCATGACAAATGACAAAATTGCCCCTGGTGCGGTTTTTCTTTGTTAAATTTCTCTGGCCATTTCCAATCAACCTACCAAATTTTAACCCATTCCGACACCGTTCCTGAGTCCAATTTCTCGGGCTGTTTCCATTCAAATTGCCAAATTTCAACCCAATCCGACACCGTCGCGACAAATGAGAAAATTAACCCTGGTGGGATTTTTCTTCGTTAAATTTCTCGGGCCATTTCCAATCAACCTGCCAAATTTGGGCCCATTCCGACAGCGTTCCGCAGTCCAATTTCTAGAGCCGTTTCCAATAAACCAGCAAAATTTCAATCCATTCCGATACCGTCGCGACAAATGAAAAAATGCCCCTCGTGCGGTTTTTCATTTTAAATTTCTCAGGCCGTTTCCAATCAACCTACTAAATTTTAATCCATTTTGACACCATTCCCGAGTCCAATTTCTTTGGCCGTTTCCAATCAACCAGCCAAATTTTAGCCCATTCCGACACCGTCGCGACAAATGACAAAATTACCCCTTGTACGGTTTTTCTTTGTTAAAATTTTCGGGCCGTTTCCAACCAAGCTGCCAAATTTCAGCCCATTCTGACACCTTCCCGAGTCCAATTTCTGGGGCCATTTCCAAACAACCTGCCAAATTTCAGCACATTCCGACACCGCTGAGACAAATGACAAAATTGCCTCTGGTGCGATTTTTCTTTGTTAAATATCTTGGGCCTTTTTCAACCAACCTGACAAATTCCAGTACAATCCGGCACCATTCCCGAGTCCAATTTCTCGAGCTGTTTCCAATCAACCTGCTAAATTTCAGTCGATTCCGACACCATCGCGACAAATGACTAAATTACCCCTGGTGCGATTTTTCTTTTTTAAATTTCTCAAGCCATTTCCAATCTACCTGCCAAATTTCAGCCCATTTCGACACCGTTCCCGAGTCCAATTTCTTAGGCCGTTTCCAATCAACCTGCCAAATTTCACCCCATTCTGACATCGTCGCGACAAATGACAAATTGCCCCTGGTGCGATTTTTCTTTGTTAAATTTCTCGGGCCGTTTTTAATCAACCTTCCAAATTCCAAAACATTCCAGCACCGTTCCTGAGTCCAATTTCTCGGGCCGTTTCCAATCAACCTGCCAAATTTCAGCCTATTCCGACACCGTCGCGAAAATGACAAAATTACCCCTGGTGCGATTTTTTTAAATTTCTCGGGCCGTTCCAAATCAACCTACCAAATTTCAGCCCATTTCGACCCCGTTACCGAGTCCAATTTATTGGGCCATTTCCAATCAACCTGCCAAATTTCAGCCCATTCTGACACTGTCGCGACAAATGACAAAATTGCTCTTGGTGCAGTTTTTCTTTGTTAAATTTCTTGAGCCGTTTCCAATCTGCCTGCCAAATTTCAGCCCATCCCGACACCGTTCCGGATTCCAATTTCTCGGGCCGTTTCCCATAAACCTGCCAAATTTCAGCCCTTTCCAACACTATCGCGACAAATGATAAAATTGACCTTGGTATAGTTTTTGTTTGTTAAATTTCGGGCCGTTTCCAATCAACCTGCTAAATTCTAGCCCATTCTGACACCGTTGCGACAAATGAAAAAATTGCCCCTGGTGCGATTTTCCTTTATTAAATTTCTCGGGCCGTTTCCAATCAACCTGCGATATTTCAGTTCATTTCGACGTCGTTCCCGAGTCCAATATCTCGGGCCGTTTCCAATCAACCTGTCAAATTTCAGACATTCCGACACCGTCGCGACAAATGACAAAATTGCCCCTGGTGCGATTTTCTTTGTTAAATTTCTCGGGCCGTGTCCAATCAACCTGCCAAATTTCAATCCAATTTCTAGGGCCGTTTATAATCAACCTGCCAAATTTCAGCCCATTCCGACACCGTCTTTTCTAATGACAAAATAGCCCCTAGTGCGATTTTTCTTTGTTAAATTTCTCTAGCCATTTCCAATCTACCTACCAAATTTCAGCCCATTCTGACACCGTTCTCGAGTCCAATTTCTCGGGCCGTTTCCAATCAATTTGCCAAATTTCAACCCATTTCGACACTGTCGCGACAAATGACAAAATTACCCTTGTTGCGGTTTTTCTTTATTAAATTTCCCGGGCCGTTTCCAATCAACCTGCCAAATTTCTACCCATTCTGACACAGTTTCGCAGTCCAATTTCTCAAGCTGTTTCCAATAAACCTACAAAATTTCAGTCCATTCCGACATCGTCGCGACAAATGACAAAATACCCCTGATGGGGTTTTTCATTTTTAATTTCTCGGGCCGTTTGCAATCAACCTGCAAAATTTTAGCCCATTTTGACACCGTTCCCGAGTCCAATTTCTTTGGCCATTTCCAATCAACCTGCCAAATTTCAGCCCATTCCGACATCATCGCGACAAATGACAAAATTGCCCCTGGTGCAGTTTTCTTTGTTAAATATTTCAGGCCACTTCCAATCAACCTGCCAAATTTCAGCCCATTACAACACCGTTCCTGAGTCCAATTTCTAGGGCCATTTCCAATCAACCAGCCAAATTTCAGCCCATTCCGACACCATCGCGACAAATGACTAAATTGCCCCTGGTACATTTTTTCTTTTTTAAATTTCTCGGGCCGTTTCCAATTGACCTGCGAAATTTCAGCCCATTTCGGTACCGTTCCCGAGTCTAATTTCTTAGGCCGTTTCCAATCAACCAGCCAAATTTCTGCCCATTCCGACACCGTCGCGACAAATGACAAAATTGCGTCTGGTGCGGTTTTTCTTTATTAAATTTCTCGGGCCGTTTCCAATCAACCTAAAAAATTTCAGTCCAATTTCTCAGGCCATTTCCAATCAACCTGCCAAATTTCAGCCCATTTCGATACGGTCGCGGCAAGTGACAAAATTGCCCCTAGTACGATTTTTCTTTGTTAAATTTCTCGGGCCGTTTCTAATCAGCTTGCCAAATTTCAGCCCATTCCAACACCGTCGCGACAAATGACAAAATTAGCCCCGTTGCGGTTTTTCATTATTAAATTTCTCGGGCCGTTTAAAATCTACCTGCCAAATTTTAGCCATTCCGACATCGTCGCGACAAATGACAAAATTGCCCCTGGTGCGATTTTCTTTCTTAAACTTCTCGGGCCATTTCCAATCAACCCGCCAAATTTCAGCCAATTTCTCAGGCCGTTTCCAATCAACCTGCCAAATTTAAGCCCATTTCGACACCTTTGCGACAAATGAAAAAATGACCCCCAGTGCGGTTTTTCTTTGTTAAATTTGTCGGGCCATTTACAATCGACCTGCCAAATTTCAGCCCATTTCGACACTGTAATGACAAATGACAAAATTTCCCCTGGTGCGATTTTTTTTTGTTAAATTTCTCGGGCCATTTCCAATCAATCTGCTAACTATCAGCCCATTCCAACACCGTTCCGAGTCCAATTTCTCGGGCCGTTTCCAATCAACCTGCCAAATTTCAGCCCATTCCGATACCGTCGCGACAAATGACAAAATTACCCCTGGTGCGATTTTTCTTTATTAAATTTCTCGGGCTGTTTCCAATCAACCTACCAAATTTTTGCCCATTTCGACACCGTTCTGCAGTCCAATTTCTCGAGCCGTTTCCAATAAACCTGCAAAATTTCAGTCCATTCTGATACCGTCGCGAAAATGACAAAATACCCCTGGTGCGGTTTTTCTTTGTTATATTTCTCGGCCCGTTTCCAATGAACCTACAAAATTTCAGTCCAATTTCTCTGGCCATTTCCAATCAACCTGCCAAATTTCAGCCCATTGCTGACACCGTCGCGATAAATGACAAAATTGCCCCTGATGTTGTTTTTCTTTGTTAAATTTCTCGAACCATTTCCAATCAATCCGCCAAATATCAGTCCGATTTCTAGGGCCGTTTCCAATCAATATGCCAAATTTCAGCCCATTGCGACACCGTTGCGACAAATGACAAAATTGCCCCTGGTGAGATTTTTCTTTGTTAAATTTCTCGGGTCGTTTCCCACCAACCTGCCAAATTTCAACCCATTTCGACAATGTTTCAGCGTCCAATTTCTCGGACCATTTCCAATCAACCAGACCATTCCGACACCGTCACGAAAAATGACAAAATTGCCCCTGGTGCGATTTTTCTTTGTTAAATTTCTCGGGCCGTTTCTAATCAACCTACCAAATTTCAGCCCATTCCAACACCGTCACGACAAATGACAAATTGACCGTCGGTGCGGTTTTTCATTATTAAATTTCTTGGGCCGTTTACAATCTACCTGCCAAATTTCAGCCCATTTCGACATCGTCGTGACAAATGACAAAATTACCCCCTGGTGCGGTTTTTCTTTGTTAAATTTCTCGGGTCGTTTCCAATCAACCTGCCAAATTTCAGCCCATTCCGACATCGTCGCGACAAATGACAAAATGACCCCCGGTGCCATTTTTCTTTGTTAAATTTCTCGGGCCGCTTACAATCAACCTGCCAAATTTCAGCCCATTCCGACACCGTCTTGACAAATGACAAGATTGCCCCTGGTGCGATTTTTCTTTGTTAAATTTATCGGGCCCTTTCCAATCAACCTGCCAAACTTAAGCCCATTTCGACACTGTTCTCGAGTCCAATTTCTCGGGCCATTTCCGAACAACCTACCAAATTTCAGCCCATTCCGGCAACGTAGCGACAAATGACAAAATTACCCCAGGTGCGATTTTTCTTTGTTAAGTTTCTCGGGCCATTTTCAATCCGCCTGCCAAGTTTCAGCCCATTCTGACACCGTTCCGCAGTCCAATTTCTCGAGCCGTTTCAAATAAACCTGCAAAATTTCAATCCATTCCGACACCGTTGCGACAAATGACAAAATTGCCCCTGGTGCGGTTTTTCATTCTTAAATTTCTCTGGCAGTTTCCAATCAACCTGCCAAATTTTAGCCTAATTTCTGAGGCCGTTTCCAATCAACCTGCCAAATTTTAGCCCATTCCGACACCTTCGCGACAAATGACAAAATGACCCCGAGTGCGGTTTTTCTTTGTTAAATTTCTCGGGCCGTTTACAATCAACCTGCCAAATTTCAGTCCATTCCGACACCGTCTTGACAAATGACAAAGTTGCCCCTGGTGCGATTTTTCTTTATTAAATTTCTCGGGCCATTTCCAATCAACCTGCCAAATTTCAGCCCATTTCGACAACGTTTCCGAGTCCAATTTCTCGGGCCGTTTGCAAACAACCTGCCGAGTTTTAGCCCATTCCGACACCATCGCAACAAATGACAAAATTACCCGTGGTGCAGTTTTTCGTTGTTAAGTTTCTCGGGCCATTTCCTATCAGCCTGCGAAATTTTAGCCCATTCCGACACCGTTCCGCAGTCCAATTTCTCGAGCCGTTTCCAATAAACATGCAAAATTTCAGTCCATTCTGACACCGTCGCGACAAATGACAAAATTACCCCCTGGTGCGGTTTTTCATTCTTAAATTTCTAGGGTCGTTTCCAATCAACCTAAAAAATTTTAGCCCATTTCGACATCGTTCTCGAGTCCAATTTCTCGGGCCGTTTCCAATCATTCTTGCAAATTTCAGCCCATTCCAACACCGTCGCGACAAATGACAAAATGACCCCGGGTGCGGTTTTTCTTTGTTAAATTTCTCGGGCCGTTTACAATCAACCTGCCAAATTTCAGCCCATTCCGACACCGTCTTGACAAGTGATAAACTTTTTCTTTGTTAAATTTCTCGAGCCATTTCCAATCAACCTGCCAAATTTCAATCCATTCCGACCCATTTTTTCTGAGTCCAATTTCTTGGGCCATGTGCAATCAACCTGCCGAATTTCAGCCCATTCCGACATCGTCGCGACAAATGAGAAAATTACCCCTGATGCGACTTTTCTTTGTTAAGTTTCTCGGGCCATTTCCAATCAGCCTGCCAAATTTCAGCCCATTCCAACACCGTTCGGCAATCCAATTTCTCGAGCCGTTTCCAATAAACATGCAAAATTTTCAGTCCATTCCGACACCATCGCAACAAATGATAAAATTATCCCCGGTGCGATTTTTCATTCTTAAATTTCTCAGGCCGTTTCCAATCAACCTGCCAGATTTTAGCCCATTTCGACACCGTTCTCGAGTCCAATTTCTTTGGCCGTACCCAATCAACCTGCCAAATTTCAGCCCATTCCTACACCGTCATGACAAATGACAAAATTTTCCCTGGTTCGATTTTCCTTTGTTATATTTCTCGGGCCGTTTCCAACCAACCTGCCAAATTTCAGCCCATTTCGACACCGTTCCAGAGTCTAATTTCTCGAGCCGTTTCCAATCGACCAGCTAAATTTCAGACCATTCCGACACCATCGCGACAAATGACAAATTTACCCCTGGTGCGATTTTTCTTTGTTAAATTTCTCGGGCCGTTTCCAATCAACCTGCCGAATTTCAGTCCAATTTCTTGGCCCGTTTCGAATCAGCCTGCCAAATTTCAGCCCATTCCGTCACCGTCGCGACAAATGACAAAATGACCCCCGGTGCGGTTTTTCTTTATTAAATTGCTCGGGCCGTTCACAATCTACCTACCAAATTTCAACCCATTCCGACATCGTCACGAAAAATGACAAAATTTCCCCTGTGCGATTTTTCTTTGTTAAATTTCTCGGGTCGTTTCCAATCAACCTGCCAAATTTCAGTCTAATTTCTCAGGCCATTTCCAATCAACCTGCCAAATTTCAGCCTATTCCGCCACCGGCGCAACAAATGACAAGATAATCGCCGGTGCGGTTTTTCTTCCTTAAATTTCTTGGGCCGTTTACAATCAACCTGTCGAATTTCAGCCCATTCCGACACCGTCTTGACAAATGACAAAATTGCCTCTTGTGCGATTTTTCTTTGTTAAATTTCTCGGGCCGTTTCAAATCCACCTGCCAAAATTTAGCCCATTTCGACACCATTCCCTAGTCCAATTTCTCGGGCCAATTCTAATCAACTAGCTAAATTTCAGCCCATTCAGACACCGTCGTGATAAATGACAAAATTACCCCTAGTGCCGTTTTTCTTTGTTAAATTTCTTGGGCCGTTTCCAATCAACTTGCCAAATTTCTGCCCATTCCGACACCGTTCCGCAGTCCAATTTCACGAGCCGTTTCCAATAAACCTACCAAATTTCAGCCCATTCTGACCCCGTCGCGACAAATGACAAAATTGCTCCTGGTGCGATTTTTCTTTGTTAAATTGCTCGAGCAATTTCAAATCAATCTGCCAAATTTCAGTCCAATTTCTAGGGCCGTTTCCAATCAACATGCCAAATCTCAGCCCATTCCGACACTGTCGCGACAAATGACAAAATTGCCCCTGGTGCGACTATTCTTTCTTAAATTTCTCGGGCCGTTTCTAATCAGTCTGCCAAATTTCAGCCCATTTCAACACCGTCGCGACAAATAAGAAAATGATCCTCGGTGCGATTTTTCATTATTAAATTTCTCGGGCTGTTTACAATCTACCTGCCAAATTTTAGCCCATTCCGACATTGTCGCGACAAATGACAAAATTGCCCCTGGTGCGGTTTTTCTTAGTTATATTTCTCAGGCCGTTTCCAATCAACCTGCCAAATTTCAGCCCATTCCGACACCGTCACGACAAATAACAAAATGACCCCCGGTGCAGTTTTTCTTTGTTAAATTTCTCGGGCCGTTTACAATCAACCTGCCAAATATCAGCCCATTCTGACACAGTCTTGGCAAATGACAAAATTGCCCCTGGTGCGATTTTTCTTTGTTAAATTTCTCGGGCCATTTCCAATCAACCTGCTAACTTTTAGCCCATTCCGACACCGTTCCCGAGTCCAATTTCTCGGGCCCTTTCCAATCAACAAGCCAAATTTCAGCCCATTCCGACACCGTCGCGACAAATGACAAAATTACCCCTGGTGCGATTTTTCTTTGTTAAATTTCTCGGGCCATTTCCAATCAACCTGCCAATTTTCGGCCCATTTTGACACCATTCCGCAGTCCAATTTCTCGAGCCGTTTCCAATAAACCTACAAAATTTCAGTCCATTCCGACACCGTCGCGACAAATGACAAAATACCCCTGGTGCGGATTTTGTTTGTTAAATTTCTCGGCCTGTTTCAAATCAACCTGCAAAATTTTAGTCCAATTTCTCCGGCTATTTCCAATCAACCTGCCAAATTTCAGCCCATTCCGACACCGTCTTGACAAATGATAAAATTGCCCCTGGTGCGATTTTTCTTTGTTAAATTTCTCGAGCCATTTCCAATCAATTTGCCAAATTTCAGTCCAATTTCTCGGGCCGTTTCCAATCAACTTGCCAACTTTCAGTCCATTCCGACACCGTCGCGATAAATGACAATATTGCCCCTGGTGCGATTTTTCTTTGTTAAATTTCTCGGGCCGTTTACAATTAACCTACCAAATTTCAGCCCATTCTGACGCCGTCTTGACAAATGGCAAAATAGCCCCTGGTGCAATTTTTCTTTTTTAAATTTCTTGGGCCATTTCCAATTAACCTGTCGAATTTCAGCCCATTTCGACACCGTTCCCGAGTCCAATTTCTCGGGCCATTTCCAATCAACCTGCCAAATTTCAACCCATTCCGACAACGTCGCGACAAATGACAAAATTACCTCTGGTGCGGTTTTTCTTTGTTAAGTTTCTCGGGCCATTTCCAATCTGCCTGCCAAATTTCAGCACATTTCAACACCGTTTCGCAGTCCAATTTCTCGAGCCGTTTCAAATAAACCTGCAAAATTTCAATCCATTCCGACACCATCGCAACGAATGACAAAATTTCCCCTGGTGCGGTTTTTCATTCTTAAATTTCTTTGGCCGTTTCCAATCGACCTGCCAAATTTCAGCCTAATTTCTCAGGCCGTTTCCAGTCAACCTGTCAAATTTCAGCCCATTCCGACACCATCGCGACAAATGATAAAATGACCCGGGTGCGGTTTTTCTTTGTTAAATTTCTCAGGCCGTTTACAATCAACCTGCCGAATTTCAGCCCATTCCGACACCATCACGACAAATGACAAAATTACCCCTGGTGCTGTTTTTCTTTGTTATGTTTCTCGGGACATTTCCAATCAGCCTGCCAAATTTCAGCCCATTCCGACACCGTTCCGCTGTCCAATTTCTTGAGCCGTTTCCAATAAACATGCAGAATTTCAGTCCATTCCGACACCGTCGCGACAAATGTAAAATTTCCCCTGGTGCGGTTTTTCATTCTTAAATTTCTCGGGCCGTTTCCAATCAACCTGCCAAAATTTAGCCCATTCTGACACCGTTCTCGGGTCCAACTTCTTTGGCCGTTCCCAATCAACTTGCCAAATTTCAGCCCATTCCTACACCGTCGCCACAAATGACAAAATTTCTCCTGGTGCGATTTTTCTTTGTTATATTTCTCGGGCCGTTTCCAACCAACCTGCCAAATTTCAGCCCATTTCGCACCATTCCAGAGTCCAATTTCTTGGGCCGTTTCCAATCAACCTACTAAATTTTTGACCATTCTGACACCGTCGCGACAAACAACAAATTTGCCCTTAGTGCGATTTTTCTTTGTTAAACTTCTCGGGCCGTTTCCAATCAACCAGCCAAATTTCAGTCCAATTTCTGGGGCCATTTCGAATTAGCCTGCCAAATTTCAGCCTATTCTGACACTGTCGCGACAAATGACAAAATGACCCCCGATGCGATTTTTCTTTATTAAATTGCTTGGGCCGTTCACAATCTACCTGCCAAATTTCAACCCATTCCGACATCGTCGCGACAAATGACAAAATTGCCCCAGTGCGATTTTTCTTTGTTAAATTTCTCGGGTCGTTACCAATTGACCTGCCAAATTTCAGTCCAATTTCTCAGCCCTTTCCAATCAACCTGCCAAATTTCAGCCTATTCTGACACCGTCGCGACAAATGACAAAATGACCCCCGGTGCGGCTTTTCTTCGTTAAATTTCTCGGGCCGTTTACAATCAACCTGTCAAATTTCAGCCCATTCCGACACCGTCTTGACAAATGATAAAATTGCCCCTAGTGCGATTTTTCTTTGTTAAATTTCTCGGGCCATTTCCAATCAACCTGCTAAATTTCAGCCCATTCCGACACCGTTCCCGAGTCCAATTTCTCGGGCCATTTCCAATCAACCGGCCAAATTTCAGCCCATTCAGACACTGTCGTGACAAATGACAAAATTACCCCTGGTACCATTTTTCTTTGTTACATTTCTCAGGCCATTTCCAATCAACCTGCCAAATTTCTGCCCATTCCGACACCGTTTCGCAGTCCAATTTGTCGAGCCATTCCCAATAAACCTGCAAAATTTCATTCCATTCCGACACCGTCGCGACAAATGACAAAATGCCCCTAGTGCGATTTTTCTTTGTTAAATTTCTCGGGCCGTTTCCAATCAACCTGTCAAATTTCAGTCCAAGTTTTCAGGCCGTTTCCAATCACCCTGCAAAATTTCAGCCCATTCCGTCACCGTCGCGACAAATGACAAAATGATCCCCGGTGTGGTTTTTCTTTGTTAAATTTCTCGGGCTGTTTACAATCAACTTGCCAAATTTCAGCCCATTCCGACACCGTCTTGACAAATAACAAAATTACCCCTGGTGCAATTTTTCTTTGTTAAATTTCTCTGGCCGTTTCCGATCAACTTGCCAAATTTCAACCCATTTCGACACAGTTCTCGAGTCCAATTTCTCGGGCCATTTCCAATCAACTTGCCAAATTTCAACCCATTCCGACACCGTCGCGACAAATGAAAAAATTATCCCTGGTGCTGTTTTTTTTTTTAAATTTCTCGGGCTATTTTCAATCAACTAACCAAATTTCTGCCCATTCCAACACCATTCCGCAGTCCAATTTCTCGAGCCGTTTCCAATAAACTTGCAAAATTTCAGTCCATTCCAACACTGTCGCGACAAATGACAAAATGCCCCTAGTGTGGTTTAAATTTTAAATTTCTCGAGCCGTTTCCAATCAACCTGCTAAATTTTTGCCCATTCCGACACCGTTCCCGAGTTCAATTTCTTTGGCAGTTTCCAATCAACCTGCCAAATTTCAGCCCATTCCGACACCGTCGCGACAAATGACAAAATTGCCCCTGGTGCGGTTTTTCTTCGTTAAATTTTTTGGGCATTCCCAAGTTCAATTTCTCGGGCCATTTCCAAACAACCTGCCAAATTTCGGCTCATTTCGAGACCGTTGCGACAAGTGACAAAATTGCCTCTGGTGTGGTTTTTCTTTGTTAAATATCTCGGGCCGTTTTCAATCAACCTGCCAAATTCCAGCACAATCTGACACCGTTCCCGAGTCCAATTTCTCGTGTCGTTTCCAATTAACCTTCCAAATTTCAGCCGATTCCGACACCATCGCGACAAATGACTAAATTGCCCCTGGTGCGATTTTTCTTTTATAAATTTCTCGGGCCATTTCCAATCTACCTGCCAAATTTCAGCCCATTCTGACACCGTTCCTGAGTCCAATTTCTTATGCCATTTCCAATCGACCTACTAAATTTCAGCCCATTCCGACACCGTCGCGACAAATGACCAAATTACTCCTGGTACGATTTTTCTTTGTTAAATTCTCGGGCCATTTCCAATCAACCGGCCAAATTTCAGCCCATTCTGAAACCATTCCCAAGTCCAATTTCTTAGGTTGTTTCCAATCGACCTGCCAAATTTCAGCCCATTCCGACACCGTCGTGACAAATGACAAAATTGCCCCTGATGTGGTTTTTCTTTATTAAATTTCTCGGGCCATTTCCAATCAACCTGAAAAATTTCAGTCCAATTTCTCGGGCCATTTTCAATCAACCTGCCAAATTTCAGCCCATTCCGACACCGTCGAGACAAATGACAAAATTGCCCCTGGTGCGGTTTTTCTTTGTTAAATTTCTCGAGCCATTTCAAATCAATCTGCCAGATTTAAGCCCAATTTCTAAGGCTGTTTCCAATCAACATGCCAAATTTTAGCCCATTTCGACACCTTCGCGACAAATGACAAAATTGCTCCTGGTGCGATTTTTCTTTGTTAAATTTCTCGGGCCGTTTCCATCCAACCTGCCAAATTTCAGCCCATTTCGACACTGTTCCAGTGTCCAATTTCTCGGGCCGTTTCCAATCAACCTACCAAATTTCAGACCATTCCGACACCATCGCGATAAATGACAAAATTGCCCCTGGTGCGATTTTTCTTTGCTAAATTTCTCGGGCAGTTCCTAAACAGCCTGCCAAAATTCAGCCCATTCCAACACCGTCGTGACAAATGACAAAATGACCCCCGGTGCGATTTTTCATTATTAAATTTCTCGAGCTGTTTACAATCTTCCTGCCAAATTTCAGCCCATTTCGACATCGTTGCGAAAAATGAAAAAATTGCCCCTAGTACGGTTTTTCTTTGTTATATTTCTCGAGCCGTTTCCAATCAACCTGCCAAATTTTAGCCCATTCCGACACCGTCGTGACAAATGACAAAATGACCCCTGGTGTAGTTTTTCTTTGTTAAATTTCTCGGGCCATTTACAATCGACCTGCCAAATTTCGGGCCATTCCGACACCGTCTTGACTAATGACAAAATTGCCCCTGGTGCGATTTTTCTTTGTTGAATTTCTCGGGCCATTTCCAATCAACCTGCCAACTTTCAGCCCATTCCGACACCATTCACGAGTCCAATTTCTCGGGCCGTTTCCAATCAACCTGACAAATTTCAGCCCATTCCGACACCGTCGCGACAAATGACAAAATTACCCCTGGTGCAATTTTTCTTTGTTAAATTCTCAGGCCGTTTCCAATCAACCGGCCAAATTTCTGCCCATTTCGAAATCGTTCCACAGTCCAATTTCTCGAGCCGTTTCCAATAAACCTGCAAAATTTCAGTCCATTCCGACACCGTCGCGACAAATGACAAAATGCCCCTGGTGCGGTTTTTCTTTGTTTAAATTCTCGGCCCATTCCCAATCAACCTGCAAAATTTCAGTCCAATTTCTCCAGCCATTTCCAATCAGCCTTCCAAATTTCAGCCCATTCTGACACCGTCGCGACAAATGATAAAATTGCCCCAATGCGATTTTTCTTTGTTAAATTTCTCGAGCCATTTCAAATCAGTCTACCAAATTTTAGTCCAATTTCTCGGGCCGTTTCCAATCAACATGCCAAATTTCAGCCCATTCCGACACCTTCGCGACAAATGACAAAATTGTCCCTGGTGTGATTTTTCTTTGTTAAATTTCTCGGGCCGTTTACAATCGACCTGCCAAATTTCAGCCCATTCCGACACCGTCTTGACAAATGACAAAATTGCCCCTGGTGCGATTTTTCTTTGTTAAATTTCTCGGGCCATTTCCAATCAACCTGCCAAATTACAGCCCATTTCGACACCATTCCCGAGTTCAATTTCTCGGGCCATTTCAAATCAACCTACCAAATTTCAGCCCATTCCGACAACCTCGCGACAAATGACAAAATTACCCCAGGTGCAGTTTTTCTTTGTTATGTTTCTCGAGCCATTTCCAATCTGCCTGCCAAATTTCACCCCATTCCGACATCGTCCTGCAGTCCAATTTCTTGAGCCGTTTCTAATAAAACTGCAAAATTTCAATCCATTCCGACGCCGTCGTGACAAATTACAAAATTACCCCTGGTGTGGTCTTTCATTCTTAAATTTCTTTGGCCGTTTCCAATCAACCTGCCAAATTTCAGCCCAATTTCTCAGGCCGTTTCCAATCAACCTGTCAAATTTCAGCCCATTTCGACACCGTCGCGACAAATGACAAAATGACCCTGGGTGCAGTTTTCTTTGTTAAATTTCTCGGGCCGTTTACAATCAACCTGCCAAATTTCAGCCCATTTCGACACCCTCTTGAAAAATTACAAAATTACCCCTGGTGCGATTTTTTTCTTGGTTAAATTTCTCGGGCCATTTCCAGTCAACTTGCCAAATTTCAGCCCACTCCGACATCGTTTTCTGGTCCAATTTATCGGACCGTTTGCAATCAACCTGTCGAATTTCAGTCCATTCCGACAGTGTCGTGACAAATGACAAAATTGCCCCTCGTGCGGTTTTTCTTTATCAAATTTCTCGGGCCGTTTCCAATCAACCTGAAAAATTTCAGTCCAATTTCTCGGGCCATTTCCAATCAACCTGCCAACTTTCAGCCCATTCCGACACCGTTCACGAGTCCAAATTCTCGGGCCGTTTCCAATCAACCTGACAAATTTCAGCCCATTCCGACACCGTCGCGACAAATGACAAAATTACCCCTGGTGCGATTTTTCTTTGTTAAATTCTCGGGCCGTTTCCAATCAACTGGCCAAATTTTTGCCCATTTTGAAACCGTTCCGCAGTCCAATTTCTCGAGCCGTTGCCAATAAACCTACAAAATTTCAGTCCATTCCGACACCGACGCGACAAATGACAAAATGCCCCTGGTGCGGTTTTTCTTTGTTAAAATTCTCGGCCCATTTCCAATCAACTTGCAAAATTTCAGTCCAATTTCTCCGGCCATTTCCAATCAGCCTTCCAAATTTCAGCCCATTCTGACAACATCGCGACAAATGACAAAATTGCCCCTAATGCGATTTTTCTTTGTTAAATTTCTCGAGCCATTTCCAATCAATCTACCAAATTTTAGTCCAATTTCTCAGGCCATTTCCAATCAACATGCCAAATTTCAGCCCATTCCAACACCGTCGCGACAAATGACAAAATTGCCCCTGGTGCGATTTTTCTTTGTTAAATTTCTCAGGCCGTTCACAATCGACCTGCCAAATTTCAGCCCATTCCGACACCGTCTTGACAAATGACAAAATTGCCCCTGGTGCGATTTTTCTTTGTTAAATTTCTCGGGCCATTTCTAATCAACCTGCCAAATTTCAGCCCATTCCCACAACGTCACGACAAATGACAAAATTACCCCAGGTGCAGTTTTTCTTTGTTATGTTTCTCGGGCCATTTCCAATCTGCCTGCCAAATTTCAGCCCATTCCGACACCATTCCGCAGTCCAATTTCTTGAGCCGTTTCAAATAAAACTCCAAAATTTCAATCCATTCCGACACCGTCGCGACAAATTACAAAATTGCCCCTGGTGCGTTTTTTCTTTTTTAAATTTCTCGGGCCGTTTTCGATCAACCTTCCAAATTTCGGCCCATTTCGACACCATTACCGAGTCCAATTTCTTGAGCCATTTCCAATCAACCTGCTAAATTTCAGCCCATTCCGACACTGTCGCGACAAATAACAACATTACCCCTGGTGCAGTTTTTCTTTATTAAATTTCTCAAGCCGTTTCCAATCTACTTGCAAAATTTTAGCACATTTCGACACCATTCCCGAGTCCAATATCTCGGGCCGTTCACAATAAACCTGCCAAATTTCAGCCCTTTCCGACACTGTCGCAACAAATGATAAATTTTCCCCTGGTGCGGCTTTTCTTTGTTAAATTTCTCGGGCCGTTTCCAACCAACTGGGCAAATTTCAGACAATTTCGACACCATCGCGATAAATGACAAAATTGCCCATGGCACAATTTTTCTTTGTTAAATTTCCCGAGCCGTTTCCAATCAACCTGTCAAATTTCAGTCCAATTTCTCGAGCAGTTTCCAATCGACCTGCCAAATTTCAGCCCATTTGGATACCATCGTGACAAATGACAAAATGACCCCCGGTGCTGTTTTTATTTGTTAAATTTCTCTGGCCGTTTACAATCAACCTGCCAAATTTCAGCCCATTCCAACACCGTTTTGACAAATGACAAAATTGCCCCTGGTGCGGTTTTTCTTAGTTAAATTTCTCTGGCCATTTCCAATCAACCTGCCAAATTTTAGCCATTCCGACACCGTTTCTCAGTCCAATTTCTCGGGCCGTTTCCAATCAACCTGCCAAATTTCAGCCCATTCCGACACCGTCGCGACAAAGGACAAAATTACCCCTGGTGCGATTTTTCTTTGTTAAATTTCTCGGGCTGTTTCCAATCAACTTGCCAAATTTCTGCCCATTTCGAAACCGTTTCGCAATCCAAAATCTCGACCCTTTCCAATAAAGCTACAAAATTTCAGTCCATTCCGACACCGTCGCGACAAATGACAAAATTTCCCCTGGTGTGATTTTTCTTTGTTATATTTCTCGGGCCGTTTCCAATCAACCTACCAAATTTTAGCCCATTCCGACACCGTCGCGACAAATGACAAAATTTCCCCTGGTGTGATTTTTCTTTGTTATATTTCTCGGGCCGTTTCCAATCAACCTACCAAATTTTAGCCCATTCCGACACCGTCGCGACAAATGACAAAATTTCCCCTGGTGTGATTTTTCTTTGTTATATTTCTCGGGCCGTTTCCAATCAACCTACCAAATTTTAGCCCATTCCGACACCGTCGCGACAAATGACAAAATTTCCCCTGGTGTGATTTTTCTTTGTTATATTTCTCGGGCCGTTTCCAATCAACCTACCAAATTTTAGCCCATTCCGACACCGTCGCGACAAATGACAAAATTTCCCCTGGTGTGATTTTTCTTTGTTATATTTCTCGGGCCGTTTCCAATCAACCTACCAAATTTTAGCCCATTCCGACACCGTCGCGACAAATGACAAAATTTCCCCTGGTGTGATTTTTCTTTGTTATATTTCTCGGGCCGTTTCCAATCAACCTACCAAATTTTAGCCCATTCCGACACCGTCGCGACAAATGACAAAATTTCCCCTGGTGTGATTTTTCTTTGTTATATTTCTCGGGCCGTTTCCAATCAACCTACCAAATTTTAGCCCATTCCGACACCGTCGCGACAAATGACAAAATTTCCCCTGGTGTGATTTTTCTTTGTTATATTTCTCGGGCCGTTTCCAATCAACCTACCAAATTTTAGCCCATTCCGACACCGTCGCGACAAATGACACAATTGCCCCTGGTGCAATTTTTCTTTGTTAAATTTCTCGAGCCGTTTCTAATCAACCTGCCAAATTTCAGCCCATTCTGACACCGTCTCGACAAATGACAAAATGATCCCTGGTCCGATTTTTCTTTATTAAATTTCTCGGGCCGTTTATAATCAACCTGCCAAATTTCAGCTCATTCCGACATCGTCGCGACAAATGACAAAATTACCCCTGGTGCGATTTTTCTTTGTTAAATTTTATGGGCCGTTTCCAATCAACCTGCCAAATTTCAGCCCATTCTGATACAATTGCGAAAAATGATATAATTGCCCCTGGTTCGATTTTTCTTTGTTAAACTTCTCGGGCCATTCCAATCAACCTGCCAAATTTCAACCCATTTCGACACCGTTCCGAAGTCCAATTTCTCAGGCCGTTTCCAATCAACCTGCCAAATTTCAGTCTATTCCGACACCATCGCGACAAATGATAAAATTGCCCCTAGTACGATTTTTCATTCTTACATTTCTCGGAGCCGTTTCCATTCAACCTACCAAATTTCAGCCCATTCCGACACCGTCATGACAAATGATAAAATTGCCCCTGGACCAGTTTTTCTTTGTTAAATTTTTCGTGCCATTTCCAATCAACCTGCCAAATTTCAGCCCATTCCGACACCGTTCTTGAGTCCAATTTCTTGGGCCATCTCCAAACAACCTGCCAAATTTCAATCCAATCCGACACTGTTGCGACAAATGACAAAATTGCCCCTGGTACGGTTTTTCTTTGTTAAATTTCTCGAGCCATTTTAAATCAACCTGCCCAATTTCAGAACATTTCGACACCATTCCTGAGTCCAATTTCTCGGGCCTTTTCCAATCAACCTGCCAAATTTCGGCCCATTTCGACACCGTCGCGACAAATGACAAAATTTCCCCTGGTGCGATTCTTCATTGTTATATATCTCTTGCCGTTTCCAGCCAACCTGCCAAATTTCAGCCCATTTCAACACCGTTCCAGAGTCCAATTTCTTGGGCCATTTTCAACCAACCTGCCAAATTTCAGCCCATTCTGACACCGTCGTGACAAATGACAAAATGACCCCCGGTGCGATTTTTCTTTATTAAATTTCTCGGGCCGTTTACAATCAACCTGACAAATTTTAGCCCATTCCAACATCGTCGTGACAAATGTCAAAATTACCCCTGGTGTGATTTTTCTTTGTTAAATTTCACGGGCCGTTTCCGATCAACCTGCCAAATTTCAGCCCATTCCGGCACAGTTGGGACAAATGACAAAATTGCCCCTGGTTCGATTTTTCTTTCTTAAACTTCTCGGGCCATTGCAATCAACCTGCCAAATTTCAGCCCATTTCGACACTGTTTCAGAGTCTAATTTCTCAGGCCATTTCGAAACAACCTGCCAAATTTCAGTCCATTCCGACACCGTCGCGACAAATGACAAAATTACCCCTGGTGCTGTTTTTCATTCTTACATTTCTCGGAGCCGTTTCCATTCAACCTGCCAAATTTCAGCCCATTCCGACACCATCATGACAAATGATAAAAGCGCCCCTAGTGCAGTTTTTCTTTGTTAAATTTTTCGTGTTGTTTCCAATCAACCTGCCAAATTTCAGCCCATTTCGACACCGTTCACAAGTCCAATTTCTTGGGCCATCTCCAAACAACCTACAAAATTTCAGCCCATACTGACACCGTTGCGACAAATGACAAAATTGCCCTTAGTACCATTTTTCATTGTAAAATTTCTCGGGCCGTTTTCAATCAACCTGCCAAATTTCAGAACATTCCGACACCATTCCTGAGTCCAATTTCTCGGGCCTTTTCCAATCAACTGGCCAAATTTCGGCCCATCCCGATACCATCGCGACAAATGACAAAATTTCCCCTGGTGCGATTTTTCTTTGTTATATTTCTCGGGCCGTTTCCAGCCAACCTGCCAGATTTCAGCCCATTTCGACACCGTTCCGGAGTCCAATTTCTCGGGCCGCTTCCAATCAACTTGCCAAATTTTAGACCATTCCGACACCGTCGCGACAAATGACAAAATTGCCCCCGGTACGATTTTTCTTTGTTAAATTTCTCGGGCCATTTCCAATTGACCTGCCAAATTTCAGATCATTCCGACACCATCGTGACAAATGACAAAATGACCCCCAGTGCAATTTTTCTTTCTTAAATTACTCGGGCCGTTTACAATCAACCTACCAAATTTCAGCCGATTCCGACATCGTCGCCACAAATGACAAAATTGTCCCTGGTGTGGTTTTTCTTTGTTAAATTTCACGGGCCGTTTCCTATCAACTTGCCAAATTTCAGCCCATTCCGACACAGTTTCGACAAATGACAAAATTGCCCCTGGTTCGATTTTTCTTTGTTAAACTTCTCGGGCCGTTCCAATCAACCTGCCAAATTTCAGCCCATTTCAACACCGTTCCGGAGTCCAATTTCTTGGGCCGTTTCCAATCAACCTGTCAAATTTCATCCATTCCGACACCGTCGCGACAAATGACAAAATTGCCCCGGGTGTAGTTTTTCATTCGTACATTTCTCGGAGCCGTTTCCCTTCAACCTACCAAATTTCAGCCCATTCCGACACTGTCATGACAAATGATAAAATTGCCCCTGGTGCGATTTTTTTTGTTAAATTTTTCGTGCCGTTTTCAATCAACCTGCCAAATTTCAGCCCATTCCGACACTGTTCTCGAGTCCAATATCTTGGGCCATCTCCAAACAACCTGCCAAATTTCAGCCCATTCCGTCACCATTGTGACAAATGACAAAATTGCCCCTGGTACGATTTTTCTTTGTTAAATTTCTCGGGCCGTTTTCAATCAACCTGCCAAATTTCAAAACATTCCAACATCGTTCCTGAGTCCAATTTCTCGGGCCCTTTCCAATCAACCGGCCAAATTTCGACCCATTTCGACACCGTCATGACAAATGACAAAATTGCCCCAGGTACGGCTTTTCTTTTTTAAATTTCTCGGGCTGTTTCCAATGAATCTGCCAAATTTCAGCCCATTTCGACACCGTTATCGAGTGCAATTTCTTGGGCCATTTCCAATCAACCTGCCAAATTTCAGCCCATTCCAATACTGTCGCAACAAATGATAAAAATGCCTCTGGTGCGGTTTTTCTTTGTTAAATTTATCAGGCCGTTTCCAATCAACCAACCAAATTTCAGTCCAATTTCTCGGGCCATTTCCAATCAACTTGCCAAATTTAAGTCCAATTTCTCGGGCCGTTTCCAATCAACCTACTAAATTTCAGCCCATTCCGACATCGTTCCAACAAATGAAAAATTGCCTCTGGTACGATTTTTATTTGTTAAATTTGTCGGGTCATTTCCAATAAACCTGCCAGATTTTAGTTCATTCCGACACCGTCGTGAGTCCAATTTCTCGGGCCGTTTCCAATCAACCTACTAAATTTCAGCCCATTCCGACATCGTTCCAACAAATGAAAAATTGCCTCTGGTACGATTTTTATTTGTTAAATTTGTCGGGTCATTTCCAATAAACCTGCCAGATTTTAGTTCATTCCGACACCGTCGTGAGTCCAATTTCTCGGGCCGTTTCCAATCAACTTGCCAAATTTCAGACCATTCCGACATCGTCGCGACAAATGACAAAATTGCCCGTGGTATGATTTTTCTTTATTAAATTTCTCAGGACGTTTCCAATCAACTTGCCAAATTTTGGCCCAATTTCTCTGGTCGGTTCCAGTCAACCTGCCAAATTTCGGTCCAATTTCTCGAGTCGTTTCCAGTCAACCTGCCAAATTTCAGCCCATTCCGACACCGTCGTGACAAATGACAAAATGACCCCCGGTGCGATTTTTCTTTGTTAAATTTCTGGGGCCGTTTACAATCAACCTTCCAAATTTCAGCCCATTCTGACTCCATCTTGACAATTGACAAAATTGCCCTTGGTGTGGTTTTTCTTTGTTAAATTTCTCAGGCCATTTCCAATCAACAAGCCAAATTTCAGCTCATTCCGACACCGTCGTGACAAATGACAAAATTGCCCCTGGTGCGATTTTCATTCTTAAGTTTCTCGGGCCATTTCCAATCAAGCTGCCAAATTTTAGCCCATTTCGACACCGTTCCTGAGTCCAATTCTGGGGCAGTTTCCAATCAACTTGCCAAATTTCAGCCCATTCCGACACCATCGCTACAAATGACAAAATTACCCTAAGTGCGGTTTTTCTTTGTTAAGTTTCTCGGGCCATTTCCAATCAGCCTGCCAAATTTTACCCCATTCCGACACCGTTGCACAGTCCAATTTCTTGAGCCGCTTCCAATAAACTTGTAAAATTTCAGTCCATTCCGACACCGTCGCGACAAATGACAAAATTGCCCCTGGTCTGATTTTTCATTCTTAAATTTTTCGGGCCGTTTCCAAACAGCCTGCCAAATTTTAGCCCACTCCGACACCTTTCCCGAGTCCAATTTCTTTGGCCGTTTCCTATCAACCTGCCAAATTTCAACCCATTCCGACACCGTCACGACAAATGACAAAATTGCCCATGGTACGATTTTTCTTTGTTAAATTTTTTGGGACGTTTCCAATCAACCTGCCAAATTTCAGCCCATTTCGACACCGTTCCCGAGTCCAATTTCTGGGACCATTTCCAAACAACATGCTAAATTTCAGCCCATTCCGACACCGTTGCGACAAATGACAAAATTGCCTCTGGTGCGATTTTTCTTTGTTAAATTTCTCGGGCATTTTCAATCAACCTGCTAAATTCCAGCGCAATCTGACACCGTTCCCGGCTCCAATTTCTCGGGCCATTTCCAATCAACTTGTCGAATTTCAGCCGATTTCGTCATCGTCGCGAAAAATGATAAAATTGCCCCTGGTGCGATTTTTCTTTTTTAAATTTCTCGGGCCGTTTCCAATCAACCTGCCAAATTTCATCCCATTCCGACACCGTTCCAGAGTCCAATTTCTTGGGCCGTTTCCAATCAACCTGCCTAATTTCATCCCATTCCGACACCGTGGCGACAATGACAAAATTGCCTCTGGTGTGGTTTTTCTTTATTAAATTTCTCGGGCCTTTTCCAATCAACCTGCAAAATTTCAGTCCAATTTTTTGGGCTATTTCCAATCAACCTGCCAAATTTCAGTCCAATCAGACACCGTCGCGACAAAAGACAAAATTACCCCTGGTGCGATTTTTCTTTGTTAAATTTCTTGAGCCATTTCCAATCAATCTTTCAAATTTCAGTCCAATATCTCGGGCCGTTTCCACTCAACGTGCAAAATTTCAGCCCATTCCTACACTGTCGCGACAAATGATAAAATTTCCTCTGGCGCGATTTTTCTTTGTTAAATTTCTCGTGCCGTTTCCAATCCACCTGCCAAATTTCAGTCCAATTTCTCGGGCCGTTTCCAATCAGCCTGCCAAATTTTAGCCTAATCTGACACCGAAAATTGCCCCTGGTGCGATTTTTCTTTGTTAAATTTCTCGTGCCGTTTCCAATCCACCTGCCAAATTTCAGTCCAATTTCTCGGGCCGTTTCCAATCAGCCTGCCAAATTTTAGCCTAATCTGACACCGAAAATTGCCCCTGGTGCGATTTTTCTTTGTTAAATTTCTCGTGCCGTTTCCAATCCACCTGCCAAATTTCAGTCCAATTTCTCGGGCCGTTTCCAATCAGCCTGCCAAATTTTAGCCTAATCTGACACCGAAAATTGCCCCTGGTGCGATTTTTCTTTGTTAAATTTCTCGTGCCGTTTCCAATCCACCTGCCAAATTTCAGTCCAATTTCTCGGGCCGTTTCCAATCAGCCTGCCAAATTTTAGCCTAATCTGACACCGAAAATTGCCCCTGGTGCGATTTTTCTTTGTTAAATTTCTCGTGCCGTTTCCAATCCACCTGCCAAATTTCAGTCCAATTTCTCGGGCCGTTTCCAATCAGCCTGCCAAATTTTAGCCTAATCTGACACCGAAAATTGCCCCTGGTGCGATTTTTCTTTGTTAAATTTCTCGTGCCGTTTCCAATCCACCTGCCAAATTTCAGTCCAATTTCTCGGGCCGTTTCCAATCAACCTGTCAAATTTCAGCCCATTTCAAAACCATTCGGGTCTCCAGTTTCTCAGGTCGTTTCCAATCAACCTGCAAAATTTCAGTCCATTCCGACACCGCCGTGACAAATGAGAAAATTGCCCCTAGTGCGTTTTTTCACTCTTAATTTTTCTCGGAGCCGTTTCCAATCAACCAGCAAAATTTTAGCCCATTTCGACACCGTTGCGACAAACAACAAAATTGCCCCTGGTGCGGTATTTCTTTGTTAGATTTTTCGTGCCGTTTCCAATCAACCTGCCAAATTTTAGCCTAATCTGACACCGTTCTCGAGCCTAATTTCTTGGGTCATTTCCAAACAACCTGCCAAATTTCAGCCCATTTCGACACCGTTGCAACAAATGACAACATTGCCCCTGGTAAGGTTTTTCTTTGTTAAATTTCTCGGGCGTTTTCAATCAACTTGCCAAATTCCAGAACATTCTAACACCATTACTGAGTCCAATTTCTCGGGCCGTTTCCAATCAACCTGCCAAATTTCGACCCATTCTGACATCGTCGTGACAAATGAAAAAATTGCCCGTGGTGCGGTTTTTCTTCGTCCAATTTCTCAGGCCGTTTCCAATCAACCTGCCAAATTTCAGACCATTCCGACACAGTTGTGACAAATGACAAAATTGCCCCTGGTGCGACTTTTCTTTGTTAATTTCTCGGGCCGTTTTCAGTCAACCTGCCAAATTTCAGCGCATTCCGAAACCGTCGTGACAAATGACAAAATGACCCCGGTGCGGTTTTTCCTTGTTAAATTTCTCGAGCCGTTTACAATCAACCTACCAAATTTCAGCCCATTCCAATCGACCTGCCAAATTTTAGCCCATTCCGACACCATTACTGAGTCCAATTTCTCGGGCCGTTTCCAACCAACCTGCCAAATTTTAGCCCATTCCGACACCATTACTGAGTCCAATTTCTCGGGCCGTTTCCAACCAACCTGCCAAATTTTAGCCCATTCCGACACCATTACTGAGTCCAATTTCTCGGGCCGTTTCCAACCAACCTGCCAAATTTTAGCCCATTCCGACACCATTACTGAGTCCAATTTCTCGGGCCGTTTCCAACCAACCTGCCAAATTTTAGCCCATTCCGACACCATTACTGAGTCCAATTTCTCGGGCCGTTTCCAACCAACCTGCCAAATTTTAGCCCATTCCGACACCATTACTGAGTCCAATTTCTCGGGCCGTTTCCAACCAACCTGCCAAATTTTAGCCCATTCCGACACCATTACTGAGTCCAATTTCTCGGGCCGTTTCCAACCAACCTGCCAAATTTTAGCCCATTCCGACACCATTACTGAGTCCAATTTCTCGGGCCGTTTCCAACCAACCTGCCAAATTTTAGCCCATTCCGACACCATTACTGAGTCCAATTTCTCGGGCCGTTTCCAACCAACCTGCCAAATTTTAGCCCATTCCGACACCATTACTGAGTCCAATTTCTCGGGCCGTTTCCAACCAACCTGCCAAATTTTAGCCCATTCCGACACCATTACTGAGTCCAATTTCTCGGGCCGTTTCCAACCAACCTGCCAAATTTTAGCCCATTCCGACACCATTACTGAGTCCAATTTCTCGGGCCGTTTCCAACCAACCTGCCAAATTTTAGCCCATTCCGACACCATTACTGAGTCCAATTTCTCGGGCCGTTTCCAACCAACCTGCCAAATTTTAGCCCATTCCGACACCATTACTGAGTCCAATTTCTCGGGCCGTTTCCAACCAACCTGCCAAATTTTAGCCCATTCCGACACCATTACTGAGTCCAATTTCTCGGGCCGTTTCCAACCAACCTGCCAAATTTTAGCCCATTCCGACACCATTACTGAGTCCAATTTCTCGGGCCGTTTCCAACCAACCTGCCAAATTTTAGCCCATTCCGACACCATTACTGAGTCCAATTTCTCGGGCCGTTTCCAACCAACCTGCCAAATTTTAGCCCATTCCGACACCATTACTGAGTCCAATTTCTCGGGCCGTTTCCAACCAACCTGCCAAATTTTAGCCCATTCCGACACCATTACTGAGTCCAATTTCTCGGGCCGTTTCCAACCAACCTGCCAAATTTTAGCCCATTCCGACACCATTACTGAGTCCAATTTCTCGGGCCGTTTCCAACCAACCTGCCAAATTTTAGCCCATTCCGACACCATTACTGAGTCCAATTTCTCGGGCCGTTTCCAACCAACCTGCCAAATTTTAGCCCATTCCGACACCATTACTGAGTCCAATTTCTCGGGCCGTTTCCAACCAACCTGCCAAATTTTAGCCCATTCCGACACCATTACTGAGTCCAATTTCTCGGGCCGTTTCCAACCAACCTGCCAAATTTTAGCCCATTCCGACACCATTACTGAGTCCAATTTCTCGGGCCGTTTCCAACCAACCTGCCAAATTTTAGCCCATTCCGACACCATTACTGAGTCCAATTTCTCGGGCCGTTTCCAACCAACCTGCCAAATTTTAGCCCATTCCGACACCATTACTGAGTCCAATTTCTCGGGCCGTTTCCAACCAACCTGCCAAATTTTAGCCCATTCCGACACCATTACTGAGTCCAATTTCTCGGGCCGTTTCCAACCAACCTGCCAAATTTTAGCCCATTCCGACACCGTTCCAGAGTCCAATTTCGCCGTTTCCAATCAACTTGCCAAATTTCAACCCATTCCAACACCGTCGCGACAAATGACAAAATGTCCCTCGGTGCAGTTTTTCTTTATTAAATTTCTCAAGCGGTTTACAATCAACCTGCCAAATTTCAGCCCAATCCGACATCGTCGCGACAAATAACAAAATTACCCCTGGTGCGGTTTTTCATTGTTAAATTTCTAGGGCCCTTTCTAATCAACCTGCCAAATTTCAGCCCATTTCGACATCGTTACAGCAAATTACAAAATTGCCCTTAGTGCGGTTTTTCTTTGTTAATTTTCTCGGGCCATTTTCAGTCAACCTGCCAAATTCCAGCGCATTTCAACACTGTTCCCGTGTTTAATTTCTCGAGCGGTTTCCAATCAACCTAACAAATTTTAGCCGATTCCGACACCGTCGCGACAAATGACAAAATTACCGCTGGTGCGATTTATCGTTTTTAAATTTCTCGGGCCGTTTCCAATCTACCTGCCAAATTTCAGCCCATTCCGATACCGTTCCCGAGTACAATTTCTTGGGTCGTTTCGAATCAACCTGCCAAATTTCAGCCCATTACGACACCGTCGCGACAATTAACAAAATTGCCCCTAGTACGGTTTTTCTTTATTAAATTTCTCGGGTCATTACCAATCAACCTGCAGAATTTCAGCCCAATTTCTCTGCCATTTCCAATCAACCTGGCAAATTTCAGCCCATTCCGACACCGTCGCGACAAATGACAAAATTGCCCTTGATGCGAATTTTCTGTGTTAAATTTCACGAGCCATTTCCAATCAATCTGAGAAATTTCAGTCCAATTTCTAGGGCGATTTCCAATCAACATGCCAAATTTCAGCCCATTCCGACACCGTCATGATAAATGACAAAATTGCCCCTGGTGCCATTTTTCTTTGTGATATTTCCCGGGCCGTTTCCAACCAACCGGCCAAATTTCAGCTCATTTCGAAACCGTTTCAGACTCCAATTTCTCGGGTCGTATCCAATCAACCGCCCAAATTTCAAACTATTCCGACACCGTCGCGACAAATGACAAAATTGCCCCTAGTGCGATTTTTCTTTTTTAAATTTCTCGAGCCATTTTCAATCAACCTGCCAAATTTCAGTACAATTTCTCGGGTCGTTTCCAATCAACCTGCCAAATTTCAGCCCATTCCGACACCGTCGCGACAAATGAAAAAATGATCCCCGCTGCTGTTTTTCTTTATTAAAATTCTCGGGCCGTTTACAATCAACATGCCAAATTTCAGCCCATTCCGACACCATCATGATAAATGACAAAATTGCCCCTGGTGCCATTTTTCGTTGTGATATTTCTTGGGCCGTTTCCAACCAACCGGCCAAATTTCAGACTATTTCGACACCGTCGCGACAAATGACAAAATTGCCCCTAGTGCGATTTTTCATTGTTAAATTTCCCGAGCCGTTTCCAATCAACCTGCCAAATATCAGCCCATTCCGACACCGTCGCGACAAATGAAAAAATGATCCCCGGTGCGGTTTTTCTTTATTAAATTTCTCGGGCCGTTTAAAATCAACTTGCCAAATTTAAGCCCATTCAGACATCGTCGTGACAAAGGACAAAATTGCCCCTGGAGCCGTTTTTCTTTGTAAAATTTCTCGGACCGTTTCCAATCAGCCTGCCAAATTTCAGCCCATTTCGACACAGTTGCGACAAATGACAAAATTGCTCCTGGTGCGGTTTTTCTTTGTTAAACTTCTCCGGCCGTTTCCAATCAATTTGTCAAATTTTAGCACATTCCGACACCGTTCGAGAGTCCAATTTCTCAGGCCGTTTCCAATCAACTTGTCAAATTTCAGTCCATTCCGACACCGTCGCGACAAATGACAAAATTGTCCCTGGGGCGGTTTTTCATTCTTAATTTTCTCGGAGCCATTTCCAATCAACCTGCAAAATTTCAGCCCAGTCCGACACCGTCGCGACAAATGACAAAATTGCCCCCGGTGCGGTATTTCTTTGTTAAATTTTTCGTGCCGTTTCCAATCAACCTGCCAAATTTCAACCTAATCCGACACTGTTCTCGAGTCCAATTTCTTGGGTCATTTCCAAACAACCTGCCAAATTTCAGCCCATTCCGACACCGCCGCGTCAAATGACAAAATTGCCCCTGCTGTGATTTTTTTTTTGTTAAATTTCTCGGGCCGTTTCCAACCAACCTGCCAAATTTCAGCACATTTCAACACCGTTCCAGAGTACAATTTCACGGGCCGTTTCCAATCAGCCTGCCAAATTTCAGACCATTTCAACACCACCGCGACAAAGGACAAAATTGCCCCTGGTGCGATTTTTCTTCGTCAAATTTCTCAGGCCGTTTCCAATCAACCTGCCAAATTTCAGCGCATTCCAACACCGTCGCAACAAATGACAAAATGTCCCCTAGTGCGGTTTTTCTTTATTAAATTTCTCATGCCGTTTAAAATCAATCTGCCAAATTTCAGCCCAATCCAACATCGTCGCGAAAAATGACAAAATTGACCCTGGTGCGGTTTTTCTTCGTTAAATTTCTCGGGCCGTTCCCAATCAGCCTGCAAAATTTCGGTCCAATTTTTTGGGCCATTTCCAAACAACCTGCCAAATTTCAGCCCATTTCGACACCGTCGCGAGAAATGACAGAATTGCCCCTGGTGCGATTTTTCTTTGTTTAATTTCTCGAGCCATTTCCAATCAGTCTTCCAAATTTCAGCCTAATTGCTCGGGCAGTTTCCATTCAACGTGCAAAATTTTAGCCCATTCCTACATCGTCGCGACAAATGACAAAATTTCCTTGGGCGCGATTTTTCTTTCTTATATTTCTCGGGCCGTTTCGAACCAACCTGCCAAATTTCAGCCCGTTTCGACACCGTTCCAGAGTCCAATTTCTCGGGCCCCTTTCCAGTCAACCTGCCAAATTTCAGACCATTCTGACACCGTCGCGACAAATGACAAAATTGCCCCTATTGCCATTTTTCTTTGGGATATTTCTCGGGCCGTTTCCAACCAACCTGCCAAATTTTAGCCCGTTTCAACACCGTTCCAGAGTCCAATTTCTTGGGCCGTTTCCAATCAACTTGCCAAATTTCAGACTATTGCGACACCGTCGCGACAAATGACAAAATTGTCCCCGATGTGATTTTTCTTCGTTAAATTTCTCGAGCCGTTTCCAATCTACCTGCCAAATTTTGGTCCAATTTCTTGGGTCGTTTCCAATCAACCTGCCAAATTTTAGCCAATTCCAACACCGTCGCGATAAATGAAAAAATGAACCTCGGTGCGATTTTTTTTATTAAATTTCTAGGGCCGTTTAAAATCAACCTGCCAAATTTTAGCCCATTCAAACATCGTCGTGACAAATGACAAAATTGGCCCTGGAACCATTTTTCTTTGTTAAATTTCTCGGGCCGTTTCCAATCAACCTGCCAAATTTCACCCCATTTCGACACACTTGCGACAAATGAAAAAATTGCTCCTGGTGCGATTTTTCTTTGTTAAACTTCTCTGGCCATTTCCAATCAACTTGTCAAATTTTAGCCCATTCCGACACCGTTCGAGAGTCCAATATCTCGGGCCATTTCCAATCAACCTGCCCAATTTCAGTCCATTTCGACACAATTGCGACAAATGACAAAATTGCTCTTCGTGCGATTTTTCTTAAACTTCTCCGGCCGTTTCCAATTAACTAGTCAAATTTTAGCCCATTCCGACACCGTTCGAGAGTCCAATTTCTCGGGCCGTTTCCAATTAACCTGTCAAATTTTAGTCTATTCCGACACTGTCGCGACAAATGACAAAATTGTCCCTGGTGCGGTTTTTCATTCTTAATTTTCTCGGAGCCATTTCCAATCAACCTGCAAAATTTCAGCCCAGTCCGACACCGTCGCGACAAATGACAAAATCCCCGGTGCGGTATTTCTTTGTTAAATTTTTCGTGCCGTTTCCAATCAACCTGCCAAATTTCAGCCTAATCCGACACTGTTCTCGAGTCTAATTTCTTGGGTCATTTCCAAACAACCTGCCAAATTTCAGCCCATTCCGACACGGCCACGTCAAATGACAAAATTGCCCCTGGTGTGATTTTTTTTTTGTTAAATTTCTCGGGCCGTTTCCAACCAACCTGCCAAATTTTAGCCCATTTCAACACCGTTTCAGAGTACAATTTCACGGGCCGTTTCCAATCAGCCTGCCAAATTTCAGACCATTTCGACACCACCGCGACAAATGACAAAATTGCCCCTGGTACGATTTTTCTTCGTCAAATTTCTTAGGCCGTTTCCAACCAACCTGCCAAATTTCAGCCCATTCCAACACCGTCGCGACAAATGACAAAATGTCCCCCGGTGCGATTTTTCTTTACTAAATTGCTCAAGCCGTTTACAATCAACCTGCCAAATTTCAGCCCAATCCGACATCGTCGCGACAAATGACAAAATTGCCCCTGGTGCGGTTTTTCTTTGTTAAATTTATCGGGCCGTTACCAATCAACTTGCCAAATTTTTGCCCATTCTGACACAGTTGCGACAAATGACAAAATTGCCTCTGGTGCGATTTTTCTTTGTTAAATTTCTCGGGCTGTTTCCAATCAACCTGCAAATTTTCAGTCCAATTTTTTGGGCCATTTCCAAACAACTTGCTAAATTTCAGCCCATTCCGACACCGTCGTGAGAAATGACAAAATTGCCCCTGGTGCGATTTTTCTTTGTTTAATTTCTCGAGCCATTTCCAATCAGTCTTCCAAATTTTAGTCCATTTTCTCGGGCCGTTTCCATTCAACGTGCAAAATTTCAGCCCATTCATACATCGTCGCGACAAATGACAAAATTTCCTCTGGTGCGATTTTTCTTTCTTATATTTCTCGGGCCGTTTCCAACTAACCTGCCAAATTTCAGCTCCTTTCGACACCGTTACAGAGTCTAATTTCTCGGGTCGCTTCCAATTAACCTGCCAAATCTTAGACCATTCCGACACCGTCGCGACAAATGACAAAATTGCCCGTGGTGCCATTTTTCTTTGTGATATTTCTCGGGCCGTTTCCAACCAACCTGCCAAATTTATGCCCATTTCAACACCGTTCCAGAGTCCAATTTCTCGGGCCGTTTCCAATCAACCTGCTCAATTTCAGACTATTCCGACACTGTCGCGACAAATGACGAAATTGTCCCCGGTGCGATTTTTCTTTGTTAAATTTCTCGAGCCATTTCCAATCTACCTGCCAAATTTCAGTCCAATTTCTCGGGTCATTTCCAATCAACCTGTCAAATTTCAGCCCATTCCGACACCGTCGCGACAAATGAAAAAATGACCCCCGGTGCGGTTTTTTTTTTTTAAATTTCTCGGGCCATTTAAAATCAACCTGCCAAATTTCAGCCCATTCAGACATCCTCGTGACAAATGACAAAATTGCCCTTGGAGCTGTTTTTCTTGTTAAATTTCTCTGGCCGTTTCGAATCAACCTACCAAATTTCAGCCCATTTCGACACAGTTGTGACAAATGAAAAAATGGCTCCTAGTGCGGTTTTTCTTTGTTAAACTTCTCCGGCCGTTTCCAATCAACCTATCAAATTTTAGCCCATTCCGACACCATTCGAGAGTCCTATTTCTCGGGCCGTTTCCAATTAACCTGCCAAATTTCAGTCCATTCCGACACCGTCGCGACAAATGACAAAATTGCCCCTTGTTTGGTTTTTCTTTCTTAATTTTCTCGGAGCCGTTTCCAATCAACCTGTAAAATTTTAGCCCAGTCCGACACCGTTGCGACAAACGACAAAGTCGCCCCTAGTGCGGTATTTCTTTGTTAAATTTTTCGTGCCTTTTCCAATCAACCAGCAATATTTCAGCCTAATCTGACACTGTTCTCGAGTCCAATTTCTTGGGTCATTTCCAAACAACCTGCCAAATTTCAGTCCATTCCGACACCGTCGCGACAAATGCCAAAATTGCCCCTGGTGTGATTTTTCTTTATTAAATTTCTCGGGCCGTTTCCAACCGACCTGCCAAATTTCAGCCCATTTCCACACTGTTACAGAGTATAATTTCTCGGGCCGTTTCCAATCAGCCTGCCAAATTTCAGACCATTTCGACACCGCCACGAGAAATGACAAAATTGCCCCTGGTGCGATTTTTCTTCGTCAAATTTCTTAGGCCGTTTCCAATCAACCTGCCAAATTTCAGCCCATTCCAACACCGTCGCGACAAATGACAAAATGTCCCCCGTTGCGGTTTTTCTTTATTACATTTCTCAAGCCGTTGACAATCAACCTGCCAAATTTCAGCCCAATCCGACATCGTCACGACAAATGACAAAATTGCCCCCGGTGCGGTTTTTCGTTGTTAAATTTCTCGGGCCGTTTCCAATCAACCTGCCAAATTTCCGCCCATTCTGACACAGTTGCGACAAATGACAAAATTGCCTCTGGTGCGGTTTTTCTTTGTTAAATTTCTCGGGCCATTTCCAATCAACCTGCAAAATTTCAGTCCAATTTTTTGGGCCATTTCCAAACAACCTGCCAAATTTCAGCCCATTCCGACACCGTCGCGAGAAATGACAAAATTGCCCCTGGTGCGGTTTTTCTTTATTTAATTTCTCGAGCCATTTTCAATCAGTTTTACAAATTTCAGTCCATTTTCTCGGGCTGTCTCCATTCAACGTGCAAAATTTCAGCCCATTCCTACATCGTCGCGACAAATGACAAAATTTCCTCTGGTGCGATTTTTCTTTCTTATATTTCTCGGGCCGTTTCCAAACAACCTACCAAATTTCAGCCCCTTTCGACACAGTTCCAGAGTCCAATTTCTTGGGCCATTTCCAATCAACCTGCCAAATCTCAGACCATTCCGACACCGTCGCGACAAACGACAAAATTGCCCCTGGTGCCATTTTTCTTTGTTATATTTCTCGGGCCGTTTCCAACCAACCTGCCAAATTTCAGCCCATTTCAACACCATTCCAGAGTCCAATTTCTTGAGCCGTTTCCAATCGACCTGCCAAATTTCAGACTATTCCGACACCGTCGCGACAAATGACGAAATTGTCCCCGGTGCGATTTTTCTTTGTTAAATTTCTCGAGCCGTTTCCAATCTACCCGCCAAATTTCAATCCAATTTCTCGGGTCATTTCCAATCAACTTGCCAAATTTCAGCCCATTCCAACACCGTCGCGACAAATGAAAAAATGACCCCCGGTGCGATTTTTTTATTAAATTTCTCGGGCCGTTTAAAATCAACCTGCCAAATTTCAGCCCATTCAGACATTCTCGTGACAAATGACAAAATTGCCCCTGGAGCCGTTTTTCTTTGTTAAATTTCTCGGGCCGTTTCCAATCAACCTGCCAAATTTCAGCCCATTTCGACACAGTTGCGACAAATGACAAAATGGCTCCTGGTGCGATTTTTCTTTGTTAAACTTCTCCGGCCGTTTCCAATCAACTTGTCAAATTTTAGCCCATTCTGACACCGTTCGAGAGTCCAATTTTCTCGGGCCATTTCCAATCAGCCTGCCAAATTTCAGTCCATTCCGACACCGTCGCGACAAATGACAAAATCGCCCCTGGTACGGTTTTTAATTCTTAATTTTCTCGGAGCCGTTTCCAATCAACCTGCAAAATTTTAGCCCAGTCCGACACCGTAGCGACAAATGACAAAATTGCCCCAGGTGCGGTATTTCTTTGTTAAATTTTTCGTGCCGTTTCCAATCAACCTGCCAAATTTCAGCCTAATCTGACACTGTTCTCGGGTCCAATTTCTTTGGTCATTTCCAAACAACCTGCCAAATTTCAGCCCATTCCGACACTGCCGCGACAAACGACAAAATTGCCCCTGGTGTGATTTTTCTTTGTTAAATTTCTTGGGCCGTTTCCATCCAACCTGCCAAATTTTAGCCCATTTCGACACCGTTCCCGCGTACAATTTCTCGGGCCGTTTCTAATCAGCCTGCCAAATTTCTGACCATTTCGACACCGCCGTGACAAATGATAAAATTGCCCCTGGTGCGATTTTTCTTCGTCAAATTTCTCAGGCCGTTTCCAATCAACTTGTCAAATTTTAGCCCATTCCAACACCGTGACGACAAATGACAAAATGTCCCCCAGTGCGGTTTTTCTTTATTAAATTTCTCAAGCCGTTTACAATCAACCTGCCAAATTTCAGCCAAATCCGACATCGTCGCGACAAATGACAAAATTGCCCCTGGTGTGGTTTTTCTTTGTTAAGTTTCTCGGGCCGTTTCCAATCAACCTGCCAAATTTCAGACCATTCCGACACCGTCGCGACAAATTACAAAATTACCCCTGGTGCCATTTTTCTTCGTGATTTTTCTCGGGCCATTTCCAACCAACTTGCCAAATTTCAGCCCATTTCAACACCGTTCCAGAGTCCAATTTCTCGGGCCGCTTCCAATCAAACTGCCAAATTTCAGACTATTTCGACACCATCACGAGAAATGACAAAATTGTCCCCGGTGCGATTTTTCTTTGTTAAATTTCTCGAGCCGTTCCCAATCTACCTGCCAAATTTCAGTCCAATTTCTCTGGTTGTTTCCAATCAACCTGCCAAATTTCAGCCCGTTCCGACACCGTCGCGACAAATGAAAATATGACCCCCGGTGCGGTTTTTCTATATTAAATTTCTCGGGCCGTTTACAATCAACCTGCCAAATTTCAGCCCATTCAGACATTGTCGTGACAAATGACAAAATCGCCCCTGGAGCCATTTTTCTTTGTTAAATTTCTCGGGCCGTTTCCAATCAACCTGCCAAATTTCAACATATTTCGACACAGTTGCGACAAATGACGAAATTGCTCCTGGAGCGGTTTTTCTTTGTTAAACTTCTGCGTCCGTTTCCAATCAACTTGTCAAATTTTAGCGCATTCCGACACCGTTCGAGAGTCCAATTTCTCGGGCCATTTCAAATCAATCTGCCAAATTTCAGTCCATTTCGACACCGTCGTGACAAATGACAAAATTGCCCCCGGTGCGATTTTTCATTCTTAATTTTCTCGGAGCCGTTTACAATCAACATGCAAAATTTTAGCCCAATCCGACACCGTAGCGACAAACGACAAAATTGCCCCCGGTGCGTTATTTCTTTGTTAAATTTTTCGTGCCGTTTCCAATCAACCTGCCAAATTTCAGCCTAATCCGACACTGTTCTCGAGTCCAATTTCTTGGGTCATTTCCAAACAACTTGCCAAATTTCAGCCCATTCTGACCGCCGCGACAAACGACAAAATTACCCCTGGTGTGATTTTTCTTTGTGAAATTTCTCGGGCCGTTTCTAATCAGCCTGCAGAATTTCAGACCATTTCGACACCGCCGCGACAAATGACAAAATTGCCCCTGGTTCTATTTTTCTTAGTCAAATTTCTCAGACCGTTTCCAATCAACCTGCCAAATTTCAGCCCATTCCAACACCGTTGCGACAAATGACAAAATGTCCCCCGGTGCAGTTTTTCTATATTAAATTTCTCAAGCCGCTTACAATCAACCTGCCAAATTTCAGCTTAATCCGACATCGTCGCGACAAATGACAAAATTGCCCCTGGAACGATTTTTCTTTGTTAAATTTCTCGGGCCGTTTCCAATCAACCTGCCAAATTTCAGACCATTTCGACACCGTCGCGACAAATTACAAAATTGCCCCTGGTGCCATTTTTCTTTGTGATTTTTCTCGGGCCGTTTCCAACCAACCTGCCAATTTTCAGCCCATTTCAACACCGTTCCAGAGTCCAATTTCTCGGGCCGTTTCCAATCAACCTGCCAAATTTCAGACAATTTCGACACCGTCGCGACAAATTACAAAATTGCCCCAGGTGCCATTTTTCTTTGTGATTTTTCTCGGGTCATTTCCAACCAACCTGCCAATTTTCAGCCCATTTCAACGCTGTTCCAGAGTCCAATTTCTCGGGCCGTTTCCAATCAACCTGCCAAGTTTCAGTCTATTCCGACACCGTCGCGACAAATGACAAAATTGCCCTTGGTGCGGTTTTTCATTCTTAATTTTCTCGGAGCCATTTCCAATCAAACTGCCAAATTTCAGCCCAATCCGACATAGTCGCGACAAATGACAAAATTACCCCTGGTGCGGTTTTTCTTTGTTAAATTTCTCAGGCCGTTTCCAATCAACCTGCCAAATTTGAGCCCATTCTGACACAGTTGCGACAAATGACAAAATTGCCTCTGGTGCGGTTTTTCTTTGTTCAATTTCTCGGGCCATTTCCAATCAACCTGCAAAATTTCAGTCCAATTTCTTGGGCCATTTCCAAACAACCTGCCAAATTTCAGTCCATTCCAACACCGTCGCGAGAAATGACAAAATTGCCCCTGGCGCGATTTTTCTTTGTTTAATTTCTCGAGCCATTTCCAATCAGTCTTCCAAATTTCATTCCAATTTTTCGGGCCGTTTCCATTCAACGTGCAAAATTTCAGCCCATTCCTACGTCGTCGCGACAAATGACAAAATTTCCTCTGGTGCGATTTTTCTTTCTTATATTTCTCGGGCTGTTTCCAACCAACCTGCCAAATTTCAGCCCGTTTCAACACTGTTTCGGAGTCAATTTCTCGGGCCGTTTCCAATCAACCTCCCAAATTTCAGACTATTTCGACACCGTCGCGACAAATGACAAAATTGTCCCCGGTGCGATTTTTCTTTGTTAAATTTCTCGAGCCGTTTCCAATCAACCCACCAAATTTCAGTCCAATTTCTCTGGTCATTTCCAATCAACCCACCAAATTTCAACCCATTCCGACACCGTCATGACAAATGAAAAAATGACCCCCAGTGCGGTTTTTCTTTATTAAATTTCTCGGGCCGTTCACAATCAACCTGCCAAATTTCAGCCCATTCTGACATCGTCGTGACAAATGACAAAATTGCCCCTGGAGCCATTTTTCTTTGTTAAATTTATTGGGCCGTTTCGAATCAACCTGCCAAATTTCAGCCCATTTCGACACAGTTGAGACAAATGACAAAATTGCTCATAGTGCGGTTTTTCTTTGTTAAACTTCTCCGGCCGTTTTCAAACAACTTGCCAAATTTTAGCCCATTCGGACACCGTTCGAGAGTCCAATTTCTCGGGCCGTTTCTAATTAACCTGCCAAATTTCAGTCTATTCCGACACCGTCGCGACAAATGACAAAATTGCCCCTGGTGCGATTTTTCATTCTTAATTTTCTCGGAGCCATTTCCAATCAACCTGCAAAATTTTAGCCCAGTCTGACACCGTCGCGACAAACAACAAAATTGTCGCCGGTGCGGTATTTCTTTGTTAAATTTTTCGTGCCGTTTCCAATCAACCTGCCATATTTCAGCTTAATCCGACACTGTTCTCGAGTCCAATTTCTTGGGTCATTTCCAAACAACCTGCCAAATTTCAGCCCATTACGACACCGTCGCGACAAATGAAAAAATTGCCCCTGGTGTGATTTTTCTTTGTTAAATTTCTCGGGCCGTTTCCAACCAACCTGCCAAATTTCAGCCCATTTCGACACCGTTCCAGAGTACAATTTCTCGGGCCGTTTCCTATCAGCCAGCCAAATTTCAGACCATTTCGACACCGCCGTGACAAATGACAAAATTGCCCTTGGTGCGATTTTTCTTCGTCAAATTTCTCAGGCCGTTTCCAATCAACCTGCCAAATTTCAGCCCATTCCAACACCGTCACGACAAATGACAAAATCTCCCCCGGTGCGATTTTTCTTCGTCAAATTTCTCAGGCCGTTTCCAATCAACCAGCCAAATTTCAGCCCATTCCAACACCGTCGTGACAAATGACAAAATGTCCCCCAGTACGTTTTTCTTTATTAAATTTCTCAAGCCGCTTACAATCAACCTGCCAAATTTCAGTCCATTCCGACATCGTCGCGACAAATGACAAAATTGCCCCTGGTGCGATTTTTCTTTGTTAAATTTCTCGGGCCGTTTCCAATCAACCTACAAAGCTTCAGTCCAATTTTTTGGGCCATTTCCAAACAACCTGCCAAATTTTAGCCCATTCCGACACCGTCACGACAAATGACAAAATTGCCCCTGGTGCGGTTTTTCTTTGTTTAATTTCTCGAGTCATTTTCAATCAATCTTCCAAATTTCAATCCAATTTCTCGAGCCATTTCCATTCAACGTGCAAAATTTCAACCCATTCCTACACCGTCGCGACAAATGACAAAATTTCCTCTGGTGTGATTTTTCTTTCTTACATTTCTCGGGCCATTTCCGACCAACCTGCCAAATTTCAGCCCATTTCGACACCGTTCTAGAGTCCAATTTCTCAGGCCATTTCCAATCAACCTACCAAATTTCCGACCATTCCGACACCGTTGCGACAAATGACAAAATTGCCCCTGGTGCCATTTTTCTTTGTGATATTTCTCGGGCCGTTTCCAACCAACTTGTTAAATTTTAGCCCATTTCAACACCGTTCCAGAGTCCAATTTCTCAGGCCATTTCCAATCAGCCTGCCAAATTTCAGACTATTCCGACACCGTCGCGACAAATGACAAAATTGTCCTCGGTGCGATTTTTCTTTGTTAAATTTCTCGAGCCGTTTCCAATCTACCTGCCAAATTTTAGTCCAATTTTTTCGGGTTGTTACTAATCAACCGGCCAAATTTCAGCCCATTTCGATACTGTCACGACAAATGAAAAAATGACCCTCGGTGCGATTTTTCTTTATTAAATTTCTCGGGCCATTTACAGTCAACCTGCCAAATTTCTGGCTATTCAGACATCGTCGTGAAAAATGACAAAATTGCTCCTGCAGCCATTTTTCCTTGTTAAATTTCTCGGGCCGCTTACAATCAACCTGCCAAATTTTAGCCCATTCCGACACCGTCTTGACAATTGACAAAATTGCCCTTTGTGCGGTTTTTCTTTGTTATATTTTTCGGGCCATTTCCAATCAACCTCCCAAATTTCAGCCCATTCCGACACCGTCGCGACAAATAACAAAATTACCCCTGGTGTGATTTTTCTTTGTTAAGTTTCTCGGGCCATTTCCAATCAGCCTGCCAAATTTCAGCCCATTTCGACGCTATTCTGCAGTCCAATTTCTCAAGCCGTTTCCAATAAACCTACTAAATTTCAGTCCATTCCGACACCGTCGCGACAAATGACAAAATTGTCCCTGGTGCGGTTTTTCATTCTTAAATTTCTCAGGCCGTTTCCAATCAACCTGCCAAATTTTAGCCCATTCCGACGCCGTTCACGAGTCCAATTTCTCTGGCCGTTTCCAATCAAGCTGCCAAATTTCAGCCCATTCTGACACCGCCGCGACAAATTACAAAATTGCCCCTGGTGCGATTTTTCATTCTTAAATTTCTCGGGCCGTTTCCAATCAACCTGACAAATTTTAACCCATTTGGAAACCTGTCCCGAGTCCAATTTTTGGAGCCATTTCCAAACAACCTACCAAATTTCAGCCCATTCCGACACCATTGCAACAAATGATAAAATTGCCCCTGGTGCAATTTTTCTTTGTTGAATTTCTCGGGCCGTTTTCAATCAACCTACCAAATTCCAGCGCATTTCGACACCGTTCTCGAGTCTAATTTCTCGGGTGATTTCCAATCAACTTGCCAAATTTCAACCAATTCCAACACCGTCGCGACAAATGACAAAATTGCCCCTTTTCTCGGGCCGTTTCCAATCTACCTGCTAAATTTCAGCCCATTTCGACATCGTTCCCGAGTCCAATTTCTTGGATCTTTTCCAATCAACCTGTCAAATTTTAGCCCATTCCGACACAATTGCGACAAATGACAAAATTGCCCCTGGTGCGATTTTTCTTTGTTAAACTTCTCGGGCCGTTTCCAATCAACATGTCAAATTTCAGCCCATTTTGACTCCATTCGGGAATTCAATTTCTCGGGTCATTTCCAATCAACCTGCCAAATTTTAGTCCATTCCGACACCGTCGCGACAAATGACAAAATTACCCCTGGTGCTGTTTTTCATTCTTAATTTTCTCGGAGCCATTTCCAATCAAACTGCAAAATTTCAGCCCATTCCGACACCATCGCGACAAACGACAAAATTGCCCCTGGTGCGGTATTTCTTATTAAATTTTTTGGGCCGTTTCCAATCAACCTACCAAATTTCAGCCTAATCCGACACCATTCTCGAGTCCAATTTCTTGGGTCATTTCCAAACAACTTGCCAAATTTCAGCCCATTTCGACACCATTGCAACAGATGACAAAATTGCCCCTTGTACGATTTTGCTTTGTTAAATTTCTCCGGTCATTTTCAGTCAACCTGCCAAATTCCAGAACATTTCGACACCGTTCCTGAGTCCAATTTCTCGGGCCGTTTCCAATCAACCTACCAAATTTCAGCCCATTCCGACATCGTCGCGACAAATGAAAAAATTGCCCCTGGTGCGGTTTTTCTTTGTTAAATTTCTTGGGCCTTTTCCAATCAACCGGCCAAATTTCAAACCATTCCGACACAGTTGCGAAAAATGACAAAATTGCCCCCAGTGCGATTTTTCTTTGTAAAATTTCTCGGGCCATTTCCAGTCAACCTGCCAAATTTCAGCCCAATTTTGGGCCCGTTTCTAGTCAACCTGCCAAATTTCAGCCCATTCCGACACCATCGCGACAAATGACAAAATGACCCTCGGTACGATTTTTCTTTGTTAAATTTCTCGGGCCGTTTACAATCAACCTGCCAAATTTCAGCCCATTCCGACACCGTCTTGATAATTGACAAAACTACCCTTGGTGCGGTTTTTCTTTGTTAAATTGCTCGGGCCATTTTCGATCAACCTGCTAAATTTCAGCCCTTTCCGACACCGTTCCCAAGTCCAATTTCTTCGGCCGTTTCCAATCAACCTGCCAAATTTCAGCCCATTCCGACACCGTCGCGACAAATGACAAAATTACCCCTGGTGCGGTTTTTCTTTATTAAGTTTCTCGGGCCATTTCCAATCAGCCTGCCAAATTTCAGCCCATTCCGACACCGTCGCGACAAATGACAAAATTACCCCTGGTGCGGTTTTTCTTTATTAAGTTTCTCGGGCCATTTCCAATCAGCCTGCCAAATTTTAGCTCATTTCGACACCGTTACCGAGTCCAATTTTTCTGGCCGTTTCCAATCAACCTGCCCAAGTTAAGCCCATTCCGACACCATCGCGACAAATGAGAAAATTACACCTGGTGCGATTTTTCATTCTTAAATTTCTCGGGCCGTTTCCAATCAGCCTGCCAAATTTCAGCCCATTCCGACACCATCGCGACAAATGACAAAATGCCCCTAGTGCAATTTTTCATTCTTAAATTTCTCGGGCCGTTTCCAATCAACCTGCCAAATTTTAGCCCATTCCGACACCGTTCCCGAGTCCAATTTCTGGAGCCATTTCCAAACAACCTGCCAGATTTCAGTCCATTCCGACGCCGTTGCAACAAATGACAAAATTAACCCTAGTACGATTTTTCTTTGTTAAATTTCTCGGGCGTTTCCAATCTACCTACCAAATTCCAGCGCATTTCGACACCGTTCTCGAGTCTAGTTTCTCGGGCGGTTCCCAATCAACCTGCCAAATTTCATCCTATTCTGACACCGTCGCGACAAATGAGAAAATTTCCCTTGATGCGATTTTCTTTTTTAAATTTCTCGGGCCGTTTCCAATCTACCTGCCAATTTTAAGCCCATTCCAACACCGTTCTCGAGTCCAATTTCTCGAGCCGTTTTCAATCAGCCTGCCAAATTTTAGCCCATTTCGACACCGTTACCGAGTCCAATTTCTTTGGCCGTTTCCAATTAACCTGCAAAATTTAAGCCCATTCTGACACCGTCGTGACAAATGACAAAATTGCCCCTAGTGCGGTATTTCTTTGATAGATTTTTCATGCCGTTTCCAATAAACCTGCCAAATTTCAGCCTAATCCGACATCGTTCTCGAGTCCAATTTCTTGGGACATTTCCAAACAACCTGCCAAATTTCAGCCCATTTCGACACCGTTGCGACAAATGACAAGATTACCCCTGGTACGGTTTTTCTTTGTTAAATTTCTCGGGCCATTTTCAATCAACTTGCCAAATTCCAGAACATTCCGACACCATTCCTGAGTCCAATTTCTCGGGCCATTTCCAATCGACCAGCCAAATTTCAGCCCATTCCGACATCGTCACGACAAATGAAAAAATTGCCTGTGGTGCAGTTTTTCTTCGTTAAATTTCTCGGGCCGTTTCCAATCAAGCTGCCAAATTTCAGACCATTCCGACACAGTTACGACAAATGACAAAATTGCCCGTGGTGCAACTTTTCTTTGTTAAATTTCTCGGGCCGTTTCCAGTCAACCTGCCAAATTTCAGCCCATTCCGACATCGTCGCGACAAAATGACCCCTGGTGGTTTTTCTTTGTTAAATTTCTAGGGCCGTTTACAATCAACCTGCCAAATTTCAGCCCATTTCGACACCGTCTTGACAATCGAAAAAAATTACCCTTGGTGAGGTTTTTCTTTGTTAAATGTTTCGGGCCATTTCCAATCAACCTGCCAAATTTCAGCCCATTCCGACACCATCGCGACAAATGACAAAATTACCCCCAGTGCGGTTTTTCTTTGTTAAGATTCTCGAGCCACTTCCAATCAACCTGCCAAATTTCAGCCCATTCCGACACCGTTCTGCAGTCCAATTTCTTGAGCCATTTCCAATAAACCTACAAAATTTCAGTCCATTCTGACACCGTCCCGACAAATGACAAAATTGCCCATGGTGCGGTTTTTCATTCTTAAATTTATCGGGCCGTTTCCAATCAACCTGCCAAATTTTAGCCCATTCCGACACCGTTCCCGAGTCCAATTTCTCTGGCCGTTTCCAAGCAACCTGCCAAATTTCAGCCCATTCCGACACCGTCGCGACAAATGACAAAATTGCCGCTGGTGCGATTTTCCATTCTTAAATTTCTCAGGCCATTTCTAATCAACTTGCCAAATTTTAGCCCATTCCGATACTGTTCCTGAGTCCAATTTCTGGAGCCATTTCCAAACGACCTGCCAAATTTTAACCCATTCCGACATCGTTGCGACAAATGACAAAATTGCCCCTGGTGCGGTTTTTCTTTGTTAAATTCCTCGAGCCGTTTTCAATCAACCTGCCAAATCCCAATATATTTCAACATCGTTCTTGTGTCTGATTTCTTGGGCGATTTCCAATCAACCTAACAAATTTCAGCCGATTCCGACGCCGTCGCGACAAATGACAAAATTACCCCTGGTGCTATTTTTCTTTTTTAAATTTCTCGAGCCGTTTCCAATCTACCTGCTAAATTTCAGCCTATTTTGACACCGTTCCCTAGTCAAATTTCTTTGGCCGTTTCGAATCAACCCGCCAAATTTCAGCCCATTCCGACACCGTCGCGACAAATGACAAAATTGCCCCTGATACGATTTTTCTTTGTTAAATTTCTCGACACATTTCCAATCAATCTGCCAAATTTCAGTCCAATTTCTTGGGCTGTTTCCAATCAACATGCCAAATTTCAGCCCATTCCGACACCGTCGCGACAAATGACAAAATTGCCCCTGGTGTGATTTTTTTTTTTGTTAAATTTCTGGAGCCGTTTCCAACCAACCTGCCAAATTTCAGCCCATTTCGACACCGCTCCAGACTCCAATTTCTCGGGTCGTATCCAATCAACCGACCAAATTTCAGACTATTCCGACACCGTAGCGTCAAATGAAAAAATTGCCCCTGGTGCGATTTTTCTTTGTTAAATTTCTCGAGCCGTTTCCAATCAACCTGCCAAATTTCAGTTAAATTTCTCGGGTCATTTACAATCAACCTGCCAAATTTCAGCCCATTTCGACACCGTCGCAACAAATGAAAAAATGACCCCCGGTGCGATTTTTCTTTATTAAATTTCTCGGGCCGTTTATAATTAACCTGCCAAATTTCAGCCCATTCAGACATCGTCGTGATAAATGACAAAATTGCCCCTGGAGCCATTTTTCTTTGTTAAATTTCTCGGGCCGTTTCCAATCAACCTGCAGAAATTCAGTCCAATTTCTCGACCATTTCCAATCAACCTGCCAAATTTCAGCCCATTCCGACGCTGTTCTACAGTCCAATTTCTCGGGCTGTTTCCAATAAACTTGCAAAATTTCAGTCGATTCCGACAACGTCGCGACAAATGAAAAAATTGCCCTTGGTGCGATTTTTCATTCTTAAGTATCTCGGGTCGTTTCCAATCAACCTGCCAAGTTTTAGCCCATTCCAAAATCGTTCCTGAGCCAATTTCTCTGGTCATTTCCAATCAACCTGCCAAGTTTTAGCCCATTCCGACACCATCGCGATAAATGATTGCCCCTAGTGCGATTTTTCTTTGTTAAAGTTTTTAGGCTGTTTTCAATCAACCTGCCAAATTTCAGCCCATTTCGACACCGTTCCCGAGTCAAATTTCCGGGGCCATTTCCAAACAACCTGCCAAATTTCGGCCCATTCCGACACGTCGCGACAAATAAAAAAATTGCCCCTGGTGCGGTTTTTCTTTGTTAAATTTCTCGATCGGTTTCCAATCGACCTGCAAAATTTTTGTCCAATTTCTCGACCATTTCCAATCAACCTGCCAAATTTCAGCCCATTCCGACACCGTCGCGACAAATGACAAAATATCCCCTGGTGCGATTTTTCTTTGTTAAATTTCTCGGGCCGTTTCCATTCAACCTGCCATATTTCAGTCCAATTTCTCAGGCCGTTTCCAATCAATAGGCCAAATTTGAGCCCATTCCGACACCGTCGCGACAAATGACGAAATTGACCCTGGTGTGATTTTTCTTTGTTAAATTTCTCGGGCCGTTTCCAACCAACCTGCCAAATTTGAGCCCATTTCGACACTGTTCCAAAGTCCAATTTCTCGGGCTGTTTCCAATCAGCCTACCAAATTTCAGACCATTTCGATACCGCTACGACAAATGAGAATATTGACCCTAGTGCGATTTTTCTTTGTTAAATTTCTCGGGCCGTTTCCAATCAACCTACCAAATTTCAGCCTATTTCGACACCGTCGCGACAAATGACAAAATGCCCCCCAGTGTGATTTTTCTTTATTAAATTTCTCGGGCCGTTTACAATCAACCTGCCAAATTTCTGCCCATTCCGACATCGTCGCGACAAATGACAAAATTGCCCCTGGTGCAGTTTTTTTTGTTAAATTTCTCGAGCCATTTCTAATCAACCTGCCAAAATTTCAACCCATTCCGACACAGTTGCGACAAATGACATAATTGCCCCTGGTGCGGTTTTTCTTTGTTTAACTTCTCAGGCCGTTTCCAATCAGCCTGTCGAATTTCAGCCCATTCCGACACCATTCGGGAGTCCAAATTCTCGGGCCGTTTCCAATCAACCTGCCAAATTTCAGTCCATTCTGACACCATCGTGAGAAATGACAAAATTGTCCCCGGTGCGGCTTTTCATTCTTAAATTTCTCGGAGCCGTTTCCAATCAACCTGCCAAATTTCAGCCCATTCCGGCACCGTCGCGACAAATGTCAAAATTGCCCCTGGTGCGATTTTTCTTTCTTAAATTTTTCGTGCTGTTTCCAATCAACCTGCCAAATTTTAGCTCAATTCAACACTGTTCTTGAGTCCAATTTCTTGGGCTATTTCCATACAACCTGCCAAATTTCAGCCTATTCTGACACTGTGGCGACAAATAACAAAATTACCCCTGGTACGATTTTTCTTTGTTGAATTTCTCGGGCCATTTTCAATCAACCTGCCAAATTCCAGAACATTCTGACACCGTTCCTGAGTCCAATTTCTCAGGCCGTTTCTAATCAACCTGCCAAATTTCAGCCAATTTCGACACCGTCGCGACAAATGACAAAATTGCCCCCGGTGTGGTTTTTCTTTTTTAAATTTCTCGTGCAGTTTCCGATCAACCTGTTAAATTTTAGCCCATTTCGACACCGTTATCGAGTCCAATTTCCTGGGACATTTCCAATCAACTTACCAAATTTTGGCCCATTCCGACACTGTCACAACAAATGACAAAATTACCCCTAGTGCAATTTTTCTTTGTTAAATTTCTCGAGCCGTTTCCAATCAACCTGCCAAATTTCAGCCCATTCCGACACTGTCGCGACAAATGATAAAATTGCCCCTGGTGCGGTTTTTCTTTGTTAAATTTCTCGAGCCGTTTCCAATCAACCTGCGAAATTTCTCGGGCCGTTTTCAATCAACCTGCCAAATTCCAACGCAATCTGACACCGTTCCCGACTCCAATTTCTCGGGCCGTTTCCATTCAACCTGCCAAATTTTAGCCTATTAGACACAGTCGCGACAAATGACAAAATTACCCCTGGTGCGATTTTTCTATTTTAAATTTCTCGGGCCGTTTCCAATCTACCTACCAAATTTTAGCCCATCTAACACCATTCCCGAGTCCAATTTCTTGGGCCGTTTCCAATCAACCTGCTAAATTTTAGACCATTCCGACACCGTCGCAACAAATGACAAAGTTACCCTTGGTGCGATTTTTCTTTGTTAAATTTCTCGGGCTATTTCCAATCAACCTGCAAAATATCAGTCCAATTTCTTAGGCCATTTCCAATCAACTTTCCAAATTTCACCCCATTCCGACATCGTCGCGACAAATAACAAAATTGCCCCTGGTGCGATTTTTCTTGTTTAAATTTTTCGAGCCATTTCCAATCAATCTACCAAATTTCAGTCCAATTTCTAGGGCCGCTTCCAATCAACATGCCAAATTTCAGCCCATTCTGACACCGTCGCGACAAATGACAAAATTACCCCCAGTGCGATTTTTCTTTGTTAATTTTCTCGGGCTGTTCCCACCAACCTGCCAAATTTCAGCCCATTTCGACACCATTCCCTAGTCCAATTTCTCGGGCAGTTTTCAATCAACCTGCCAAATTTCAGACCATTCTGATACCGCCGCGACAATTGATAAAATTGCCCCTGGTGCGATTTTTCTTTGTTAAATTTCTCGGGCCGTTTCCAATCAACCTGCCAAATTTCAGCCTATTCCTACACCGTCGCGATAAATGACAAAATGACCCGCGGTGCGATTTTTCTTTAATAAATTTCTCGTGCCATTTACAATCAACCTACCAAATTTCAGACCATTCCGACATCGTCGCGACGAATGACAAAATTGCCCCTGGTGCGGTTTTTCTTTGTTAAATTTCTCGGGCCGTTTCCAATCAACCTGCCAAATTTCAGCCCAGTCCGACACCGTTCCTGAGTCCAATTTCTCGGGCCTTTTCCAATCAATCTATCAAATTTCAACCCATTCGGACACTGTCGCGACAAATGAAAAAATTGCCCCTGGTACGATTTTTCTTTGTTAAATTTCTCGGGCCGTTTTCAAAAACCTGCCAAATTTCAGTCCAATTACTCGGGCCGTTTCCAATAAACTTGCAAAATTTCAGTCCATTCCGACACCGTCTAGACAAATGACAAAATTGCCCCTGGTTCCGTTTTTCATTCTTAAATTTCTCGGGCCATTTCCAATCAACCTGCTAAATTTTAGCCCATTCCGACACCGTCTCGACAAATGACAAAATTCCCCGTGGTGCAGTTTTTCTTTGTTAAATTTTTCGGGCCGTTTCCAATCAACCTGCAAAATTTCAGCCCATTCCGACATCGTTCTCGAGTCCAATTTCTGGGGCTATTCCCAAACAACCTGCCAAATTTCGATCCATTTCGACACTGTTGAGACAAATGACAAAATTGTCCCTGGTGCGATTTTTCTTTGTTAAATTTCTCGGGCCATTTCAATTCAATCTGCCAAATTTCAGTCCAATTTCTCGGGCCGTTTCCAATCAACATGCCAAATTTCAGCCCATTCTGACACCGTAGCGACAAATAACAAAATTGCCCCTGATGTGATTTTTTTTGTTAAATTGCTTGGGCCGTTTCCAACCAACCTACCAAATTTCAGCCCATTTTGACACCGTTCCAGACTCCAATTTCTCAAGCCGTTTCCAATAAACCTGCCAAATTTAAGACCATTCCGACACCGTCGCGACAACTGACAAAATTGCCACTGGTGCGATTTTTCTTTCTTAAATTTCTCAGGTCGTTTCCAATCAACCTGCCAAATTTCAGCCCATTCCGACACCATCGCGACAAATGACAAAATGACCCCAAGTGCGGCTTTTCTTTATTAAATTTCTTGGGCCGTTTATAGTCTACCTGCCAAATTTCAGCCCATTCCAACATCGTGGCTACAAATGACAAAATTGCCCCTAGTGTGGTTTTTCTTTGTTAAATTTCTCGGGCCGTTTCCATTCAACCTGTCAAATTTTAGCCCATTTCGACACCGTTCGGGAGTCCAAATTCTCGGGCTGTTTCCAATCAACCTGCCAAATTTCAGTCCATTCCGACGCCGTCGCGGCAAATGACAAAATTGCTACTGGTGCGGTTTTTCATTCTTAAATTTCTAGGAGCCATTTCCAATCAACCTGCCAAATTTCAACCCATTCTGACGCCGTCGCGACAAATGACAAATTGCCCCTGGCACGATTTTTCTTTGTTAAATTTTTCGTGCCGTTTCCAATCAACCTGCCAAAGTTCAGCCCAATCCGACACCGTTCTCGAGTCCAATTTCTTAGGCCATTTCCAAAGAACCTGTCAAATTTCAGCCAATTTCAACACCATTGGGGCAAATGACAAAATTGCCCCTGGTACGATATTTATTTGTTAAATTTCTCGGGCCGTTTTTAATCAACCTGCCAAATTCCAGAACATTCTGACGCCGTTCCTGAGTCCAATTTCTCAGGCCATTTCCAATCAACATACCAAATTTAAGCCCATTCCGACACCTTCACGACAAATGACAAAATTGTGCCTGGTGTGATTTTTCTTTGTTAAATTTCTTGGGCCGTTTCCAATGAACCTGCAAAATTTCAACCCATTCCGACACAGTTCCGAAGTCCAATTTCTCGGGCCGTTTCCAATAAACTTGTAAAATTTCAGCCCATTCCGACACCGTCGCGACAAATGACAAAATTGCCTCTGGTGCAGTTTTTCATTCTTAAATTTTTCGTGCCGTTTCCAATCAACCTGCCAAATTTTAGCCCATTTCGAAACCGTTCCTGAGTCCAATTTCTCTGGCCGTTTCCAATCAACCTGCCAAATTTCAGCCCATTCCGACACCGTCGCGACAAATGACAAAATTGCCCCTGGTGCAGTTTTTCTTTATCAAAATTTTCGGGCCGTTTCCAATCAACCTGCCAAATTTCAGCCCATTTCGACACCGTTCCCGAGTCCAATTTCTGGGGCCATTTCCAAACAACCTTCCAAATTTCGGCCCATCCCGACACCGTTGAGACAAATGACAAAATTGCCCCTGGTGCGGTGTCTCTTTGTTAAATTTCTCGAGCCGTTTCCAATCAACCTACAAAATTTCAGTCCAATTTCTCGGCCATTTCCAATCAACCTGCCAAATTTCAGCCCATTCCGACACCGTCGCGACAAATGACAAAATCGCACCTAGTGCGATTTTTCTTTGTTAAATTTCTCGAGCCATTTCCAATCAATCTGCCAAATTTCATTCCAATTTCTAGGGCCGTTTCCAATCGACATGCTAAATTTCAGCCCATTCCGACACCGTCGCGACAAATGACAAAATTGCCCCTGGTGTGATTTTTCTTTGTTAAATTTCCCGGGCCATTTCCAACCAACCTGCCAAATTTCAGCCCATTTCGACACCGTTTCAGACTCCAATTTCTCGGGTCATTTCCAACCAAACTGCCAAATTTCAGACCATTCCGACGCCGCCGCGACAAATGACAAAATTGCCATTGGTGCGATTTTTCTTTCTTAAATTTGTCGGGCCGTTTCCATTCAACCTGCCAAATTTCAGCCCATTCGGATACCGTTGAGACAAATGACAAAATGCCCCCTGGTGATTTTTCTTTATTAAATTTCTCGGGCCGTTTACAATCAACCTGCCAAATTTCAGCCCATTCCGACATCGTCGCGACAAATGACAAAATTGCCATTGGTGCGATTTTTCTTTCTTAAATTTGTCGGGCCGTTTCCATTCAACCTGCCAAATTTCAGCCCATTCGGATACCGTTGAGACAAATGACAAAATGCCCCCTGGTGATTTTTCTTTATTAAATTTCTCGGGCCGTTTACAATCAACCTGCCAAATTTCAGCCCATTCCGACATCGTCGTGACAAATGACAAAATTGCCCCTGGTGTGGTTTTTCTTTGTTAAACTTCTCGGGCCGTTTCCATTCAACCTGTCAAATTTCAGCCCATTCTGACACCGTTCGGGAGTCCAAATTCTCGGGCCGTTTCCAATCAACCTGCCAAATTTTAGTGCATTTCGACACCGTCGCGACAGATGACAAAATTGCACCTGATGCGATTTTTCATTCTTAAATTTCTCGGAGCCGTTTCCAATAAACCTGTCAAATTTCAACCCATTTCGACACCGACGCGACAAACGACACAATTGCCCCTGGTACGGTTTTTCTTTGTTAAATTTTTCGTGCCGTTTCCAATGAACCCGGCAAAGTTCAGCCCAATCCGACACCATTCTCGAGTCCAATTTCTTGGGCCATTTCCGAACAACCTGCCAAATTTCAGCCAATTTCAACACCGTTGCAACAAATGACAAAATTGCCCCTAGAACGATTTTTCTTTGTTAAATTTCTCGGGCCATTTTCAATCAACCTGCCAAATTCCAGAACATTTCGACACCGTTCCTGAGTCCAATTTCTCGGGCCGTTTCCAATCAACATGCCAAATTTAAGCCCATTCCGACACCTTCGCGACAAATGACAAAATTGCGCCTGGTGCAATTTTTCTTTGATAAATTTCTCGAGCTGTTTCCAACCAACCTGCCAAATTTCAGCCCATTTCGACACCGTTCTGCTGTCCAATTTCTCGGGCCGTTTCCAATAAACTTGCAAAATTTCAGTTCATTCCGACACCGTCGCGACAAATGACAAAATTGCCCCTGGTGCAGTTTTTCGTTCTTAAATTTCTCGGGCCGTTTCCAATCAACCTGCCAAATTTTAGCCCATTTTGACACCGTTCCTGAGCCCAATTTCTCTGACCGTTTCCAATCAACCTGCCAAATTTCAGCCCATTCCGACACCGTCGCGACAAACGACAAAATTGCCCCTGGTGCGATTTTTCTTTGTTAAATTTTTCGGGCCGTTTCCAATGAACCTTCCAAATTTCAGCCCATCCTGACTTCGTTCCCGAGTCCAATTTCTGGGGCCATTTCCAAACAACCTGCCAAATTTCGGCCCATTCCGACACCGTTGAGACAAATGATAAAATTACCCCGGGTGCGGTTTTTCTTTTTTAAATTTCTCGAGCCGTTTCCAATCAACCTTCAAAATTTCAGTCCAATTTCTTGGCCATTTCCAATCAAGCTACCAAATTTCAGCCCATTCCGATACCGTCGCGACAAATTATAAAATTGCCCTGGTGCGATTTTTCTTTGTTAAATTTCTCGAGCCATTCCCAATCAATTTGCCAAATTTTGGTCCAATTTCTAGGGCCGTTTCCAATCAACATGCCAAATTTCAGTCCATTTCGACACCGTCGCGATAAACGACAAAATTGCCCCTGGTGCGATTTTTCTTTGTTAAATTTCCCGGGCCGTTTCCAACCAATCTGCCAAATTTCAGCCCATTCCGACACGGTCGCGACAAATGACAAAATGACCCCAAGTGCGGTTTTTCTTTATTAAATTACTCGGGCCGTTTACAATCAACCTGCCAAATTTCAGCCCATTCCGGCATCGTGGCGACAAATGACAAAATTGCCCCTGGTGTGGTTTTTCTTTGTTAAACTTCTCAGGCTGTTTCGAATCAACATGTCAAATTTTTGTCCATTCCGACACCGTTCGGGAGTCCAAATTCTCGAGCCATTTCCCATCAACCTGCCAAATTTCAGTCCATTCCGACACCGTCGCGACAAATGACAAAATTGCTCCTGGTGCGATTTTTCATTCTTAAATTTCTCGGAGCCGTTTCCAATCAACCTGCTAAATTTCAACCCATTCCGACACCATCGCGACAAATGACAAAATTGCCCTAGGTACGATTTTTCTTTGTTAAATTTTTCGTGCCCTTTCCAATCAACCTGCCAAAGTTCAGCCCAATCCGACACCGTTCTCGAGTCCAATTTCTTGGGCCATTTCCAAACAACCTGCAAAATTTCAGCCCATTTTGACACCGTTGCGACAAATGACAAAATTGCACCTGGTACGATTTTTCTTTGTTAAATTTCTCGGGCCGTTTTCAATCAACCTGCCAAATTCCAGAACATTCTGACACTATTCCTGAGTCCAATTTCTCAGGCCGTTTCCATTCAACATGCCAAATTTCAGTCCATTTCGACACGTTCGCGACAAATGACAAAATGACGCCTGGTGCGATTTTTCTTTGTTAAATTTCTCGGGCTGTTTCCAACAAACATGCCAAATTTCAGCCCAATTTGAAACAGTTCCCGAGTCCAATTTCTCGGGCCGTTTCTAATCAACCAGCCAAATTTCAGACCATTCCGACACCGTCGCGCCAAATGACCAAATTGCCCCTGGTGCAATTTTTCTTTGTTAAATCTCTCGGGCCATTTCCAATCAACCTGCCAAATTTTAGTCCAATTTCTTGGGCCATTTCCAATCAACCTGCCAAATTTTAGCCGATTCTGACACCGTTCTACAGTCCAATTTCTCGGGCCATTTCCAATAAACTTGGTGCGATTTTTCATTCATAAATATCTCGGGCCGTTTCCAATCAACCTGCCAAATTTTAGCCCATTCTGACACCGTCGCGACAAATGACAAAATCGCCCCTGGTGCGGTTTTTCTTTGTTAAATTTCTCGAGCAGTTTCCAATCAACCTGCAAAATTTTTGTCCAATTTCTCGGCCATTTACAATCAATCGGCAAAATTTCAGCCCAATCCGACACCGTCGCGACAAATGACAAAATTGCCCCTAGTACGATTTTTCTTTGTTAAATTTCTTGAGCCATTTCCAATCAATCTGCCAAATTTCAGCCCAATTTCTCGGGCCATTTCCAATCAACATGCCAAATTTCAGCCTATTCCGACACTGTCACGACAAATGACAAAATTGCCCCTGGTGTGATGTTTCTTTGTTAAATTTCTTGGGCCGTTTCCAACCAACTTGCCAAATTTCTGCCCATTTCGACACCGTTCCAGAATCCAATTTCTCGGGCCGTTTCCAATCAACCTGACAAATTTCAGACCATTCTGACACCGCCGCGACAAATGACGAAATTGCCACTGGTGCGATTTTTCTTTGTTAAATTTCTCGGGTCGTTTCAAATCAACCTGCCAAATTTCAGCCCATTCCGACACCGTCGCGACAAATGACAAAATGACCCCCGGTGCGGTTTTTCTTTATTAAATTTCTCGGGCCGTTTACAATCAACCTGTCAAATTTCAGCCGATTCCGACATCGTCGCGACAAATGACAATATTGCCCCTGGTGCGGTTTTTTTTGGTTAAATTTCTCGGGCCGTTTCCAATCAACCTGCCAAATTTCAGCTCATTCCCACATAGTTACGACAAACGACAAAATAGCCCCTGGTGCGATTTTTCTTTGTTAAACTTCTCGGGCCATTTCCAATCATCCTGTCAAATTTCCGCCCATTCCGACACCGTTCGGGAGTCCAAATTCTCGGGCTGTTTCCGATCAACCTGCCAAATTTTAGTTTATTCCGACATCGTCGCGATAAATGACAAAATTGTTTCGGGCGCGATTTTTCATTCTTAAATTTCTCGGAGCCGTTTCCAATCAACCTGCAAAATTTCAACCCATTCCGACATTGTCGCGACAAATGACAAAGTTGCCCCTGGTGCGATTTTTCTTTGCTAAATTTTTCGTGCCGTTTTCAATCAACCTGCCAAAGTTCAGCCCAGTCCGACACCGTTCTCGAGTCCAATTTCTTGAGCCATTTCCAAACAACCTCCCATGTTTCAGCCCATTCCGACACTCTTGCGACAAATGACAAAATTACTCCTAGTACGATTTTTCTTTGTTAAATTTCTCGGGCCATTTTCAATCAACCTGCCAAATTCCAGAACATTCGACATCGTTCTTGAGTCCAATTTCTTGGGCCATTTACAATCAACATGCCAAATTTCAACCTATTCTGACACTTCGCGACAATTGACAAAATTGCGCCTGGTGCAATTTTTCTTCGTTAAATTTATCAGGCCGTTTCCAACCAACCTACCAAATTTTAGCCCATTTCGACATCGTTCCCGAGTACAATTTCACGGGCCATTTCCAATCAACCTGCAAAATTTCAGACCATTCCGACACCGCAACGTCAAATGACAAAATTGCCCTTGCTGCGATTTTTCTTTGTTAAATTTCTTGGGCCGTTTCAAATCAACCTGCCAAATTTCAGCCAATTCGGACACCGTCGCGACAAATGAAAAAATTACCCCTAGTGCCGTTTCTCTTTGTTAAATTTCTCAGGCCGTTTACAATCAACCTGCCAAATTTCAGCCCATCCGACATCGTCACGACAAATGACAAAATTACCCCTGGTACGATTTTTCTTTGTTAAATTTCTCGGGCTGTTTCCAATCAACCTGCCAAATTTCAGCTCATTCCGACACAGTTGCGACAAATGACAAAATTGCCCCTTGTGCGATTTTTCTTTACTAAACTTCTCGGGCCGTTTCCAATCAACCTGCCAAATTTCAACCCATTATGACATCGTTCTGGAGTCCAATTTCTCGGCCCGTTTCCAATCAACCTGCCAAATTTCAGTCCATTCCGACACCGTCACGACAAATGACAAAATTGCCCCTGGTGTGATTTTTCATTCCTAAATTTCTCGGAGCCGTTTCCAATCAACCTGCTAAATTTCAGCCCCTTCCGACACCGTCACGACAAATGACAAAATCGCCACTGGTGCGATTTTTCTTTGTTAAATTTCTCGGGCCATTTCCAATCAACCTGCCAAATTTCAGCCCATTTCGACACCATTCCCGAGTCCAATTTCTCGGACCATTTCCAAACAACCTGCCAAATTTCGGCCCATTCCGACACCATTGAGACAAATGACAAAATTACCCCTGGTGCGGTTTTTCTTTGTTAAATTTCTCGAGTCGTTTCCAATCAACCTGTAAAATTTCAGCCTATTCCGACACCGTCATGACAAATGACAAAATTGCTCCTGGTGCAGTTTTTCTTTGTCAAATTTTTCGGGCTGTTTCCAATCAACCCACCAAATTTTAGCTCATTCCGACACCGTTCCCGAGTCCAATTTTTGGGGCCACAGTGCGGTTTTTCTTTGTAAAATTTTTCGAGCCGTTTCCAATCAACCTGCAAAATTTCAATCCAGTTTCTCGGTCATTTCCAATCAAGCTGCCAAATTTCAACCCATTCCGACACCGTCGCGACAAGTGACAAAATTGCCCCTGGTGTGATTTTTCTTTGTTAAATTTCCCGGGCCGTTTCCAACCAACCTGCCAAATTTCAGCCCATTTCGACACCGTTCTGTAGTCCAATTTCTCAGGTCGTTTCCAATAAACTTGCAAAATTTCAGTCCATTCCGGCACTGTCGCGACAAATGACAAAATTGCCCCTGGTGCAGTTTTTCATTCTTAAATTTCTCGGGCCGTTTCCAATCGACCGGCCAAATTTTAGCCCATTTCGACACCTTTCCTGATTCCAATTTCCCTGGCCGTTTCCAATCAACCTGCCAAATTTCAGCCCATTCCGACACCATCGCGACAAATGACAAAATTGCCCCTGGTGCAATTTTTCTTTGTTAAATTTTTCAGGCCGTTTCCAATCAACCTTCCAAATTTCAACCCATTCCGACACCGTTCCCGAGTCCAATTTCTGGGGCCATTTCTAAACAACCTGCCAAATTTCGGCCCATTACGACACCGTTGAGACAAATGACAAAATTGCCCTTGGTGCGATTTTTCTTTGTTAAATTTCTCGAGCCATTTCCAATCAACCTGCAAAATTTCAGTCCAATTTCTCGACCATTTCCAATCAACCTACCAAATTTTAGCCCATTTCGATACCGTCGCGAGAAATGACAAAATTGCCCCTGGTGCGATTTTTCTTTGTTAAATTTCTCGAGCCATTTCCAATCAATCTGTCAAATTTCAGTCCAATTTCTCAAGCCGTTTCCAATCAACATGCCAAATTTTAGTCCCTTTCGACACCGTCGTGACAAATGACAAAATTGCCCCTGTGTGATTTTTCTTTGTTAAATTTCCCGGGCCGTTTCCAACCAACCTACCATATTTCAGCCCATTTCGACACCGTTCCAGACTCCAATTTCTCGGGCCGTTTCCAAACAACCTGCCAAATTCCAGACCATTCCGACACCGTCGCGACAAATGACAAAATTGCCACTGGTGCGATTTTTCTTTCTTAAATTTTCGGGTCGTTTCCAATCAACCTGCCAGATTTCAGCCAATTCCGACACCGTCGTGACAAATGACAAAATTGCCCCTGGTGCGGTTTTTCTTTTTTAAATTTTTCGGGCCGTTTCCAATCAACCTGCTAAATTTCAATCCATTCCGACACCGTTCCCGAGTCCAATTTCTGGGGCCATTTCTAAACAACCTGCCAAATTTCGGCCCATTCCGACACCGTTGAGACAAATGACAAAATTGCCCCTGGTGCGGCTTTTCTTTGCTAAATTTCTCGAGCCATTTCCAATCAACCTGTAAAATTTCCGTCCAATTTCTCGACCATTTCCAATCAACCTGCCAAATTTCAGCCCATTTCGATACCGTCGCGAGAAATGACAAAATTACCCCTGGTGCGATTTTTCTTTGTTAAATTTCTCGAGCCATTATCAATCAATCTGCCAAATTTCAGTCCAATTTCTCGGGCCGTTTCGAATCAACATGCCAAATTTCAGTCCTTTCCGACACCGTCGGGACAAATGACAAAATTGCCCCTGGTGTGATTTTTCTTTGTTAAATTTCCCGGGCCGTTTCCAACCAACCTGCCAAATTTCAGCCCATTTAGACACCGTTCCAGACTCTAATTTCTCGGGCCATTTCCAATCAACCTGCCAAATTCCAGACCATTCCGACACCCTCACGACAAATGACAAAATTGCCATTGGTGCAATTTTTCTTTCTTAAATTTCTCGGGTCATTTCCAATCAACCTACCAAATTTCAGCCAATTCCGACACCGTCGTGACAAATGACAAAATGACTCCAGCTACAGTTTTTCTTTACTAAATTACTCGGGCCATTTACAATAAACCTGCCAAATTTCAGCCCATTCCGACATCGTGGCGACAAATGACAAAATTGCCCCCGGTGTGGTTTTTCTTTGTTGAAGATCTCGGGCCGTTTCCAATCAACCTGCCAAATTCTAGTCCATTTCGACATCGTCACGATAAATGACAAAATTGCTCCTGGTGCGATTTTTCATTCTTAAATTTCTAAGAGCCGTTTCCAATCAACCTACCAAATTTCAACCCATTCCGACACCGTCGCGACAAATGACAAAATTGCCCCAAGTACGGTTTTTCTTTGTTAAATTTTTCGTGCTATTTCCAATCAACCTGCCAAAGTTCAGCCCAATCCAACACCGTTCTCGAGTCCAATTTCTTGGGCCATTTCCAAATAGCCTGCCAAATTTTAGCCCATTTTGACACCGTTGCGACGAATGACAAAATTGCCCTTAGTACGATTTTTCTTTGTTAAATTTCTCGAGCCGTTTTCAATCAACCTGTAAAATTCCAGAACATTCTGACACCGTTCCTAAGTCCAATTTCTCGGGCCGTTTCCAATGAACATGCCAAATTTCAGTCCATTTCGACACGTTCGTGACAAATGATAAAAGTGCGCCTGGTGCGATTTTTCTTTTAAATTTCTCGGGCCGTTTCCAACCAACTTGCCAAATTTCAGCCCATTTTGACATAGTTCCCGAGTCCAATTTCTCGGGCCGTTTCTAATCAACTTGCCAAATTTCAGACCTTATCGACACCGTCGCGCCAAATGACCAAATTGCCCCTGGTGCTATTTTTCTTTGTTAAATTTCTTGGGTCGTTTCCAATCAACCTGCCAAATTTCAGTCCAATTTCTTGGGCCATTTCCATTCAACCTGCCAAATTTTAGCCCATTCGGACACCGTCCCCCCAAATGAAAAAATTGCCCTTGGTGAGATTTTTCTTTGTTAAATTTCTCCGGCTGTTTCTAATCAACCTGCCAAGTTTCAGCCCATTCCGACACCGTTCTACAGTCTAATTTCTCGGGCCATTTCCAATAAACTTGCAAAATTTCAGTCCATTCCGAAAACGTCGCGACAAATGACAAAATTGCCCCTAGTGCGGTTTTTCATTCTTAAATATCTCGGGCCGTTTCCCATCAACTTGCCAAATTTTAGCCCATTCCGAAACCGTTCCTGAGTCCAATTTCTCTGGCCGTTTCCAATCAACCTGCCAAATATTAGCCCATTCTGACACCGTCGCGACAAATGAAAAAATCGCCCCTGGTGCGATTTTTCTTTGTTAAAGTTTTCGAGCTGTTTCCAAACAACTTGCCAAATTTCAACCCATTCCGACACCGTTCCCGAGTCCAATTTTTGGGGCCATTTCCAAACAACCTGCCAAATTTCGGCCCATTCCGACACCGTCGCAACAAATGACAAAATTGCCCCTGGTGCGATTTTTCTTTATAAAATTTCTCGAGCGGTTTCCAATCAACCTCCAAAATTTCTGTCCAATTTCTCGGCCATTTCCAATCAACCTGCCAAATTTCAGCCCATTCCGATACCATCGTGACAAATGACAAAATTGCCCTGGGTGCAATTTTTCTTTGTTAAATTTCTCGAGCCATTTCCAATCAATCTGTCAAATTTCAGTCCAATTTCTCGGGCCGTTTCCAATCAACATGCCAAATTTCAGCCCATTCCGACACCGTCGCAACAAATGACAAAATTGCCCATGGTGTGATTTTTCTTTGTTAAATTTCTTGGGCCGTTTCCAACCAACTTGCCAAATTTCAGCCCATTTCGACACCGTTCCAGACTCCAATTTCTCGGGCCGTTTCCAACCAACCTGCCAAATTTCAGACCATTCCGACACCGCCGCGGCAAATTACAAAATTGCCACTGGTGCGATTTTTCTATGTTAAATTTCTCGGGCCGTTTCAAATCATCCTACCAAATTTCAGCCCATTCCGACACCGTCGCGACAAATGACAAAATGACCCCCGGTGCGATTTTTCTTTATTAAATTTCTCAGGCCATTTACAATCAACCTGTCAAATTTCAGCCCATTCCGACATCGGCGCGACAAATGACAATACTGTCCTTGGTGCGGTTTTTCTTTGTTAAATTTCTCGGGCCGTTTCCAATCAACCAGCCAAATTTTAGCCCATTCCCACACAGTTGCAACAAATGACAAAATTGCCCCAGGTGCAGTTTTTCTTTGTTAAACTTCTCGGGCCAATACCAATCATCCTGTCAAATTTCAGCCCATTCCCACACCATTCGGGAGTCCAATTTCTCGGGCCGTTTTCAATCAACCTGCCAAATTCTAGAACATTCCGACATCGTTCCTGAGTTCAATTTCTTGGGCCGTTTACAATCAACATGCCAAATTTCAACCCATTCCGACACCTTCGAAACAAATGACAAAATTGCGCCTGGTGCGATTTCTCTTTGTTAAATTTCTCGGGCCGTTTCCAATAAACCTGCTAAATTTCAGACCATTCCGACACCGCCGCGACAAATGACAAAATTGCCCCTGGTGCGATTTTTTTTGTTAAATTTCTTGGGCCATTTCCAATCAACCTGCCAAATTTCAACCCATTCGGACGCTATCGCAACAAATGAAAAAATTGCCCCTGGTGCCATTTTTCTTTGTTAAATTTCTCGGACCGTTTACAATCAACCTGCCAAATTTCAACCCATTCCGACAGCGACGTGACAAATGACAAAGTTGCCCCTGGTTCTATTTCTTTTTGTTAAATTTCTCGGGCCGTTTCCAATCAACCTGCCAAATTTCAGCCCATTCCGACACAGTTGCGATAAATGACAAAATTGCCCCTGGTGCGGTTTTTCTTTGTTAAACTTCTCGGGCCGTTTCCAATCAACCTGCCAAATTTCAGCCCATTACGACACCGTTCCGGAGTCCAATTTCTCGTCCCGTTTCCAATCAACCTGCCAAATTTCAGTCCATTCCGACACCGTCCCGACAAACGACAAAATTGCTCCTAGTGTGGTTTTTCATTCCTAAATTTCACCGTTGTGACAAATGACAAAATTACCCTTGGTGTGATTTTTTTTTGTTAAATTTCCCGGGCCGTTTCCAACCAACTTGCCAAATTTCAGCCCATTTCGACACCATTCCAGACTCTAATTTCTCGGCCCATTTCCAATCAACCTACCAAATTCTCGACCATTCCGACACCGTCGTGACAAATGACAAAATTGCCACTGCTGCGATTTTTCTTTCTTAAATTTCTCAGGCCGTTTCCAATCAACCTGCAAAATTTCAGTCCAATTTCTCGACCATTTCCAATCAACCTACCAAATTTTAGCCCATTTCGATACCATCGCGAGAAATGACAAAATTGCCCCTGTTGCGATTTTTCTTTGTTAAATTTCTCGAGCCATTTCCAATCAATCCGTCAAATTTCAGTCCAATTTCTCAAGCCGTTTCCAATCAACATGCCAAATTTCAGTCCCTTTCGACACCGTCGTGATAAATGACAAAATTGCCCCTGTGTGATTTTTCTTTGTTAAATTTCCCGGGCCGTTTCCAACCAACCTACCATATTTCAGCCCATTTCGACACCGTTCCAGACTCCAATTTCTCGGGCCGTTTCCAAACAACCTGCCAAATTCCAGACCATTCCGACACCGTCGCGACAAATGACAAAATTGCCACTGGTGCGATTTTTCTTTCTTAAATTTTCGGGTCGTTTCCAATCAACCTGCCAGATTTCAGCCAATTCCGACACCGTCGTGACAAATGACAAAATTGCCCCTGGTGCGGTTTTTCTTTTTTAAATTTTTCGGGCCGTTTCCAATCAACCTGCTAAATTTCAGTCCATTCCGACACCGTTCCCGAGTCCAATTTCTGGGGCCATTTCTAAACAACCTGGCAAATTTCGGCCCATTCCGACACCGTTGAGACAAATGACAAAATTGCCCCTGGTGCGGCTTTTCTTTGCTAAATTTCTCGAGCCATTTCCAATCAACCTGTAAAATTTCCGTCCAATTTCTCGACCATTTCCAATCAACCTGCCAAATTTCAGCCCATTTCGATACCGTCGCGAGAAATGACAAAATTACCCCTGGTGCGATTTTTCTTTGTTAAATTTCTCGAGCCATTATCAATCAATCTGCCAAATTTCAGTCCAATTTCTCGGGCCGTTTCCAATCAACATGCCAAATTTCAGTCCTTTCCGACACCGTCGGGACAAATGACAAAATTGCCCCTGGTGTGATTTTTCTTTGTTAAATTTCCCGGGCTGTTTCCAACCAACCTGCCAAATTTCAGCCCATTTAGACACCGTTCCAGACTCCAATTTCTCGGGCCATTTCCAATCAACCTGCCAAATTCCAGACCATTCCGACACCGTCACGACAAATGACAAAATTGCCATTGGTGCAATTTTTCTTTCTTAAATTTCTCGGGTCATTTCCAATCAACCTACCAAATTTCAGCCAATTCCGACACCGTCGTGACAAATGACAAAATGACTCCAGCTACAGTTTTTCTTTATTAAATTACTCGGGCCATTTACAATAAACCTACCAAATTTCAGCCCTTTCCGACATCGTGGCGACAAATGACAAAATTGCCCCCGGTGTGGTTTTTCTTTGTTGAAGATCTCGGGCCGTTTCCAATCAACCTGCCAAATTCTAGTCCATTTCGACATCGTCGCGATAAATGACAAAATTGCTCCTGGTGCGGTTTTTCATTCTTAAATTTCTAAGAGCCGTTTCCAATCAACCTACCAAATTTCAACCCATTCCGACACCGTCGCGACAAATGACAAAATTGCCCCAAGTACGATTTTTCTTTGTTAAATTTTTCGTGCTATTTCCAATCAACCTGCCAAAGTTCAGCCCAATCCAACACCGTTCTCGAGTCCAATTTCTTGGGCCATTTCCAAACAGCCTGCCAAATTTTAGCCCATTTTGACACCGTTGCGACGAATGACAAAATTGCCCTTGGTACGATTTTTCTTTGTTAAATTTCTCGAGCCGTTTTCAATCAACCTGTAAAATTCCAGAACATTCTGACACCGTTCCTAAGTCCAATTTCTCGGGCCGTTTCCAATGAACATGCCAAATTTCAGTCCATTTCGACACGTTCGTGACAAATGATAAAAGTGCGCCTGGTGCGATTTTTCTTTTTTAAATTTCTCGGGCCGTTTTCCAACCAACTTGCCAAATTTCAGCCCATTTTGACATAGTTCCCGAGTCCAATTTCTCGGGCCGTTTCTAATCAACTTGCCAAATTTCAGACCTTATCGACACCGTCGCGCCAAATGACCAAATTGCCCCTGGTGCTATTTTTCTTTGTTAAATTTCTTGGGTCGTTTCCAATCAACCTGCCAAATTTCAGTCCAATTTCTTGGGCCATTTCCATTCAACCTGCCAAATTTTAGCCCATTCGGACACCGTCCCCCCAAATGAAAAAATTGCCCTTGGTGAGATTTTTCTTTGTTAAATTTCTCCGGCTGTTTCTAATCAACCTGCCAAGTTTCAGCCCATTCCGACACCGTTCTACAGTCTAATTTCTCGGGCCATTTCCAATAAACTTGCAAAATTTCAGTCCATTCCGAAAACGTCGCGACAAATGACAAAATTGCCCCTAGTGCGGTTTTTCATTCTTAAATATCTCGGGCCGTTTCCCATCAACTTGCCAAATTTTAGCCCATTCCGAAACCGTTCCTGAGTCCAATTTCTCTGGCCGTTTCCAATCAACCTGCCAAATATTAGCCCATTCTGACACCGTCGCGACAAATGAAAAAATCGCCCCTGGTGCGATTTTTCTTTGTTAAAGTTTTCGAGCTGTTTCCAAACAACTTGCCAAATTTCAACCCATTCCGACACCGTTCCCGAGTCCAATTTTTGGGGCCATTTCCAAACAACCTGCCAAATTTCGGCCCATTCCGACACCGTCGCAACAAATGACAAAATTGCCCCTGGTGCGATTTTTCTTTATAAAATTTCTCGAGCGGTTTCCAATCAACCTCCAAAATTTCTGTCCAATTTCTCGGCCATTTCCAATCAACCTGCCAAATTTCGGCCCATTCCGACACCATCGTGACAAATGACAAAATTGCCCTGGGTGCGATTTTTCTTTGTTAAATTTCTCGAGCCATTTCCAATCAATCTGTCAAATTTCAGTCCAATTTCTCGGGCCATTTCCAATCAACATGCCAAATTTCAGCACATTCCGACACCGTCGCAACAAATGACAAAATTGCCCATGGTGTGATTTTTCTTTGTTAAATTTCTTGGGCCGTTTCCAACCAACTTGCCAAATTTCAGCCCACTTCGACACCGTTCCAGACTCCAATTTCTCGGGCCGTTTCCAATCAACCTGCCAAATTTCAGAACATTCTGACATCGCCGTGGCAAATTACAAAATTGCCACTGGTGCGATTTTTCTATTTTAAATTTCTCGGGCCGTTTCAAATCAACCTACCAAATTTCAGCCCACTCCGACACCGTCGCGACAAATGACAAAATGACCCCCGGTGCGATTTTTCTTTATTAAATTTCTCAGGCCATTTACAATCAACCTGTCAAATTTCAGCCCATTCCGACATCGGCGCGACAAATGACAATACTGCCCTTGGTGCGGTTTTTCTTTGTTAAATTTCTCGGGCCGTTTCCAATCAACCAGCCAAATTTTAGCCCATTCCCACACAGTTGCAACAAATGACAAAATTGCCCCAGGTGCAGTTTTTCTTTGTTAAACTTCTCGGGCCAATACCAATCATCCTGTCAAATTTCAGCCCATTCCCACACCATTCGGGAGTCCAATTTCTCGGGCCGTTTTCAATCAACCTGCCAAATTCTAGAACATTCCGACATCGTTCCTGAGTTCAATTTCTTGGGCCGTTTACAATCAACATGCCAAATTTCAACCCATTCCGACACCTTCGAAACAAATGACAAAATTGCGCCTGGTGCGATTTTTCTTTGTTAAATTTCTCGGGCCGTTTCCAATAAACCTGCTAAATTTCAGACCATTCCGACACCGCCGCGGCAAATGACAAAATTGCCCCTGGTGCGATTTTTTTTGTTAAATTTCTTGGGCCATTTCCAATCAACCTGCTAAATTTCAACCCATTCGGATGCTATCGCAACAAATGAAAAAATTGCCCCTGGTGCCATTTTTCTTTGTTAAATTTCTCGGACCGTTTACAATCAACCTGCCAAATTTCAACCCATTCCGACAGCGACGTGACAAATGACAAAGTTGCCCCTGGTTCTATTTCTTTTTGTTAAATTTCTCGGGCCGTTTCCAATCAACCTGCCAAATTTCAGCCCATTCCGACACAGTTGCGATAAATGACAAAATTGCCCCTGGTGCGGTTTTTCTTTGTTAAACTTCTCGGGCCGTTTCCAATCAACCTGCCAAATTTCAGCCCATTACGACACCGTTCCGGAGTCCAATTTCTCGTCCCGTTTCCAATCAACCTGCCAAATTTCAGTCCATTCTGACACCGTCCCGACAAACGACAAAATTGCTCCTAGTGTGGTTTTTCATTCCTAAATTTCACCGTTGTGACAAATGACAAAATTACCCCTGGTGTGATTTTTTTTTGTTAAATTTCCTGGGCCGTTTCCAACCAACTTGCCAAATTTTAGCCCATTTCGACACCATTCCAGACTCTAATTTCTCGGCCCATTTCCAATCAACCTACCAAATTCTAGACCATTCCGACACCGCCGTGACAAATGACAAAATTGCCACTGCTGCGATTTTTCTTTCTTAAATTTCTCAGGCCGTTTCCAATCAACCTGCCAAATTTAAGCCCATTCCGATACCATCGCGACAAATGAGAAAATGGCCCCAGGTGTAGTTTTTCTTCATTAAATTTCTCGGGCCGTTTACAATCAACTTGCCAAATTTCATCCCATTCCGACATCGTGGTGACAAATGACAAAATTACCCCTGGTGTGGTTTTTCTTTGTTAAACTTCTCGGGCCGTTTCCAATCAACCTGTCAAATTTCAGCCCATTCTAACACCGTTCAGGAGTCCAAATTCTCGGGCCGTTTCCAATCAACCTGCCAAATTTCAGTCCATTCCGACACCGTCATGACATATGACAAAATTGCTCTGGTGCGGTTTTTCATTCTTAAATTTCTCGGAGCCGTTTCCAATCAACCTGCCAAATTTCAACCCATTCCGACACCATCGCGACAAATGATAAAATTGCCCCAGGTATGGTTTTTCTTTGTTAAAATTTTCGTGCCATTTCCAATCAACTTGCCAAAGTTTAGCCCAATCCGACACCGTTCTCGAGGCCAATTTCATGGGCCATTTCCAAACAACCTGCCAAATTTTAGCCCATTTCAACACCTTTGCAACAAATGACAAAATTGCCCCTGGTACAATTTTTCTTTGTTAAATTTCTCAGACCGTTTTCAATCAACCTACCAAATTTCAGAACATTCCAACACCATTCCCGAGTCCAATTTCTCGGGCCGTTTCCAATCAACATGCCAAATTTCAGTCCATTCTGACACGTTCGCGACAAATGACAAAATTGCGCCTGGTGCGATTTTTCTTTGTTAAATTTCTCAGGCCGTTTCCAACCAACCTGCCAAGTTTCAGCCCATTTCGACATAGTTCCCGAGTCCAATTTCTCGGGCCGTTTCTAATCAACCTACCAAATTTCAGACCATTTCGACACCGCCACGCCAAATGGTAAAATTGCCCCTGGTGCGATTTTTCTTTATTAAATTTCTCGGGCAGTTTCCAATCAACCTGCCAAATTTCAGCCCATTCCGACACAGTTGCGACAAATGACAAAATTGCCAGTGGTGCAATTTTTCTTTGTTAAATTTCTCGGACCGTTTCCAATCAACCTGGCAAATTTCAGTCCAATTTCTCGGGCCGTTTCCAACCAACCTGCCAAATTTCAGCCCATTTCAACACAGTTCATGAGTCCAATTTCTCGGGCTGTTTCCAATCAACCTGCCAAATTTCACCCTATTCCGACACCGTCGCGACAAATGACAAAATTACCGCTGGTGTGATTTTTCTTTGTTAAATTTCCCGAGCCGTTTCCAACTAACTTGCCAAATTTCAGCCTATTTCGACACCGTTCCAGACTCTAAGTTCTCGTGCCATTTCCTATCAACTTGCCAAATTCCAGACCATTTCGATACCGCCGCGACAAATGACAAAATTACCACTGGTGCGATTTTTCTTTCTTAAATTTCTCGAGCCGTTTCCAATCAAACTGCCAAATTTCAGCCCATTCTTACACCATCGCGACAAATGATAAAATGGCCCAGGTGCGGTTTTTCTTTATTAAATTTCTCGGGCCATTTACAATCAACCCGCCAAATTTCAGCCCATTCCGACATCGTGGGACAAATGGCAAAATTGCCCCTGGTGTGGTTTTTCTTTGTTAAACTTCTCGGGCCGTTTCCAAACAACCTGCCAAATTTTAGACCATTCTGACACCGTTCCTGAGTCTAATTTCTCTGGCCGTTTCCAATAAACCTGCCAAATTTCAGCCTATTCCGACACCGTCGCAACGAATGACAAAATTGCCCATGGTTCGATTTGTCTTTGTCAAATTTTTCGGGCCGTTTCCAATCAACCTACAAATTTTCAGCCCATTCCGACATCGTTCCCGAGCCCAATTTCAAGGGCCATTTCCAAACAACCCGCCAAATTTCGGCCCATTCTGACACTGTTGAGACAAATGACAAAATTGCCCTTGGTGTGATTTTTCTTTGTTAAATTTCTCGAGCCGTTTCCAATCAACCTACAAAATTTTGATCCAATTTCTTGGTCATTTCCAATCAAGCTACCAAATTTCAGCCCATTCCGACACCGTCGCGACAAATGACAAAATTGCCCGTCGTGTGATTTTTCTTTGTTAAATTTCCCGGGCCATTTCCAACCAACCTGCCAAATTTCAGTCCAATTTCTCGGGCCATTTCCAATCAACATGCCAAATTTCAGCCCATTCCGACACCGTCGCGACAAATGACAAAATTGCCCCTGGTGTGATTTTTCTTTGTTAAATTTCCAGGGTCGTTTCCAACCAACCTGCCCAATTTCAACCCATTTCGACACCGTTCTAGACTCCAATTTCTCGGGCCATTTTCAATCAACCTGCAAAATTCCAGACCATTCTGACACCGCCGCGACAAATGACAAAATTACCACTAGTGCGATTTTTCTTTCTTAAATTTTTCGGGCCGTTTCCAATTAACCTTCCAAATTTCAGCCCATTCCGACACCGTCGCGACAAATGACAAAATGACCCCAGGTGTGGTTTTTTTTATTAAATTTCTCGGGCCGTTTACAATCAACCTGCCAAATTTCAGTCCATTCCGACATCGTGGCGACAAATGACAAAATTGCCCCTGGTGTGGCTTTTCTTTGTTAAATTTTTCGTGCCATTTCCAGTCAACCTGCCAAAGTTCAGCCCAATCTGACACCGTTCTCGAGTCCAATTTCTTGGGCCATTTCCAAACAACCTGCCAAATTTCAGCCCATTTCGACACCGTTGTGACAAATCACAAAATTGCCCCTGGTACGATTTTTCTTTGTTAAATTTCTCGGGCCGTTTGCAATCAACCTGCCGAATTCCAGAACATTCTGACACCATTCCTGAGTCTAATTTTTCGGGCCATTTCCAATCAACATGCCAAATTTCAGTCCATTCAGACACGTTCGCGACAAATGACAAAATTGCGCCTGGTGCGATTTTTCTTTGTTAAATTTCTTGGCCCGTTTCCAACCAACCTGCCAAATTTTAGCCCATTTCGACAAAGTTCCCTAGTCCAATTTCTCGGGCCGTTTCTAATCAACCGGCCAAATTTCAGACCATTCCGACACCGTCGCGCCAAATGACCAAATTGCCCCTGGTGCGATTTTTCTTTGTTAAATTTCTCAGGCCGTTTCCAATCAACCTGCCAAATTTCAGTCCATTCGGACACCGTCGCGACAAATGAAAAAATTGATCCTGGCCCGATTTTTCTTTGTTAAACTTCTACAGCCATTTCCAATCAACCTGCCAAATTTCAGCCCATTCCGACACCGTTCTACAATCCAATTTCTCGGGCCATTTCCAATAAACTTGCGAAATTTCAGTCCATTTCGACAACGTCGCGACAAATGACAAAATTACCCTTGGTACGGTTTTTCATTGTTAAATATCTCGGGCCATTTTCAATCAACCTGCCAAATTTTAGCCCATTCCGAAACCGTTCCTAAGTCCATTTTCTCTGGCCGTTTCCAATCAACCTGCCAAATTTTAGCCCATTCCGACACCGTCGCGACAAATGACAAAATAGCCGCTGGTGGGATTTTTCTTTGTTAAATTTCTTGGGCCGTTTCCAACCAACCTGCCAAATTTCAGCCAATTTCGACACTGTTTCAAAGTCCAATTTCTCGGGCCGTTTCCAATCAGCCTGCCAAATTTCAAACCATTTCGACACCGCCGCGACAAATGACAAAATTGCCCCTGGTGCGATTTTTCTTTGTTAAATTTCTCGGGCCGTTTCCATTCAACCAGCCAAATTTCAGTCCAATTTCTCAAGCATGCCAAATTTCATCCCATTCTGACGCCGTCGCGATAAATGACAAAATTGCCCCTGGTGTGATTTTTCTTTATTAAATTTCTCGAGCCATTTCCAACCAACCTGTCAAATTTCAGCCAATTTCGACACTGCTCCAAAGTCCAATTTCTCGGGCCAATTCCAATCAGCTTGCCAAATTTCAGACTATTCCGACACCACCGTGACAAATGACAAAATTGCCCCGCGTGCGATTTTTCTTTGTTAAATTTCTTGGGCCGTTTCCAATCAACCAGCCAAATTTCAGTCTAATTTCTCGAGCATACAAATTTCATCCCATTCCGACACCGTCGCGATAAATGACAAAATTGCCCCTGGTGTGATTTTTCGTTATTAAATTTCTCGGGCCGTTTCCAACTAACCTGCCAAATTTCAGCCAATTTCGACACTGTTCCAAATTCCAATTTCTAGGGTCGTTTCAAATCAGCCTGCCAAATTTTAGACCATTTCGACACCGCCGCGACAAATGAAAAAATAGCCCCTGGTGCGATTTTTCTTTGTTACATTTCTCGAGCCGTTTCCAATCAACCAGCCAAATTTCAGTCCAATTTCTCGGGCATGCCAAATTTTAGCCCATTCCCACACCGTCACGAGAAATGACAAAATTACCCCTGGTGTGATTTTTCGTTGTTAAATTTCTCGGGCCGTTTCCAACTAACCTGCCAAATTTCAGCCAATTTCGACACTGTTCCAGAGTCCAATTTCTCGGACCAAATCCAATCAGCCTGCCAAATTTTAGACCATTCCGACACCGTCGCGACAAATGACAAAAATTGCCCCTGGTGAGGTTTTTCTTTGTTAAATTTCTCGGGCCGTTTCCAATCAACTTGCCAAATTTCTGCCCATTCCGACACCGTCGCGACATATGACAAAATGCCCCCTGGGGCGATTTTTCTTTATTAAATTTCTAAGGCCGTTTACAATCAACCTGCGAAATTTCAGCCCATTCCAACATCGTCGCGACAAATGACAAAATTGCCCCTGGTGTGATTTTTCTTTGTTAAATTTCTCTGGCCGTTTCCAATCAACCAGCCAAATTTAAGCCCATTCCGACACAGTTACGGCAAATGACAAAATTGCCCCTGGTGCAGTTTTTCTTTGTTAAACTTCTCCGGCCGTTCCCAATCAACCTGTCAAATTTTAGCCCATTCCGACACCGTTCGGGATTCCAAATTCTCGAGCCGTTTCCAATCAACCTGCCAATTTTAGTCCATTCCAACACCACGCAACAAATGACAAAATTGTCCTTGGTGTGGTTTTTCAATCTTAAATTTCTCGGAACCGTTTCCAATCAACCTGCCAAATTTCAACCCTTTCCGGCGCCGTCGCGACAAATGACAAAATTGCCCCTAGTGTGATTTTTCTTTGTTAAATTTTTCATGCCGTTTCCAATCAACCTACCAAATTTCAGCCCAATTCGACACTGTTCTCAAGTCCAATTTCTTGGGCTATTTCCAAACAACCTGCCAATTTCAACCCATTCCGACACAGTTGCAACCAATGACAAAATTGCCCCTGGTACGATTTTTCTTTATTAAATTTCTAAGGCCGATTTCAATCAGCCTTTCAAATTCCAGAATATTTCGACACTGTTCCTGAGTCCAATTTCTGGAGCCATTTCCAATCAACCTACCAAATTTCAGCCCATTCCGACATCGTCGTGACAAATGGCAAATTGCCCCTGGTGCGGTTTTTCTATGTTAAATTTCTCGAGCCGTTTCCAATCAACCTGCAAAATTTCAGTCCAATTTCTCGGTCATTTCCAATCAACCTGCCAAATTTCAGCCCATTCCAACACCGTCGCGATAAATGACAAAATTGCCCCTGTGCGGTTTTTCGATGTTAAATTTCTCGAGCCATTTCCAATCAATCTGCTAAATTTCAGTCCAATTTCTCGGCCCATTTCCAATCAACATGCCAAATTTCAACCCATTCCGACACCGTCGCGAGAAATGACAAAATTGCTCCCGGTGTGATTTTTCTTTGTTAAATTTCTCGGGCCGTTTCCAATCAACCTGCCAAATTTTAGACCATTCTGACGCCGTCGCGACAAATGACAAAATTGCAATCGGTGAGATTTTTCTTTGTTAAATTTCTCGAGCCGTTTCCAATCAACCTGCCAAATTTCAATCCAATTTCTTAGTTCATTTCCAGTCAACCTACCAAATTTCAGCCCATTCCAACACCGTCGCGATAAATGACAAAATTGCCCCTGGTGCGATTTTTCTTTGTTAAATTTCTCGAGCCATTTCCAATCAATCTGTCAAATTTCAATCTAATTTCTCGGGCCGTTTCCAATCAACCTGCCAAATTTCAGCCTATTCTGACACCGTCGCGACAAATGGCAGAATGACCCCCGGTGCGATTTTTCTTTGCTAAATTTCTCGAGCTGTTTACAATCAACCTGCCAAATTTTAGCCCATTCTGACACCATCTTGACAAATGACAAAATTACCCTTGGTGCTGTTTTTCTTTGTTAAATTTCTCGGGCCATTTCCAATCAACCTGCCAAATTTCAGCCCATTCCTGCACCGTTCCTAAGTCCAATTTCTCGGGCCGTTTCCAATCAACCTGCCAAATTTCAGCCCATTCGGACACCGTCGCGACAAATGAAAAAATTGCCCCTGGTGCAATTTATCTTTGTTTAAATTTCTCGAGCCGTTTCCAATCAACTTGCAAAATTTCAGCCAATTCTGACACCATTCTGCAGTCCAATTGTTCGGGCCGTTTCCAATAAACTTGCAAAATTTCAGTCCATTCCAACAACGTCGCGACAAATGACAAAATTGCCCCTGGTGCGATTTTTCATTCTTAACTTTCTCGGGCCGTTTCCAATCAACCTGCCAAATTTTAGCCCATTTCGACACCGTTCCTGAGTCCAATTTCTCTGGCCGTTTCAAATCAACCTGACAAATTTCAGCCCATTCCGACACCATCACGACAAATGACATAATTGCCCCTAGTGCGGCTTTTCTTCGTCAAAATTTTGGGCCATTTCCAATCAACCTGCCAAATTTCAGCCCATTCCGACACCGTTCCCGAGTCCAATTTCTGGGGCCATTTCCAAACAACCTGCCGAATTTCGGCCCATTCCGACACCGTTGAGACAAATGACAAAATTACCCCTGGTGCGATTTTTCTTTGTTAAATTTCTCGAGCCATTTCCAATCAATCTGCCAAATTTCTGTCCAATTTTTCTAGCCGTTTCGAATCAGCATGCCAAATTTCAGCCCATTCCGACACCGTCGCGATAAATGACAAAATTGCCCCTGGTGTGATTTTTCTTTGTTAAATTTCTCGGGCTGTTTCCAACCAACCTGCCAAATTTCAACCCATTTCAACACCGTTCCAGACTCCGATTTCCCGGGCCGTTTCCAATCAACCTGCCAAATTCCAGACCATTCCGACACCGACGCGAAAAATGACAAAATTGCCCCTGGTGCGATTTTTCTTTGTTAAATTTCTCCAGCCGTTTCCAATCAACTTGCCAAATTTCAGCCCATTCCGACACCGTCGCGACAAATGACAAAATTACCCGTGGTGTGATTTTTCTTTGTTAAATTTCTCGGACCGTTTCCAATCAACTTGCAAAATTTCAGTCCAAATTCTCGAGCCGTTTCCAATCAACCTGCCGAATTTCATTCCATTCTGACACCGTCGCGACAAATGACAAAATTGCTCCCGGTGTGGTTTTTCATTCTTAAATTTCTCGGAGCCGTTCCAATCAACCTGCCAAATTTCAACCCATTCCGACACCGTCGCGACAAATGACAAAATTGCCCCTGGTATGGTTTTTCTTTTTTAAATTTTTCGTGCCATTTCCAATCAACCTACCAAAGTTCAGCCTAATCCGACACCATTCTCGAGTCCATTTTCTTGGGCCATTTCCAAATAACCTACCAAATTTCAGCCCATTTCGACACCGTTGCAACAAATGACAAAATTGCCCCTCGTACGATTTTTCTTTGTTAAATTTCTCGGGCCGTTTTCAATCAACCTGCCAAATTCCAGAACATTCTGACACCGTTCTTGAGTCCAATTTCTCGGGTCGTTTCCAATCAATATGCCAAATTTCAGTCCATTCCGACACGTTCGCGACAAATGACAAAATTGCTCCTGGTGCGATTTTTCTTTGTTAAATTTCTCGGGCCATTGCCAACTAACCTGCCAAATTTTATCCCATTTCGACACAGTTCCCGAGTCCAATTTCTCGGGCTATTTCTAATCAACCTACCAAATTTCAGACCATTCTGACACCGTCACGCCCAATGACTAAATTACCCCTGGTGCGATTTTTCTTTATTAAATTTCGCGGGTCGTTTCCAATCAACCTGCCAAATTTCAGTCCAATTTCTCAGGCCGTTTACAAACAACCTGCCAAATTTCAGCCCATTCGGATACCGTCGCGACAAATGAAAAAATTGCCCCTAGTGCGATTTTTCTTTTTTAAATCTCTCCGGCCGTTTCCGATCAACTTGGCAAATTTTAGCCCATTCCGAAACCATTCCAGAGTCCAATTTCTCTGGCCGTTTCGAATCAACCTGCCAAATTTTAGCCAATTCTGACACCGTCGCGACAAATGACAAAATTGCCCCCGGTGCGATTTTCCTTCTTTAATTTTTCGAGCTGTTTCCAATCAACTTGCCAAATTTCAGCCCATTTCGACACAGTTCCCGAGTCCAATTTCTCAGGCCGTTTCTAATCAACCTACCAAATTTCAGACCATTCCGACACCACCGCGCCAAATGACCAAATTGCCCCTGGTGCGATTATTCTTTGTTAAATTTCTCGAGCCGTTTCCAGTCAACCTGCCAAATTTCAGTCCAATTTCTCGGTTCGTTTCCAATCAACCTACCAAATTTCAACCCATTGCGAGACCGTCGCGACAAATGAAAAAATTGACCCTAGTGCGATTTTTCTTTGTTAAATTTCTCGAGCCATTTCCAATCAATCTTCCAAATTTCAGTCCAATTTCTCGGGCCGTTTCCTTTCAACCTGCCAAATTTCAGCCCATTTCGACACCGTCGCGACAAATGACAGAATGACCCCCAGTGCAATTTTTCTTTCTTAAATTTCCCGGGCTGTTTGCAATCAACCTGCCAAATTTTAGCACATTTCGACACCGTCTAGACAAATGACAAAATTGCCCCTGGTGTGGCTTTTTATTGTTAAATTTTTCGGGGCGTTTCCAATCAACCAGCCAAATTTCAGCCCATTCTGGCACCGTTCCTGAGTCCAACTTCTCGGGCCGTTTCCAATCAACATGCCAAATTTCAACCCATTTCGACATCGTCGCGAGAAATGACAAAATTGCCCCCGGTGTGATTTTTCTTTGTTAAATTTCCCGGGCCGTTTCCAACCAACCTGCCGAATTTAAGCCCATTTCGACACCGTTCCAGACTCCAATTTCTCGGGCCGTTTCCAATCAACCTGCCAAATTTCAGACCATTCTGACGCCGCAACGACAAATGACAAAATTGCAATTGGTGCGATTTTTCTTTGTTAAATTTCTCGAGCCGTTTCCAATCAACCTGCCAAATTTCAATCCAAATTCTCGGTTCATTTCCGATCAACCTACCAAATTTCAGCCCATTCCGACACCGTCGCGAAAAATGACAAAATTGCCCCTGGTGCGATTTTTCTTTGTTAAATTTCTCGAGCCATTTCCAATCAATCTGTCAAATTTCATTCTAATTTCTCGGGTCGTTTCCAATGAACCTGCCAAACCTCGGCCTATTTTGACACCGTCGCGACAAATGGCAGAATGACCCCCGGTGCAGTTTTTCTTTCCTAAATTTCTCGGGCTGTTTACAATCAACCTGCCAAATTTCAGCCCATTCCTGCACCGTTCCTACGTCCAATTTCTCGGGCCGTTTCCAATCAACCTGCCAAATTTCAGCCTTTTCGGATACCGTCGCGACAAATGAAAAATTGCCCCCGGTGCGATTTATCTTTGATTAAATTTCTCAAGCCGTTTCCAATCAACTTGCAAAATTTCAGCCCATTCTGACACCATTCTGCAGTCCAATTGTTCGAGCCGTTTCCAATAAACTTGGAAAATTTTAGTCCATTCCAACAACGTCGCGACAAATGACAAAATTGCCCCTGGTGCAATTTTTCATTCTTAAATTTCTCGGGCCGTTTCCAATCAACCTGCCAAATTTTAGCCCATTCCGACACCGTTCCTGAGTCCAATTTCTTTGGCCGTTTCCAATCAACCTGACAAATTTCAGCCCATTCCGACACCATCACGACAAATGACATAATTGCCCCTAGTGCCGTTTTTCTTCGTCAAATTTTTGGGCCATTTCCAATCAACTTGCCAAATTTCAGCCCATTCCGACACCGTTCCCGAGTCCAATTTCTGGGGCCATTTCCGAACAACCTGCCAAATTTCGGCCCATTCCGACACCGTTGAGACAAATGACAAAATTGTCCCTGGTACGATTTTTCTTCGTTAAATTTCTCGAGCTGTTTCCAATCAACCTGCAAAATTTCAAACCAATTTCTCGGCCATTTCCAATCAACCTGCCAAATTTCAGCCCATTCCGATACCGTTACGACAAATGACAAAATTACCCCTGGTGTGGTTTTTCTTTGTTAAATTTCTCGAGCCATTTCCAATCAATCTGCCAAATTTCTGTCAAATTTTTCGGGCCGTTTCGAATCAGCATGCCAAATTTCAGCCCATTCCGACACTGTCGCGGTAAATGACAAAATTGCCCCTGGTGTGACTATTCTTTGTTAAATTTCCCGGGCTGTTTCCAACCAACCTGCCAAATTTCAACCCATTTCAACACCGTTCTAGACTCCAATTTCTCAGGCCGTTTCCAATCAACCTGCCAAATTCCAGACCATTCCGACACCATCGCGAAAAATGACAAAATTGCCCCTGGTGCGATTTTTCTTTGTTAAATTTCTCCGGCCGTTTCCAATGAACCTGCCAAATTTCAGCCCATTCCGACACCGTCGCGACAAATGACAAAATTACCCGTGGTGCGATTTTTCTTCGTTAAATTTCTCGGACCGTTTCCAATCAACTTGCAAAACTTCAGTCCAAATTCTCGGGCTGTTTCCAATCAACCTGCCAAATTTCATTCCATTCTGACACCGTCGCGACAAGTGACAAAATTGCTCTCGGTGTGGTTTTTCATTCTTAAATTTCTCGGAGCCGTTCCAATCAACCTGCCAAATTTCAACCCATTCCGACACCGCCGTGACAAATTATAAAATTACCCCTGGTGCGATTTTTCTTTGTTAAATTTCTTGGGCCGTTTCCAATCAACCTGCCAAATTTCAGCCCATTCGGACGCCGCCGCGACAAATGAAAAAATTGCCCCTGGTGCGATTTTTCTTTGTTAAATTTCTCGGGCCGTTTACAAACAACCTGCCAAATTTCAGCCCATTCCGGCTTCGTTGCGACAAATGACAAAATTGCCCCTGGTACTATTTTTCTTTGGTAAATTTCTCAGGCCGTTTACAATCAACCTGCCAAATTTCAGCCCACTTCGACACAGTTGCGACAAATGACAAAATTGCCCCTCGTGCGGTTTTTCTTTGTTAAGCTTCTCGGGCCGTTTCCAATCAACCTACCAAATTTCAGCCTATTACGACACCGTTCCGGAGTCCAATTTCTCGGCCCATTTCCAATCAACTGCCAAATTTTAATCCATTCCGACACGATCACGACAAATGACAAAATTGCCCCTGGTGTGGTTTTTCATTCCTAAATTTCTCGGAGCGCTTTCCAATCAACCTGCCAAATTTCAGCCCTTTCCGACACCGTCGCGACAAATGACAAAATTGCCACTGGTGCGATTTTTCTTTGTTAAATTTCTCAGGCCGTTTCCAATCAACCTGCCAAATTTCAGCTCATTTCGACACCGTTCATGAGTCCAATTTCTCGAGCCGTTTCAAATCAACCTGCCAAATTTCAGATCATTCCGACACCGTCGTGACAAATGGTAAAATCGCCCCCGGCGATATTTTTCTTTGTTAAATTTCTCGGGCCATTTCCAATCAACCTGCCAAATTTTAGCCCATTCCGACACTGTCGCAACAAATGAAAAAATGACCCCCGGTCCAATTTTTCTTTGTTAAATTTCTCGGGCTGTTTACAATCAGCCTGCCAAATTTCAGCCAATTCCAACACCGTCTTAACAAATGACAAAATTGCCCATGGTACGATTTTTCTTTGTTAAATTTCTCGAGCCATTTCCAATCAACCTGCCAAATTTCAGCCCATTCCAACACGTTCCCAAGTCCAATTTCTCGGGTTGTTTCCAATCAACCTGCTAAATTTCAGCCCATTCCGAGACCGTCGCGACAAATGACAAAATTGCCCCAGGTGCAATTTTTCTTTGTTAAATTTCTCTGGCCGTTTCCAATCAACCTACCAAATTTCAGCCCCTTCCGACACTGTTCCGCAGTCCAATTTCTCGGGTCGTTTCCCATAAACCTGCAAAATTTCAGTCCATTCCGATACCGTCGCAACAAATGACAAAATTGCCCATGGTGCGATTTTTCATTCTTAAATTTCTCGGGCCATTTCCAATCAACCTATCAAATTTTAGCCCATTTCAACACCGTTCCCGAGTCCAATTTCTCTGGTCGTTTCCAATCCACCTACCAAATTGTAGCCCATTTCGACAAGGTTGCGATAAATGACAAAATTGTCCTTGGTGCGATTTTTCGTTGTTAAATTTCTCAGGTGGTTTCCAATCAACTAGCCAACTTTCAGTCCAATTTCTCGTGCCGTTTCTAATCAACATGCCAAATTTTGGCCCATTTCGACACCGCCGCGACAAATGAGAAAATTGCCCCTGGTGTGATTTTACTTTGTTAAATTTCTCGGGCCGTTTCCAATCAACCTGCCAAATTTCAGCCAATTTCGACACTGTTCCAGAGTCCAATTTCTCGGGCTGTTTCCAATCATCCTGCCAAATTTCAGACCATTCCCACACTACCGCGACAAATGACAAAATTGCCCCTAGTGCGATTTTTCTTTTTTAAATTTCTCGGGCCGTTTCCAATCAACCAGCAAAATTTCACTCCAATTTCTCGAGCATGCCAAATTTTATCCCATTCCGACACCGTCGCGATAAATGACAAAATTGCCCCTGGTGTGATTTTTCTTTATTAAATTTCTCGGGCCGTTTCCAACCAACCTGCCAAATTACAGCCAATTTCGACACTGTTCCAGAGTCCAATTTCTCAGGCCAATTCCAATCAGCCTGCCAAATTTCAGACCATTCCGACACCGCCGTGACAAATGACAAAATTGCCCCTGGTACGATTTTTCTTTCTTAAATTTCTCGGGCCGTTTCCAATCAACCTGCCAAATTTCAGCCCATTCCGACATCCTCGCGACAAATGACAAAATTGCCCCTGGTGCGATCTTTCTTTGTTAAATTTCTCGGGCCGTTCCCAGTCAACCTGCCAAATTTTAGCCCATTCTGACATAGTTGCGGCAAATGACAAAATTGCCCCTGGTGTAGTTTTTCTTTGTTAAACTTCTTCAGCCGTTTCCAATCAACCTGTCAAATTTCAGCCCATTCCGACACCGTTCGGGATTCCAAATTCTCGGGCCGTTTCCAATCAACCTGCCAAATTTTAGTCCATTTCGACACCGCGCGACAAATGACAAAATTGTCCCTGGTACGGTTTTTCATTCTTAAATTTCTCGGAGTTGTTTCCAACCAACCTGCCGAATTACAGCCCATTTCGACACCTTTCCTAACTCCAATTTCTCGAGCCGTTTCCAATCAACCAGTCAAATTTCAGACCATTCCGACGTCGCCGTGACAAATGACAAAATTGCCACTGGTGCGATTTTTCTTTGTTAAATTTCTCGAGCCGTTTCCAGTCAACCTGCCAAATTTCAGTCCAATTTCTCGGTTCATTTCCAATCAACCTACCAAATTTCAGCCCATTTCGACACCGTCGCGAAAAAATGAAAAAATTGCCCCTAGTGCGATTTTTCTTTGTCAAATTTCTCGAGCCATTTCCAATCAATCCTCCAAATTTCAGTCCAGTTTCTCGGGCCATTTCCTTTCAACCTGCCAAATTTCAGTCCATTCCGACACCGTCGCGACAAATGACAGAATGACCCCTAGTGCAGTTTTTCTTTCTTAAATTTCCCGGGCTGTTTGCAATCAACCTGCCAAATTTCAGCCCATTCCGACACCGTCTAGACAAATGACAAAATTGCCCCTGGTGTGGTTTTTCATTGTTAAATTTCTCGGGCCGTTTCCAATCAACCAGCCAAATTTTAGCCCATTCTGGCACCGTTCCTGAGTCCAACTTCTCGGGCCGTTTCCAATCAACCTGCCAAATTTCAGCCAATTCGGACACCGTCGCGACAAATGAAAAAATTGCCCATTGTGCAATTTATCTTTGTTAAATTTCTCGGGCCGTTTCAAATCAACGTACCAAATTTCAGCCCATTCCAACACCTTTCTGCAGTCCAATTTCTCGGGAAATTTCCAATAAACTTGAAAAATTTCGGTCCATTCCGACGCTGTCGTGACAAATGAAAAAATTGCCCTTGGTACGATTTTTCATTCTTAAATTTCTTGGGCTGTTTCCAATCAACCAGCCAAAATTTAGCCCATTTTGACACTGTTCCTGAGTCCAATTTCTCTTGCCGTTTCCAATCAACCCGCCAAATTTCAGCCCATTTCGACACCATCGCGACAAATGACATAATTGCCCCTGGTGCGGTTTTTCTTTGTCAAAATTTTCGGGCCGTTTCCAATCAACCTGCCAAATTTCAGCCAATTTCGACACTGTTTCAAAGTCCAATTTCTCGGGTCGTTTCCAATCAGCCTGCCAAATTTTAGACCATTTCGCCACCGCCGCGACAAATGACAAAATTGCCCCTGGTGCGATTTTTCTTTGTTAAATTTCTCGGGCCGTTTCCAATCAACCCGCCAAATTTCAGCCCATTTCGACACCATCGCGACAAATGACATAATTGCCCCTGGTGCGGTTTTTCTTTGTCAAAATTTTCGGGCCGTTTCCAATCAACCCGCCAAATTTCAGCCCATTTCGACACCATCGCGACAAATGACATAATTGCCCCTGGTGCGGTTTTTCTTTGTCAAAATTTTCGGGCCGTTTCCAATCAACCTGCCCAATTTAAGCCCATTCCGACACAGTTACGGCAAATGACAAAATTGCCCCTGGTTCGATTTTTCCTTGTTAAATTTCTCGGGCCGTTTCCAATCAACCTGCCAAATTTAAGCCCATTCCGACACAGTTACGGCAAATGACAAAATTGCCCCTGGTGCAGTTTTTCTTTGTTAAACTTCTCCGGCCGTTCCCAATCAACTTGTCAAATTTTAGCCCATTCCGACACTGTTCGGGATTCCAAATTCTCGGGCCGTTTCCAATCAACCTGCCAATTTTAGTCCATTCCAACACCACGCGACAAATGACAGAATTGTCCCTGGTGCGGTTTTTTAATCTTAAATTTCTCGGAGCCGTTTCCAATCAACCTGCCAAATTTCAACCCATTCCGGCGCCGTCGCGACAAATGACAAAATAGCCCCTAGTGCGATTTTTCTTTGTTAAATTTTTCATGCCGTTTCCAATCAACCTATCAAATTTCAGCCCAATTCGACACTGTTCTCAAGTCCAATTTCTTGGGCTATTTCCAAACAACCTGCCAATTTCAGCCCATTCTGACACAGTTGCGACCAATGACAAAATTGCCTCTGGTACGATTTTTCTTTGTTAAATTTCTAAGGCCGATTTCAATCAACCTGCCAAATTCCAGAATATTTCGACACCATTCCTGAGTCCAATTTTTGGAGCCGTGTCCAATCAACCTACCAAATTTCAGCCCATTCCGACATCGTCGTGACAAATGGCAAATTGTCCCTGGTGTGGTTTTTCTATATTAAATTTCTCGAGCCGTTTCCAATCAACCTGCAAAATTTTAGTCCAATTTCTCGGTCATTTCCAATCAACCTGCCAAATTTCAGCCCATTCCAACACCGTCGCGATAAATGACAAAATTGCCCCTGTGCGATTTTTCGTTGTTAAATTTCTCGAGCCATTTCCAATCAATCTGCCAAATTTCAGTCCAATTTCTCGACCCATTTCCAATCAACATGCCAAATTTCAACCCATTCCGACACCGTCGCGAGAAATGACAAAATTGCCCCCTGTGTGATTTTTCTTTATTAAATTTCTCGGGCCATTTCCAACCAACCTGCCGAATTTAAGCCCATTTCGACACCGTTCCAGACTCCAATTTCTCGGGCCGTTTCCAATCAACCTGCCAAATTTCAGCCCATTTTGACGCCGCCGCGACAAATGACAAAATTGCAATTGGTGCGATTTTTCTTTGTTAAATTTCTCGAGCCGTTTCCAATCAACCTGCGAAATTTCAATCCAATTTCTCGGTTCATTTCCAATCAACCTACCAAATTTCAGCCTATTCCGACACCGTCGCCACAAATGACAAAATTGCCCTTGGTGCGATTTTTCTTTGTTAAATTTCTTTGAGCCATTTCCAATCAATCCGTCAAATTTCAATCTAATTTCTCAGGCCGTTTCCAATCAACCTGTCAAATTTCAGCCTATTGTGACACCGTCGCGACAAATGGCAGAATGACCCCCGGCGCGGTTTTTCTTTGCTAAATTTCTCGAGCTGTTTACAATCAATCTGCCAAATTTTAGCCCATTCTGACACCATCTTGACAAATGACAAAATTACCCCGGGTGCTGTTTTTCTTTGTCAAATTTCTCGGGCCATTTCCAATCAACCTGCCAAATTTCAGCCCATTCCTGCACCGTTCCTAAGTCCAATTTCTCGGGCCGTTTCCAATCAACCTGCAAATTTCAGCCCATTCGGACACCGTCGCGACAAATGAAAAAATTGCCCCCGGTGCGTTTTATCTTTGTTTAAATTTCTCGAGTCATTTCCAATCAACTTGCAAAATTTCTGCCCATTTTGACACCATTCTGCATTCCAATTGTTCAGGCCGTTTACAATAAACTTGCAAAATTTCAGTCCATTCCGACACCATCGTTGAAATGACAAAATTGCCCCTGGTGCGATTTTTCATTCTTAAATTTCTCGGGCCGTTTCCAATCAACCTGCCAAATTTTAGCCCATTCCGACACCATCGCGACAAATGACATAATTGCCCCTATTGCAGTTTTTCTTTGTCAAATTTTTGGGCCGTTTCCAATCAACCTGCCGAATTTCAGCCCATTCCGACATCGTTCTCGAGTCCAATTTCTTGGGCCATTTCCAAACAATTTGCCAAATTTCAGCCCATTCCGACACTGTTGCGACAAATGACAAAATTGCCCTTGTACGATTTTTCTTTGTTAAATTTCTCGGGCTGTTTTCAATCAACCTTCCAAATTCCAGAACATTCCAACATCGTTCCTGAGTCCAATTTCTCGGGCCGTTTACAATCAACATGACAAAATAGCGCCTGGTGCGATTTTTCTTTCTTAAATTTCTCGGGCCGTTTCCAACCAACCTGCTAAATTTAAGCCCATTTCGACACCGTTCCCGAGAACAATTTCGTGGGCCATTTCCAATCAACCTACCAAATTTCAGACCATTCCGACACCGCCGCGACAAATTATAAAATTGCCCCTGGTGCGATTTTTCTGTGTTAAATTTCTTGGGCCGTTTCCAATCAACTTGCCAAATTTCAGCCCATTCAGACACCGTCGCGACAAATGAAAAAAATGCCCCTGGTGCGATTTTTCTTTGTTAAATCTCTCGGGCCGTTTACAAACAACCTGCCAAATTTCAGCCCATTTCGGCATCGTCGCGACAAATGACAAAATTACCCCTGGTACTGTTTTTCTTTGGTAAATTTCTCAGGCCGTTTACAATCAACCTGCCAAATTTCAGCCCACTTCGACACAGTTGCGACAAATGACAAAATTTCCCCTGGTGCGGTTTTTCTTTGTTAAGCTTCTCGGGCCGTTTCCAATCAACCTACCAAATTTTAGCCCATTACGACACCGTTCCGGAGTCCAATTTCTCGGCCCATTTCCAATCAACCTGCCAAATTTTAATCCATTCCGGCACGGTCACGACAAATGACAAAATTGCCCCGGTTTGGTTTTTCATTCCTAAATTTCTCGGAACCGTTTCCAATCAACCTGCCAAATTTCAGACCATTCCAACACCGTTGCGACAAATGACAAAATTGCCACTGGTGCGATTTTTCTTTGTTAAATTTCTCAGGCCGTTTCCAATCAACCTGCCAAATTTCAGCTCATTTCGACACCGTTCGCGAGTCCAATTTCTCGGGCCGTTTCAAATCAACTTGCCAAATTTCAGATCATTCCGAAACCGTAGTGACAAATGGTAAAATCGCCCCCGGTGAGATTTTTCTTTGTTAAATTTCTCGGGCCGTTTCCAATCAACCTACCAAATTTCAGCCCATTCCGACACTGTCGCAACAAATGACAAAATGACCCCCAGTGCAATTTTTCTTTGTTAAATTTCTCGGGCTGTTTACAATCAGCCTACCAAATTTCAGCCAATTCCCACACCGTCTTGACAAATGACAAAATTGCCCAAGGTGCGATTTTTCTTTGTTAAATTTCTCAAGCTATTTCCAATCAACCGCCAAATTTCAGCCCATTCCAACACGTTCCCAAGTCAAATTTCTCGGGCCGTTTCCAATCAACCTGCCAAATTTCAGCCCATTCCGACACCGTCGCGACAAATGACAAATTTGCCCCAGGTGCAATTTTTCTTTGTTAAATTTCTCGGGCCGTTTCCAATCAACCTACAAAATTTCAGCCCCTTCCGACAGTGTTCCGCAGTCCAATCTCTCGGGTCGTTTCCCATAAACCTACAAAATTTCAGTCCATTCCGACACCGTCGCAACAAATGACAAAATTACCCCTAGTGTGATTTTTCATTCTTAAATTTCTCGGGCCATTTCCAATCAACCTATCAAATTTTAGCCCATTTAGACACCGTTCCAGAGTCTAATTTCTCTGGTCATTTCCAATCCACCTACCAAATTTCAGTGCATTCCGACAGGGTCGCGACAAATGACAAAATTGTCCTTGGTGCGGTTTTTCTTCGTTATATTTTTCGCGCCGTTTCCATTCAACTTGCCAAATTTCAGGCCATTCCGACACCGTTCCCGAGTCTGATTTCTGGGGCCATTTCCAAACACCCCAGCTAAATTTCAGTCCATTCTGACACCGTTACGAAATATGACAAAACAGCCTCTGGTGTGATTTTTCTTTGTTAAATTTCTTGGGCCGTTTTCAATCAACCTACCAAATGCCAGCGCAATCCGACACCGTTCCCAAGTCCAATTTCTCGGGCCGTTTCCAATCGACCTGCCAAATTTCAGCCGATTTCGACACTGTCGCGACAAATGACAAAAATGCCCTTGGTACGATTTTTCGTTGTTAAAGTTCTCGGGTGGTTTCCAATCAACCAGCCAAATTTCAGTCCAATTTCTCGTGCCGTTTCTAATCAACATGCCAAATTTTGGCCCATTCCGACACCGTCGCGACAAATGAGAAAATTGCCCCTGGTGTGATTTTACTTTGTTAAATTTCTCGGGCCGTTTCTAACAAACCTGCCAAATTTCGGCCAATTTCGACACTGTTCCAGAGTCCAATTTCTCGGGCTGTTTCCAATCAGCCTGCCAAATTTCAAACCATTCCGACACTGCCGCGACAAATGACAAAATTGCCCCCGGTGCGATTTTTCTTTGTTAAATTTCTCGGGCCGTTTCCAATTAACTAGCCAAATTTCACTCCAATTTCTCGAGCATACCAAATTTCATCCCATTCCGACACCGTCGCGATAAATGACAAAATTGCCCCTGGTGTGATTTTTCTTTATTAAATTTCTCGGGCCGTTTCCAACCAACCTTCCAAATTTCAGCCAATTTCGACACTGTTCCAGAGTCCAATTTCTCAGGCCAATTCCAATCAGCCTACCAAATTTCAGACCATTCCGACACCGCCGCGACAAATGACAAAATTGCCCCTGGTGCGATTTTTCTTTCTTAAATTTCTCGAGCCGTTTCCAATCAACCTGCCAAATTTCAGCCCATTTCGACATCCTCGCGACAAATGACAAAATTGCCCCTGGTGCGATCTTTCTTTGTTAAATTTCTCGGGCCGTTTCCAGTCAACCTACCTAATTTTAGCCCATTCCGACACAATTGCGGCAAATGACAAAATTGCCCCTAGTGTAGTTTTTCTTTGTTAAACTTCTTCAGTCGTTTCCAATCAACCCGTCAAATTTCAGCCCACTCCGACACCGTTCGGGATTCCAAATTCTCGGGCCGTTTCCAATCAACCTGGCAAATTTTAGTCCATTTCGACACCGCGCGACAAATGACAAAATTGTCCTTGGTGCGGTTTTTCATTCTTAAATTTCTCGGAGTTGTTTCCAACCAACCTGCCGAATTTCAGCCCATTTCGACACCGTTCCTAACTCCAATTTCTCGAGCCGTTTCCAATCAACCAGTCAAATTTCAGATCATTCCGACGCCGTCGTGACAAATGACAAAATTGCCACTGGTACGATTTTTCTTTGTTAAATTTCTCGAGCCGTTTCCAATCAACCTGCCAAATTTCAGTCCAATTTCTCGGTTCGTTTCCAATCAACCTACAAAATTTCAGCACATTCCGAAACGGCGCGACAAATGAAAAAATTGCCCCTTGTGCGATTTTTCTTTGTCAAATTTCTCGAGCCATTTCAAATCAATCTTCCAAATTTCAGTCCAATTTCTCGGGCCATTTCCTTTCAACCTGCCAAATTTCAGCCCATTCCGACACTGTCGCGACAAATGACAGAATGACCCCTAGTGCAGTTTTTCTTTCCTAAATTTCCCGGGCTGTTTGCAATCAACCAGCCAAATTTCAGCCCATTCTGGCACCGTTCCTGAGTCCAACTTCTCGGGCCGTTTCCAATCAACCTGCCAAATTTCAGTCCAATTTCTCGGGCCATTTCCTTTCAACCTGCCAAATTTCAGCCCATTCCGACACTGTCGCGACAAATGACAGAATGACCCCTAGTGCAGTTTTTCTTTCCTAAATTTCCCGGGCTGTTTGCAATCAACCAGCCAAATTTCAGCCCATTCTGGCACCGTTCCTGAGTCCAACTTCTCGGGCCGTTTCCAATCAACCTGCCAAATTTCAGTCCAATTTCTCGGGCCATTTCCTTTCAACCTGCCAAATTTCAGCCCATTCCGACACCGACTAGACAAATGACAAAATTGCCCCTGGTGTGGTTTTTCATTGTTAAATTTCTCGGGCCGTTTCCAATCAACCTGCCAAATTTCAGTCCAATTTCTCGGGCCATTTCCTTTCAACCTGCCAAATTTCAGCCCATTTCGACACCGTTCCTGAGTCCAATTTCTCTGGCCGTTTCCAATCAACCTGCCAAATTTCGGCCCATTCCGACACCATCACGACAAATGACATAATTGTCCCTGGTGCGGTTTTTCTTTGTCAAAATTTTCGGGCCGTTTCCAATCAATCTGCCAAATTTCAGCCAATTTCGACACTGTTCCAAAGTCTAATTTCTCGGGTCGTTTCCAATAAGCCTGCCAAATTTTAGACCATTTCAACACCGCCGCGACAAATGACAAAATTGCCCCTGGTACGATTTTTCGTTGTTAAATTTCCCGTGCCGTTTCCAATCAACCAGCCAAATTTCATTCCAATTTCTCGGGCGTGCCAAATTTCAGCCCATTCCCACACCGTCGCGAGAAATGACAAAATTACCCCTGGTGCGATTTTTCTTTGTTAAATTTCTCGGGCCGTTTCCAATCAACGTGCCAAATTTAGGCCTATTCCGACACAGTTACGGAAAATGACAAAATTGCCCCTGGTGCGGTTTTTCTTTGTTAAATTTCTCGGGCCGTTTCCAATCAACGTGCCAAATTTAGGCCTATTCCGACACAGTTACGGAAAATGACAAAATTGCCCCTGGTGCGGTTTTTCTTTGTTAAATTTCTCGGGCCGTTTCCAATCAACTTGCCAAATTTCTGCCCATTTCGACACCGTCGCGACATATGACAAAATGCCCCCCGGGGCGATTTTTCTTTATTAAATTTCTAGGGCCGTTTACAATCAACCTGCCAAATTTCAGCCCATTCCGACATCGTCGCGACAAATGACAAAATTACCCCTGGTGCGATTTTTCTTTGTTAAATTTCTCGGGCCGTTTCCAATCAACGTGCCAAATTTAGGCCTATTCCGACACAGTTACGGAAAATGACAAAATTGCCCCTGGTGCAGTTTTTCTTTGTTAAACTTCTTCGGCCGTTCCCAATCAACCTGTCAAATTTTAGCCCATTCCAACACCGTTCGGGATTCCAAATTCTCGGGCCATTTCCAATCAGCCTGCCAATTTTAGTCCATTCCAACACCACGTGACAAATGATAGAATTGTCCCTGGTGCGGTTTTTCAATCTTAAATTTCTCGGAGCCGTTTCCAATCAACCTGCCAAATTTCAACCCATTCCGATGCCGTCGCGACAAATGACAAAATTGCCCCTAGTGCGATTTTTCTTTGTTAAATTTTTCATGCCGTTTCCAATCAACCTACCAAATTTCAGCACATTCCGACACTGTCGCAACAAATGACAAAATGACCCCCGGTGCAATTTTTCTTTGTTAAATTTCTCGGGCTGTTTACAATCAGCCTACCAAATTTCAGCCAATTCCCACACCGTCTTGACAAATGACAAAATTGCCCATGGTACGAATTTTCTTTTTTAAATTTCTCGAGCTATTTCCAATCAACCTGCCAAATTTTAGCCCATTCCAACACGTTCCCAAGTCCAATTTCTCGGGCCGTTTCCAATCAACCTGCCAAATTTCAGCCCATTCCGACACCGTCGCGACAAATGACAAATTTGCCCAAGTGCAATTGTTCTTTGTTAAATTTCTCGGGCCGTTTCCAATCAACCTACCAAATTTCAGCCCCTTCCGACACTGTTCTGCAGTCCAATTTCTTGGGTCATTTCCCATAAACCTGCAAAATTTCAGTCCATTCGGACACCGTCGCAACAAATGACAAAATTGCCCCAGGTGCGATTTTTCATTCTTAAATTTCTCGGGCCATTTCCAATCAACCTATCAAATTTTAGCCCATTTCGACACCGTTCCCGAGTCTAATTTCTCTGGTCGTTTCCAATCCACCTACCAAATTTCAGTGCATTCCGACAAGGTCGCGACAAATGACAAAATTGTCCTTGGTCCGGTTTTTCTTCGTTAAATTTTTCGCGCCGTTTCCATTCAACTTGCCAAATTTCAGGCCATTTCGACACCGTTCCCGAGTCCGATTTCTGGGGCCATTTCCAAACACCCTAGCTAAATTTAAGTCCATTCCGACACCATTGCGAAATATGACAAAACAGCCTCTGGTGTGATTTTTCTTGGTTAAATTTCTTGGGCCGTTTTCAATCAACCTACCAAATGCCAGCGCAATCCGACACCGTTCCCAAGTCCAATTTCTCGGGCCGTTTCCAATCGACCTGCCAAATTTCAGCCAATTTCGACACCGTCGCGACAAATGACAAAAATGCCCTTGGTACGATTTTTCGTTGTTAAATTTCTCGGGTGGTTTCCAATCAACCAGCCAAATTTCAGTCCAATTTCTCGTGCCGTTTCTAATCAACATGCCAAATTTCGGCCCATTCCGACACCGTCGCGACAAATGAGAAAATTGCCCCTGGTGTGATTTTACTTTGTTAAATTTCTCGGGCCGTTTCCAATCAACCTGCCAGATTTCAGCCCATTGCGATACCGTCGCGACAAATGAGAAAATTGCCCCTGGTGGGATTTTACTTTGTTAAATTTCTCGGGCCGTTCCCAACCAACCTGCCAAATTTCTGCCCATTCCGACACCGTCGCGATAAATGACAAAATTGCCCCTGGTGGGATTTTACTTTGTTAAATTTCTCGGGCCGTTCCCAACCAACCTGCCAAATTTCTGCCCATTCCGACACCGTCGCGATAAATGACAAAATTGCCCCTGGTGTGATTTTTCTTTATTAAATTTCTCGGGCCGTTCCCAACCAACCTGCCAAATTTCAGCCAATTTCGACACTGTTCCAGAGTCCAATTTATCAGGCCCATTACAATCAGCCTACCAAATTTCAGACCATTCCGACACCGCCGTGACAAATGACAAAATTGCCCCTGGTGCGATTTTTCTTTCTTAAATTTCTCGGGCCGTTTCCAATCAACCTGCCAGATTTCAGCCCATTGCGACACCGTCGCGACAAATGAAAAAATTGCCCCTTGTGCGATTTTTCTTTGACAAATTTCTCGAGCCATTTCCAATCAATCTTCCAAATTTCAGTCCAATTTCTCGGGCCATTTCCTTTCAACCTGCCAAATTTCAGCCCATTCCGACACTGTCGCGACAAATGACAGAATGACCCCTAGTGCAGTTTTTCTTTCTTAAATTTCCCGGGCTGTTTACAATCAACCAGCCAAATTTCAACCCATTCCGACACCGACTAGACAAATGACAAAATTGCCCCTGGTGTGGTTTTTCATTGTTAAATTTCTCGGGCCGTTTCCAATCAACCAGCCAAATTTCAGCCCATTCTGGCACCGTTCCTGAGTCCAACTTCTCGGGCCGTTTCCAATCAACCTGCCAAATTTCAGCTAATTCGGACACCGTCGCGACAAATGAAAAAATTGCCCATTGTACGATTTATCTTTGTTAAATTTCTCGGGCCGTTTCAAATCAACGTGCCAAATTTCAGCCCATTCCAACACCTTTCTGCAGTCCAATTTCTCAGGCCATTTCCAATAAACTTGCAAAATTTCGGTCCATTCCGACGCTATCGTGACAAATGAAAAAATTGCCCTTTTTACGATTTTTCATTCTTAAATTTCTCGGGCTGTTTCAAATCAACCAGCCAAATTTTAGCCCATTTCGACACCGTTCCTGAGTCCAATTTCTCTGGCCGTTTCCAATCAACCTGCCAAATTTCAGCCCATTCCGACACCATCGCGACAAATGACATAATTGCCCCTGGTGCGGTTTTTCTTTGTCAAATTTTTCGGGCCGTTTCCAATCAACCTGCCGAATTTCAGCCAATTTCGACACTGTTCCAAAGTCCAATTTCTCGGGTCGTTTCCAATAAGCCTGCCAAATTTTAGACCATTCCGACACCGCCGCGACAAATGACAAAATTGCCCCTGGTGCGATTTTTCTTTGTTAAATTTCCCGTGCCGTTTCCAATCAACCAGCCAAATTTCAGTCCAATTTCTTGGGCGTGCCAAATTTCAGCCCATTCCCACACCGTCGCGAGAAATGACAAAATTACCCCTGGTGTGATTTTCCTTTGTTAAATTTCTCGGGCCATTTCCAACCAACTTGCCAAATTTCAGCCAATTTCGACACTGTTCCAGAGTCCAATTTCTCGGACCAAATCCAATCAGCCCGCCAAATTTCAGACCATTCCGACACCATCGCGACAAATGACAAAATTGCCCCTGGTGCGGTTTTTCTTTGTCAAATTTCTCGGGCCGTTTCCAATCAACTTGCCAAATTTCTGCCCATTTCGACACCGTCGCGACATATGACAAAATGTCCCCCCGGGGCGATTTTTCTTTATTAAATTTCTAGGGCCGTTTACAATCAACCTGCCAAATTTCAGCCCATTCCGACATCGTCGCGACAAATGACAAAATTACCCCTGGTGCGATTTTTCCTTGTTAAATTTCTCGGGCCGTTTCCAATCAACCTGCCAAATTTAGGCCATTTCCAACACAGTTACGGCAAATGACAAAATTGCCCCTGGTGCAGTTTTTCTTTGTTAAACTTCTTCGGCCGTTCCCAATCATCCTGTCAAATTTTAGCCCATTCCGAAACCGTTCGGGATTCCAAATTCTCGGGCCGTTTCCAATCAACCTGCCAATTTTAGTCCATTCCAACACCACGCGACAAATGACAGAATTGTCCCTGGTGCGGTTTTTCAATCTTAAATTTCTCGGAGCCATTTCCAATCAACCTGCCAAATTTCAACCCATTCCGATGCCGTCGCAACAAATGACAAAATTGCCCCTAGTGCGATTTTTCTTTGTTAAATTTTTCATGCCGTTTCCAATCTACCTATCAAATTTCAGCCCAATTCGACACTGTTCTCAAGTCCAATTTCTTGGGCTATTTCCAAAGAACCTGCCAATTTCAGCCCATTCCGACACAGTTGCGACCAATGACAAAATTGCCCCTGGTACGATTTTTCTTTGTTAAATTTATAAGGCCGATTTCAATCAACCTGTCAAATTCCAGAATATTTCGACACCATTCCTGAGTCCAATTTCTGGAGCCGTTTCCAATCAACCTACCAAATTTCAGCCCATTCCGACACCGTCGTGACAAATGGCAAATTGTCCCTGGTGCGGTTTTTCTATGTTAAATTTCTCGAGCCGTTTCCAATCAACCTGCAAAATTTCAGTCCAAATTCTCGGTCATTTCCAATCAACCTGCCAAATTTCAGCCCATTCCAACACCGTCGCGATAAATGACAAAATTGCCCCTGTGCGGTTTTTCGTTGTTAAATTTCTCGAGCAATTTCCAATCAATCTGCCAAATTTCAGTCCAATTTCTCGGCCCATTTCCAATCAACATGCCAAATTTCAACCCATTTCGACACCGTCGCGAGAAATGACAAAATTGCCCCCTGTGTGATTTTTCTTTGTTAACTTTCTCGGGCCGTTTCCAACCAACCTGCCGAATTTAAGCCCATTTCGACACCGTTCCAGACTCCAATTTCTCGGGCCGTTTCCAATCAACCTGCCAAGTTTCAGTCCATTTTGACGCCGCCGCGACAAATGACAAAATTGCAATTGGTGCGATTTTTCTTTGTTAAATTTCTCGAGCCGTTTCCAATCAACCAGCGAAATTTCAATCCAATTTTTCGGTTCATTTCCAATCAACCTACCAAATTTCAGCCCATTCCGACACCGTCGCGGCAAATGACAAAATTGCCCCTGGTGCGATTTTTCTTTGTTAAATTTCTCGAGCCATTTCCAATCAATCCGTCAAATTTCAATCTAATTTCTCGGGCCGTTTCCAATCAACCTGTCAAATTTCAGCCTATTCTGACACCGTCGCGACAAATTGCAGAATGACCCCCGGTGCGGTTTTTCTTTGCTAAATTTCTCGAGCTCTTTACAATCAACCTGCCAAATTTTAGCCCATTCTGACACCATCTTGACAAATGACAAAATTACCCCGGGTGCTGTTTTTCTTTGTTAAATTTCTCGGGCCATTTCCAATCAACCTGCCAAATTTCAGCCCATTCCTGCACCGTTCCTAAGTCCAATTTCTCGGGCCGTTTCCAATCAACCTGCCAAATTTTAGCTCATTCGGACACCGTCGCGACAAATGAAAAAATTACCCCCGGTGCGATTTATCTTTGTTTAAATTTCTCGAGTCATTTCCAATCAACTTGCAAAATTTCTGCCCATTCTGACACCATTCTGCAGTCCAATTGTTCGGGCCGTTTCCAATAAACTTGCAAAATTTCAGTCCATTCCAACACCATCGCGACAAACGACAAAATTGCCCCTGGTGCAATTTTTCATTCTTAAATTTCTCAGGCCGTTTCCAATCAACCTGCCAAATTTTAGCCCATTTCGACACCATCACGACAAATGACATAATTGTCCCTAGTGCGGTATTTCTTTGTCAAATTTTTGGGCCGTTTCCAATCAACCTGCCAAATTTCAGCCCATTCCGACACCGTTCTTGAGTCCAATTTGTTGGGCCATTTCCAAACAATTTGCCAAATTTCAGCCCATTCCGACACTGTTGCGACAAATGACAAAATTGCCCTTGGTACGATTTTTGTTTGTTAAATTTCTTGGGCCGTTTTCAATCAACCTTCCAAATTCCAGAACATTCCAACATCGTTCCTGAGTCCAATTTCTCGGGCCGTTTACAATCAACATGCCAAATTTCAGCCCATTTCGACACCTTCGCGACAAATGACAAAATAGCGCCTGGTGCGATTTTTCTTTGTTAAATTTCTCGGGCCGTTTCCAACCAACCTGCTAAATTTAAGCCCATTTCGACACCGTTCCCGGGAACAATTTCTTGGGCCATTTCCATCAACCTACCAAATTTCAGACCATTCCGACACCGCCGCGACAAATTATAAAATTGCCCCTGGTGCGATTTTTCTTTGTTAAATTTCTTCGGCCGTTTCCAATCAACCTGCCAAATTTCAGCCCATTCAGACACCGTCACGACAAACGAAAAAATTGCCCCTGGTGCGATTTTTCTTTGTTAAATCTCTCGGGCCATTTACAAACAACCTGCCAAATTTCAGCCCATTCCGGCATCGTCGCGACAAATGACAAAATTACCCCTGGTACTGTTTTTCTTTGGTAAATTAGGCCGTTTACAACAACCTGCCAAATTTCAGCCTACTTCGACACAGTTGCGACAAATGACAAAATTGCCCCTGGTGCGGTTTTTCTTTGTTAAGCTTCTCGGGCCGTTTCCAATCAACCTACCAAATTTGAGCCCATTACGACACCGTTCTGGAGTCCAATTTCTCGGCCCATTTCCAATCAACCTGCCAAATTTTAATCCATTCCGGCACCGTCACGACAAATGACAAAATTGCCCCTGGTGTGGTTTTTCATTCCTAAATTTCTCGGAGCCGTTTCCAATCAACCTGCCAAATTTCAGCCCATTCCGACACCGTCGCGACAAATGACAAAATTGCCACTGGTGCGATTTTTGTTTGTTAAATTTCTCAGGCCGTTTCCAATCAACTTGCCAAATTTCAGCTCATTTCGACACCGTTCGCGAGTCCAATTTTTCGGGCCGTTTCAAATCAACCTGCCAAATTTTAGATCATTCCGACACCGTAGTGACAAATGGTAAAATCGCCCCCGGTGAGATTTTTCTTTGTTAAATTTCTCGGGCCGTTTCCAATCAACCTACCAAATTTCAGTCCATTCCGATACTATTGCGACAAATGACAAAATGACCCCCGGTGCAATTTTTCTTTGTTAAATTTCTCGGGCTGTTTACAATCAGCCTACAAATTTCAGCCAATTCCAACAACGTCTTGATAAATGACAAAATTGCCCACTGTGTGATTTTTCTTTGTTAAATTTCTCGAGCTATTTCCAATCAACCTGCCAAATTTCAGCCCATTCCAACACGTTCCCAAGTCCAATTTCTCGGGCCGTTTCCAATCAACCTGCCAAATTTCAGCCCATTTCGACACCGTCGCGACAAATGACAAATTTGCCCAAGTGCAATTGTTCTTTGTTAAATTTCTCGGGCCGTTTCCAATCAACCTACCAAATTTCAGCCCCTTCCGACACTGTTCTGCAGTCCAATTTCTTGGGTCGTTTCCCATAAACCTGCAAAATTTCAGTCCATTCGGACACCGTCGCAACAAATGACAAAATTGCCCCAGGTGCGATTTTTCATTCTTAAATTTCTCGGGCCATTTCCAATCAACCTATCAAATTTTAGCCCATTTCGACACCGTTCCCGAGTCTAATTTCTCTGGTCGTTTCCAATCCACCTACCAAATTTCAGTGCATTCCGACAAGGTCGCGACAAATGACAAAATTGTCCTTGGTGCGGTTTTTCTTCGTTAAATTTTTCGCACCGTTTCCATTCAACTTGCCAAATTTCAGGCCATTCCGACACTGTTCCTGAGTCCGATTTCTGGGGCCATTTCCAAACAACTAGCTAAATTTCATTCCATTCCGACACCGTTGCGAAATATGACAAAACAGCCTCTGGTGTGATTTTTCTTTGTTAAATTTCTTGGGCCGTTTTCAATCAACCTGCCAAATGCCAGCACAATCCGACACCGTTCCGAAGAGCAATTTCTCGGGCCGTTTCCAATCGACCTGCCAAATTTCAGCCGATTTCGACACCGTCGCGACAAATGACAAAATTGCCCTTGGTGTGATTTTTCTTTATTGAATTTCTCGGGTGGTTTCCAATCAACCAGCCAAATTTCAGTCCAATTTCTCGTGCCGTTTCTAATCAACATGCCAAATTTCAGCCCATTACGACACCGTCGCGGCAAATGACAAAATTGCCCCTGGTGTGATTTTTCTTTATTAAATTTCTCGGGCCGTTTCCAACCAACCTGCCAAATTTCAGCCAATTTCGACACTGTTCCAGAGTCCAATTTCTCAGGCCAATTCCAATCAGCCTACCAAATTTCAGACCATTTCGACACCGCCGCGACAAATGACAAAATTACCCCTGGTGCGATTTTTCTTTCTTAAATTTCTCGGGCCGTTTCCAATCAACCTGCCAAATTTCAGCCCATTCCGACATCCTCGCGACAAATGATAAAATTGCCCCTGGTGCGATCTTTCTTTGTTAAATTTCTCGGACCATTTCCAGTCAACCTGCCAAATTTTAGCCCATTCCGACACAGTTGCGGCAAATGACAAAATTGCCCCTGGTGTAGTTTTTCTTTTTTAAACTTCTTCAGCCGTTTCCAATCAACCTGTCAAATTTCAGCCCATTCCGACACCGTTCGGGATTCCAAATTCTCAGGTCGTTTCCAATCAACCTGCCAAAATTTAGTCCATTTCGACACCGCGCGACAAATGACAAAATTGTCCCTGGTGCGGTTTTTCATTCTAAAATTTCTCGGAGTTGTTTCCAACCAACCTGCCGAATTTCAGCCCATTTCGACACCGTTCCTAACTCCAATTTATCGAGCCGTTTCTAATCAACCAGTCAAATTTCAGACCATTCCGACGCCGCCGTGACAAATGACAAAATTGCCACTGGTGCGATTTTTCTTTGTTAAATTTCTCGAGCCGTTTCCAATCAACCTACCAAATTTCAGTCCAATTTCTCGGTTCATTTCCAATCAACCTACCAAATTTCAGCCCATTCCGACACCGTCGCGACAAACGAAAAAATTGCCACTAGTGCGATTTTTCTTTGTTAAATTTCTCGAGCCATTTCCAATCAATCTTCCAAATTTCAGTCCAATTTCTCGGGCCGTTTCCTTTCAACCTGCCAAATTTCAGCCCATTCCGACACCGTCGCGACAAATGAAAGAATGACCCCCAGTGCAGTTTTTCTTTCTTAAATTTCCCGGGCTGTTTGCAATCAACCTGCCAAATTTCAGCCATTTCGACACCGTCTGGACAAATGATAAAATTGCCCCTGGTGTGGTTTTTCATTGTTAAATTTCTCGGGCCGTTTCCAATCAACCAGCCAAATTTCAGCCCATTCTGGCACCGTTCCTGAGTCCAACTTCTCGGGCCGTTTCCAATCAACCTGCCAAATTTCAGCCAATTCGGACAATGTCGCGACAAATGAAAAAATTGCCCATTGTGCAATTTATCTTTGTTAAATTTCTCAGGCTGTTTCAAATCAACGTGCCAAATTTCAGCCCATTCCAACACCTTTCTGCAGTCCAATTTCTCGGGCCATTTCCAATAAACTTGCAAAATTTCGGTCCATTCCGACGCTGTCGTGACAAATGAAAAAATTGCCCTTGGTACGATTTTTCATTCTTAAATTTCTCGGGCTGTTTCCAATCAACCAGCCAAATTTTAGCCCATTTCGACACCGTTCCTGAGTCCAATTTCTCTGGCCATTTCCAATCAACCTGCCAAATTTCAGCCCATTCCGACACCATCGCGACAAATGACATAATTGCCCCTGGTGCGGTTTTTCTTTGTCAAATTTTTCGGGCCGTTTCCAATCAACCTGCCAAATTTCAGCCGATTTCGACACTGTTCCAAAGTCTAATTTCTTGGGTCGTTTCCAATAAGCCTGCCAAATTTTAGACCATTTCGACACCGCCGCGACAAATAACAAATTTGCCCCTAGTGCGATTTTTCTTTGTTAAATTTCTCGGGCCGTTTCCAATCAACCAGCCAAATTTCAGTCCAATTTCTCGGGCGTGCCAAATTTCAGCCCATTCCCACACCGTCGCGGGAAATGACAAAATTACCCCTGGTGTGATTTTCCTTTGTTAAATTTCTCGGGCCATTTCCAACCAACCTGCCAAATTTCAGCCAATTTCGACACTGTTCCTGAGTCCAATTTCTCGGATCAAATCCAATCAGCCCGCTAAATTTCAGACCATTCCGACACCGTCGCAACAAATGACAAAATTGCCCCTGGTGCGGTTTTTCTTTGTTAAATTTCTCGGGCCGTTTCCAATCAACTTGCCAAATTTCTGCCCATTCCGACACCGTCGCGACATATGACAAAATGCCCCCCGGGACGCTTTTTCTTTATTAAATTTCTAGGGCCGTTTACAATCAACCTGCCAAATTTCAACCCATTCCGACATCGTCGCAACAAATGACAAAATTGCCCCTGGTGCGATTTTTCTTTGTTAAATTTCTCGGGCCGTTTCCAATCAACCTGCCAAATTTAAGCCCATTACGACACAGTTACGGCAAATGACAAAATTGCCCCTGGTGCAGTTTTTCTTTGTTAAACTTCTTCGGCCGTTCCCAATCAACCTGTCAAATTTTAGCCCATTCCGACACCGTTCGGGATTCCAAATTCTCGGGCCGTTTCCAATCAACCTGCCAATTTTAGTCCATTCCAACACCACGCGACAAATGACAAAATTGTCCTTGGTGCGGTTTTTCAATCTTAAATTTCTCAGAGCCGTTTCCAATCAACCTGCCAAATTTCAACCCATTCCAGCGCCGTCGCGACAAATGACAAAATCGCCCCTTGTGCGATTTTTCTTTGTTAAATTTTTCATGCCGTTTCCAATCAACCTATCAAATTTCAGCCCAATTCGACACTGTTCTAAAGTCGAATTTCTTGGGCTATTTCCAAACAACCTGCCAATTTCAGCCCATTCCGACACAGTTACGACCAATGACAAAATTGCCCCTGGTACGATTTTTCTTTGTTAAATTTCTAAGGCCGATTTCAATCAACCTGCCAAATTCCAGAATATTTCGACACCATTCCTGAGTCCAATTTCTGGAGCCGTTTCCAATCAACCTACCGAATTTCAGCCCATTCCGACACCGTCGTGACAAATGGCAAATTGTCCCTGGTGCGATTTTTTTCTATGTTAAATTTCTCGAGCCGTTTCCAATCAACATGCAAAATTTCGGTCCAATTTCTCGGTCATTTCCAATCAACCTACCAAATTTCAGCTCATTCCAACACCGTCGCGATAAATGACAAAATTGCCCCTGTGCGGTTTTTCGTTGTTAAATTTCTCGAGCCATTTCCAATCAATCTGCCAAATTTCAGTACAATTTCTCGGCCCATTTCCAATCAACATGCCAAATTTCAACCTATTCCGACACCGTCGCGAGAAATGACAAAATTGCCCCCGGTGTGATTTTTCTTTGTTAAATTTCTCGGGCCGTTTCCAACCAACCTGCCGAATTTAAGCCCATTTCGACACCGTTCCAGACTCCAATTTCTCGGGCCGTTTCCAATCAACCTGCCAAAGTTCAGACCATTTTGATGCCAATGCGACAAATGACAAAATTGCAATTGGTGCGATTTTTCTTTGTTAAATTTCTCGAGCCGTTTCCAATCAACCTGCCAAATTTCAATCCAATTTCTCGGTTCATTTCCAATCAACCTACCAAATTTCAGCCCATTCTGACACCGTCGCGACAAATGACAAAATTGCCCCTGGTGCGATTTTTCTTTGTTAAATTTCTCGAGCCATTTCAAATCAATCTGTCAAATTTCAATCTAATTTCTCGGGCCGTTTCCAATCAACCTGCCAAATTTCAGCCTATTCTGACACCGTCGCGACAAATGGTAGAATGACCCCCGGTGCGGTTTTTCTTTGCTAAATTTCTCGGGCTGTTTACAATCAACCTGCCAAATTTTAGCCCATTCTGACACCATCTTGACAAATGACAAAATTACCCCTGGTGCTGTTTTTCTTTGTTAAATTTCTCGGGCCATTTCCAATCAACCTGCCAAATTTCGGCCCATTCCTGCACCGTTCCTAAGTCCAATTTCTCGGGCCATTTCCAATCAACCTGCCAAATTTTAGCCCATTCGGACACCGTCGCGATAAATGAAAAAATTGCCCCCAGTGCGATTTATCTTTGTTTAAATTTCTCGAGCCGTTTCCAATCAACTTGCAAAATTTCAGCCCATTCTGACACCATTCTGCAGTCAAATTGTCCGGGCCGTTTCCAATAAACTTGCAAAATTTCAGTCCATTCGCGACAAATGACAAAATTGCCCCTGGTGCAATTTTTCATTCTTAAATTTCTCGGGCCGTTTCCAATTTGAGCCCATTCCGACACCATCGCGACAAATGACATAATTGCCCCTAGTGTGGTTTTTCTTTGTCAAATTTTTGGGCCGTTTCCAATCAACCTGCCAAAATTTACCCCATTCCGACACCGTTCCCGAGTCCAATTTCTGGGGCCATTTCCAAACAACCTGCCAAATTTCGGCCCATTCCAACACCGTTGAGACAAATGACAAAATTAACCCTGGTGCGGTTTTTCATTGTTGAATTTCTCGAGCTGTTTCCAATCAACCTACAAAATTTCAGTCCAATTTCTCGGCCATTTCCAATCAACCTGCCAAATTTCAGCCCATTCCGATACCGTTACGACAAATGACAAAATTACCCCTGATGCGATTTTTCTTTGTTAAATTTCTCGAGCCATTTCCAATCAATCTGCCAAATTTCTGTCCAATTTTTCGGGCCATTTCGAATCAGCATGCCAAATTTCAGCCCATTCAGATACCGTCGTGATAAATGACAAAATTGCGCCTGGTGTGATTTTTCTTTGTTAAATTTCCCGGGCTGTTTCCAACCAACCTGCCAAATTTCAACCCATTTCATCACCGTTCCAGACTCCAATTTCTCAGGCCGTTTCCAATCAACCTGCCAAATTCAAGACCATTCTGACACCGTCTCGAAAAATGACAAAATTGCCCCTGGTGCGATTTTTCTTTATTAAATTTCTCCGGCCGTTTCCAATCAACCTGCTAAATTTCAGCCCATTCCGACACCGTCACGACAAATGACAAAATTACCCGTGGTGCGATTTTTCTTTGTTAAATTTCTCGAACCGTTTCCAATCAACTTGTAAAATTTCAATCCAAATTCTCGGGCCGTTTCCAATCAACCTGCCAAATTTCATTCCATTCTGACACCGTTGCGACAAATGACAAAATTGCTCCTGGTGCGGTTTTTCATTCTTAAATTTCTCGGAGCTGTTCTAATCAACCTGCCAAATTTCAACCCATTCCGACACCGTCGCGACAAATGACAAAATTGCCCCTGGTATGGTTTTTCTTTGTTAAATTTTTCGTGCCATTTCCAATCAACCTGCCAAAGTTTAGCCCAATCCGACACCGTTCTCGAGTCCAATTTCTTGGGCCATTTCCAAATAACCTGCCAAATTTCAGATCATTTCGACACCGTTGCGACAAATGACAAAATTGTCCCTGGTACGATTTTTCTTTGTTAAATTTCTAGGGCCGTTTTCAATCAACCTGCCAAATTCCAGAACATTCCGACATTGTTCCTGAGTCCAATTTCTCGGGTCGTTTCCAATCAATATGCCAAATTTCAGTCCATTCCGACACGTTCACGACAAATGACAAAATAGCGCCTGGTGCGATTTTTTTTTTGTTAAATTTCTCGGGCCATTTCCAACTAACCTGCCAAATTTCAGCCCATTTTGACACAGTTCCCGAGTCCAATTCTCTCGGGCTATTTCTAATCAACCTACCAAATTTCAGACCATTCTGACACCGTCACACCAAATGACTAAATTACCCCTGGTGCGATTTTTCTTTATTAAATTTCTCGGGTCATTTCCAATCAACCTGCCAAATTTCAGTCCAATTTCTCGGGCCGTTTACAATCAACCTGCCAAATTTCAGCCCATTCGGATACCGTCGCGACAAATGAAAAAATTGCCCTTGGCGCGATTTTTCTTTGTTAAATCTCTCCGGCCGTTTCCGATCAACCTGGCAAATTTTAGCCCATTCCGAAACCATTCCAGAGTCCAATTTCTCTAGCCGTTTCCAATCAACCTGCCAAATTTTAGCCCATTCCGACACCATCGCGACAAATGACAAAATTGCCCCTAGTGCGCCTTTTCTTTGTTAAATTTTTCCGGCTGTTTCCAATCAACTTGCCAAATTTCAGCCCATTTCGACACAGTTCCCAAGTCCAATTTCTCGGGCCGTTTCTAATCAACCTGCCAAATTTCAGACCATTCCGACACCACCGCGCCAAATGACCAAATTGCCCCTGGTGCGATTTTTCTTTGTTAAATTTCTCGGGCCGTTTCCAATCAACCTGCCAAATTTCAATCCAATTTCTCGGGCCATTTCCAATCAACCTGCCAAATTTTAGCCCATTCGAACACCGTCACGACAAATGAAAAAATTGTCCCTGGTGCGATTTTTCTTTGTTAAATTTCTCCTGCCGTTTCCAACCAACCTGCCAAATTTCAGCCCATTCCGACACCATTCTACAGTCCAATTTCTTGGGCCGTTTCCAATAAACTTACGAAATTTCAGTCCATTCCGACAACGTCGCGACAAATGACAGAATTGCCCCTAGTGTGGTTTTTCATTCTTAAATATCTCGTGCCGTTTCCAATCAACCTGCCAGATTTTAGCCCATTCCAAAACCGTTCCTGAGTCCAATTTCTCTGGCCATTTCCAATCAACCTGCTAAACTTTAGCCCATTCTAACACCGTCGCGACAAATGACTAAATTGCCCCTGGTGTGGTTTTTCTTTGTTAAATTTCTCGAGCGGTTTCCAATCAACCTGCAAAATTACTGTCCAATTTCTCGGCCATTTCCAATCAACCTGCCCAATTTCAGCCCATTTCGACACAGTCAGGACAAATGACAAAATCGCCCCTGGTGCGATTTTTCTTTATTAAATTTCTCGAGCCATTTCCATTCAATCAGCCAAATTTCAATCCAATTTCTCGGGCCGTTTCCAATCAACATGCCAAATTTCAGCTCATACCGACATCGTCACGACAAATGATAAAATTGCCCCTAGTGTGATTTTTCTTTGTTAAATTTCTCGGGACGTTTCCAACTAACTTGCCAAATTTCAGCCTATTTCGACACCGTTCCAGACTCCAATTTCTCGTGCCATTTCCAATCAACCTGCCAAATTTCGGATCATTCCGACACCGTTTCGATAAATGACAAAATTGCCACAGGTGCGATTTTTCTTTGTTAAATTTCTCGGGCCGTTTCCAATCAACCTGCCAAATTTCAGCCCATTCCGACACCATCGCGACAAATGACAAAATGACCCCCGGTGCGATATTTCTTTATTAAATTTCTCGAGCCGTTTACAATCAACCTATCTAATTTCAGCCCATTCTGACATCATCGCGACAAATGACAATATTGCCCCTGGTGCGGTTTTTCTTTGTTAAATTTCTCGAGCTGTTTCCAATCAACCTGACAAATTTAAGACCATTCCAACACAGTTGCGACAAATGACAAAATTGCCCCTGGTGCGGTTTTTCTTGGTTATACTTCTCGGGCCATTTCCAATCAACCTATCAAATTTCAGCCCATTTCGACACCGTTCGGGAGTCCAAATCTTCGGGCCGTTTCCAATCAACCTGCCAAATTTCAGTCATTTTCGACACCGTCATCACAAATGACAAAATTGGTCCGGGTGTGATTTTTCATTCTTAAATTTCTCGGAGCCATTTCCAATCAACCTGCCAAATTTCAACCCATTCCGACATCGTCGCGACAAATAACAAAATTGCCCCTGGTGCGATTTTTCTTTGTTAAATTTTTCGTGCCATTTTCAATCAGCCTGCCAAAGTTTAGCCCAATCCGACACCGTTGGGCCATTTCCAAACAACCTGCCAAATTTCAGCACATTCCGACACTGTTGCGACAAATGACAAAATTGCCCCTGGTACGATTTTTCTTTGTTAAATTTCTCGGGCCGTTTTCAATCAACCTTCCAAATTCCAGAACATTCCAACATCGTTCCTGAGTCCAATTTCGCGGGCCCTTTACAATCAACATGCCAAATGTCAGCCCATTTTCGACACCTTCACGACAAATGACAAAATAGCGCCTGGTGCGATTTTTCTTTGTTAAATTTCTCGGGCCGTTTCCAACCAATCTGCTAAATTTAAGCCCATTTTGACACCGTTCCCGAGAACAATTTCTCGGGCCGTTTCCAATCACCCTGCTAAATTTCAGACCATTCCGACACCGCCGTAACAAATTATAAAATTGCCCCTGGTGCGATTTTTCTTTGTTAAATTTCTTGGGCCGTTTCCAATCAACCTGCCAAATTTCAACCCATTTGGACACCGTCGTAACAAATGAAAAAATTGCCCCTAGTGTGATTTTTCTTTGTTAAATTTCTCGGGCCGTTTACAAACGACCTGCCAAATTTCAGCCCATTCTGGCATCGTCGCGACAAATGACAAAATTGCCCCTGGTACTGTTTTTATTTGGTAAATTTCTCGGGTCGTTTACAATCCACCTGCCAAATTTCAGCCCACTTCGACACAGTTACGACAAATGACAAAAATGCCCCTGGTGCGGTTTTTCTTTGTTAAGCTTCTCGGGCCGTTTCCAATCAGCCTACCAAATTTCAGCCCATTACGACACCGTTCCGGAGTTCAATTTCTCGGCCCATTTCCAATCAACCTGCCAAATTTTAGTCCATTTCGGCACTGTCACGACAAATGACAAAATTACCCCTGGTGTGGTTTTTCATTCCTAAATTTCTCGGAGCCGTTTCCAATCAACCTGCCAAATTTCAGCCCATTCCGACACCATCGCGACAAATGACAAAATTGCCACTGGTGCGATTTTTCTTTGTTACATTTCTCAGGCCGTTTCCAATGAACCTGCCAAATTTCAGCTCATTTTGACACTGTTCGCGAGTCCAATTTCTCGGGCCGTTTCAAATCAACCTACCAAATTTCAGATCATTCCGACACCGTCGTGACAAATGGTAAAGTCGCCCCCAGTGCGATTTTTCTTTCTTAAATTTCTCGGGCCGTTTCCAATCAACCAGCCAAATTTCAGCCCATTCCGACACTATCGTAACAAATGACAAAATGACCCCTGGTGCAATTTTCCTTTGTTAAATTTCTCGGGCTGTTTACAATCAGCCTGCCAAATTTCAGCCAATTCCAACACCGTCTTGACAAATGACAAAATTACCCATGGTGTGGTTTTTCTTTGTTAAATTTCTCGAGCCATTTCCAATCGACCTGCCAAATTTTAGCCCATTCCAACACGTTCCCAAGTCCAATTTCTCAGGCCGTTTCCAATCAACCAGCCAAATTTCAGCCCGTTCCAACACCGTCGCGACAAATGACAAAATTGCCCCAGGAGCAATTTTTCTTTGTTCAATTTCTCGGGCCGTTTCCAATCAACCTACCAAATTTTAGCCCCTTCCGACACTGTTCCGCAATCCAATTTCTCGGGTCGTTTCCCATAAACCTGCAAAATTTCAGTCCATTCCGACACTGTCGCAACAAATGACAAAATTGCCCCTAGTGCGATTTTTCATTCTTAAATTTCTCGGGCCATTTCCAATCAACCTGTCAAATTTTAGCACATTTCGACGCCGTTCCCGAGTCCAATTTCTCTGGTCGTTTCCAATCCACCTACCAAATTTCAGTCCATTCCGACAAGGTCACGACAAATGACAAATTACCCCTGGTGCGGTTTTTCTTTGTTAAATTTTTCGCACCGTTTCCATTCAACTTGCCAAATTTCAGGCCATTCCGACACCGTTCCCGAGTTCGATTTCTGGGGCCATTTCCAAACAACCAGCTAAATTTTAGTCCATTCCGACACCGTTGCGACAAATGACAAAACAGCCTCTGGTGTGATTTTTCTTTGTTAAATTTCTTGGGCCGTTTTCAATCAACCTGCCAAATGCCAGCGCAATCCGACAATGTTCCCAAGTCCAATTTCTCGGGCCATTTCCAATCGACCTGCCAAATTTTAGCCTATTTCGACACCGTCGCAACAAATGACAAATTTGCCCTTAGTGCGATTTTTCTTTGTTAAATTTCTCGGGTGGTTTCCAATCAACCAGCCAAATTTCAGTCCAATTTCTCGTGCCGTTTCTAATTAACATGCCAAATTTCGGCCCATTCCGACATCGTCGCGACAAATGAGAAAATTGCCCCTGGTGTGATTTTACTTTGTTAAATTTTTCGGGCCGTTTCCAACCAACCTGCCAAATTTCGGCCAATTTCGACATTGTTCCAGAGCCCAATTTCTCAGGCCAATTCCAATCAGCCTGCCAAATTTCAGACCATTCCAACACCGCCGCGACAAATGACAAAATTGCCCCTGGTGCGATTTTTCTTTCTTAAATTTCTCGGGCCGTTTCCAATCAACCTGCCAAATTTCAGCCCATTCCGACATCCTCGCGACAAATGACAAAATTGCCCCTGGTGCGATCTTTCTTTGTTAAATTTCTCGGGCCGTTTCCAATCAACCTGCCAAATTTTAGCCCATTCCGATACAGTTGCGGCAAATGACAAAATTGCCCCTAGTGTAGTTTATCTTTGTTAAACTTCTTCAGCCGTTTCCAATCAACCTGTCAAAATTCAGCCCATTCCGACACCGTTCGGGATTCCAAATTCTCGGGCCATTTCCAATCAACCTGCCAAATTTTAGTCCATTTCAACACCGCGCGACAAATGACAAAATTGTCCCTGGTGCGGTTTTTCATTCTTAAATTTCTCGGAGTTGTTTCCAACCAACCTGTCGAAATTCATCCCATTTCGACACCGTTCCTAACTCCAATTTCTCGAGCTGTTTCCAATCAACCAATCAAATTTCAGACCATCCCGACGCTGTCGTGACAAATGACAAAATTGCCACTGGTGCGATTTTTCTTTGTTAAATTTCTCGAGCCGTTTCCAATCAACCTGCCAAATTTCAGTCCAATTTCTCAGTTCGTTTCCAATCAACCTACCAAATTTCAGCCCATTCCGACACCGTCGCGACAAATGAAAAAATTGCCCCTAGTGCGATTTTTCTTTGTCAAATTTCTCGAGCCATTTCCAATCAATCTTCTAAATTTCAGTTCAATTTGTCGGGCCGTTTCCTTTCAACCTGCCAAATTTCAGCCCATTCCGACACCGTCGCGACAAATGACAGAATGACCCCCAGTGCAGTTTTCCTTTCCTAAATTTCCCGGGCTGTTTGCAATCAACCTGCCAAATTTCAGCCCATTCCGACACTGTCTAAACAAATGAGAAAATTGCCCCAGGTGTGGTTTTTCATTGCTGAATTTCTCAGGCCGTTTCCAATCAACCAGCCAAATTTCAGCCAATTCGGACACCGTCGCGACAAATGAAAAAATTGCCCATTGTGCGATTTATCTTTGTTAAATTTCACGGGCCGTTTCCAATCAACGTGCCAAATTTCAGCCCATTCCAGCACCTTTCTGCAGTCCAATTTCTCAGGCCATTTCCAATAAACTTGCAAAATTTCGGTCCATTCCAACGCTATCGCGACAAATGAAAAAATTGCCCTTGGTATGATTTTTCATTCTTAAATTTCTCGGGCTGTTTCCAATCAACCAGCCAAATTTTAGCCCATTTCGACACCGTTACTGAGTCCAATTTCTCTGGCCGTTTCCAATCAACCTGCCAAATTTTAGCCCATTTCGACACCATCGCGACAAATGACATAATTGCCCCGGGTGCAGTTTTTCTTTGTCAAATTTTTCGGGCCGTTTACAATCAACCTGCCAAATTTCAGCCAATTTCGACACTGTTCCAAAGTCCAATTTCTCGGGTCGTTTCCAATCAGCCTGCCAAATTTTATACCATTTCGACACCGCCGCAACAAATGACAAAATTGCCCCAGGTGCGATTTTTCTTTGTAAATTTCTCGGGCCGTTTCCAATCAACCGGCCAAATTTCAGCCCATTCCGACACCGTCGCAACAAAAGATAAAATTGCCAGTGGTGCGATTTTTCTTTGTTAAATTTCTCGGACCGTTTCCAATCAACCTGCCAAATTCAGTCCAATTTCTCGGGTAGTTTCCAATCAATCGGCCAAATTTCAGCCCATTCCGACACCGTCGCGACAAATGGCAGAATGACCCCCGTTGCGATTTTTCTTTGTTAAATTTCTTGGGCAGTTTACAATCAACCTGCCAAATTTCAGCCCATTCCGACACCGTCTTGGCAAATGACAAAATTGTCCCTGGTGCGATTTTTCTTTGTTAAATTTCTCGGGCCATTTCCAATCAACCTGCAAAATTTCAGCCCATTTCGGCATTGTTCCTGAGTCCAATTTCTCGGGCCGTTTCCAATCAACCTGCCAAATTTCAGCCCATTCGGACACCGTCACGACAAATGAAAAAATTGCCCCTTGTGTGATTTTTCTTTGTTAAATTTCTTGGGCCGTTTCCAATCAACCTACCAAATTTCAGTCCATTCTGACACCGTTCTGTAGTCCAATTTCTCGGGCCGTTTCCAATAAACTTGCAAAATTTCAGTCCATTCCGACACCGTCGCGACAAATGACAAAATTGCCCCTGGGGCAGTTTTTCATTCTTAAATTTCTCGGGCCGCTTCCAATCAACCTGCCAAATTTTAGCCCCTTTCGACACCGTTCCAGAGTCCAATTTCTCGAGTCGTTTCCAATTCACCTGCCAAATTTCAGTCCATTCCGACACCGTCGCGACAAATGAAAAAATTGCCCCTAGTGTGGTTTTTCTTTGTCAAATTTTTCGGGCCAACTCCAATCAACCTACCAAATTTTAGCCCATTCCGACTACGTTCCCGAGTCCAATTTCTGGGGCCATTTCCAAACAACCTGCAAAATTTCGGCCCATATCGACACCGTTGAGACAAATGACAAAATTGCCCATGGTGCGGTTTTTCTTTGTTAAATTTCTCAAGCCGTTTCCAATCAACCTTCAAAATTTCAGTCCAATTTCTCGGCCATTTCCAATCAACCTGCCAAATTTCAGCCCATTCCGATACCGTCGCGACAAATGACAAAATTACCCCTGGTGCGATTTTTCTTTGTTAATTTTCTCGAGCCATTTCCAGTCAATCTGCCAAATTTCAATCCAATTTCTCAGGCAGTTTCCAATCAACATGCCAAATTTCAGCCCATTCCGACACCGTCGTGACAAATGACAAAATTGTCCCTGGTGTGATTTTTCTTTATTAAATTTCTCGGGCCGTTTCCAACCAACCTGCCAAATTTCAACCCATTTCGACACCGTTCTAGACTCCAATTCTCTCGGGCCATTTCCAATCAACCTGCCAAATTCCAGACCATTCCGACACCGCCACGACAAATGACAAAATTACCACTGGTGCGATTTTTATTTCTTAAATTTCTCGGATCGTTTCCAATCAACCTGCAAAATTTTAGCCCATTCCAACACCGTCGCGATAAATGACAAAATAAACCCAGGTGTGGTTTTTCTTTATTAAAATTCTCAGGCCGTTTACAATCAACCCACCAAATTTCAACCCATTCCGACATCATGGCGACAAATGACAAAATTGCCCCTGGTGTGGTTTTTCTTTGTTAAACTTCTCGGGCCGTTTCCAATCAACCTGTCAGATTTCAGCCCATTCCGACACCGTTCGGGAGTCCAAATTCTCGGGCCGTTTCCAATCAACCTGCCAAATTTCAGTCCATTGTGACCCCGTCGCGACAAATGACAAAATTGCTCCTGGTGCGATTTTTCATTCTTAAATTTCTCGGAGCCGTTTCCAATCAACTTGCCAAATTTCAACCCATTCTGACACAGTCGCGACAAATGACAAAATTGACCCTAGTACGATTTTTCTTTGTTAAATTTTTCGTACCATTTCCAATCAACCTGCCAAAGTTCAGCCCAATCTAACATCGTTCTCGAGTCCAATTTCTTGGGCCATTTCCAAACAACCTGCCAAATTTCTGCCCATTTCGACACGTAGCGACAAATGACAAAATTGCCCCTGGTACGATTTTTCTTTGTTAAATTTCTCGGGCCGTTTTCAATCAACCTGCCAAATTTCAGAACATTTCGACACTGTTCCTGAGTCCAATATCTCGGGCTGTTTCCAATCAACATACCAAATTTCAGTCCATTCCGACACGTTCGCGACAAATGACAAAATTGCGCCTAGGAAGATTTTTCTTTGTTAAATTTCTCGGGCCGTTTCCAACCAACCTGCTAAATTTCAGCCCATTTCGACACAGTTCCCGAGTCCAATTTCTCGGGCCTTTTCTAGTAAACCTGCCAAATTTCAGACCATTCAGACACCGCCGCGCGAAATGACCAAATTGCCCCTGGTGCAATTTTTCTTTGTTAAATTTCTCGGGCCGTTTTAAATTAACCTGCCAAATTTAAGCCCATTCAGACACCGTTGTGACAAATGAAAAAATTGCCCCTGGTGTGATTTTTCGTTGTTAAATTTCTCCGACTCTTTCCAATCAACCTGCCGAATTTCATCCCATTTCAACACCGTTCTGCCGTCCAATTTCTCGGGCCGTTTCCAATAAACTTGCAAAATTTCAGTCCATTCCGACACTGTCGCGACAAATGACAAAATTGCCCCTGGTGCGGTTTTTCATTCTTAAATTTCTCAAGCCGTTTCCAATCAACATGCCAAATTTTAGCCCATTTCGACACCGTTCCTGGGTCCAATTTCACTAGTCGTTTCCAATCAACCTGCCAAATTTCAGCCCATTCCGACACTATCGTGACAAATGAAATAATTGCCCCTGGTGCGATTTTTCGTCGTCAAAATTTTTGGGCCATTTCCAATCAAACTACCAAATCTCAGCCCATTTCGACACCGTTCCCGAGTCCAATTTCTGGGGCCATTACCAAACAACCTACCAAATTTCGGCCCATTCCGACACCATTGAGACAAATGACAAAATTGCCCCTGGTGAGGTTTTTCTTTGTTAAATTTCTCGAGCCGTTTCCAATCAACATGCAAAATTTCAGTCCAATATCTTGGCCATTTCCAATCAACCTGCAAAATTTTAGCCCATTCCGAAATCGTCGCGACAAATGACAAAATTGTCCCTGGTGCGGTTTTTCTTTGTTAAATTTCTCGAGCCATTTCCAATCAATCTGCCAAATTTCAGTCCAATTTCTCGGGCCGTTTCCAATCAACATGCCAAATTTCAGCCCATTCCGACACCGTCGTGACAAATGACAAAATTGCCCCCGGTGTGATTTATCTTTGTTAAATTTCCCGGGCCGTTTCCAACTAACCTGCTAAATTTCAATCCTATTTCAACACCGTTCCAGACTCCAATTTCTAAGGCCGTTTCCAATCAACCTGCCAAATTCCAGACCATTCTGACATCGTCGCGAAAAATGACAAAATTGCTCCTGGTGCGATTTTTCTATGTTAAATTTCTCCGGCCGTTTCCAATCAACCTAACAAATTTCAGCCCATTCCGACACCGTCGCGACAAATGACAAAATTGCCCGTGGTGCGATTTTTCTTTGTTAAATTTCTCGGACCGTTTCCAATCAACTTGCCAAATTTCAGCCCCATTCCGACACCGTCGCGACAAATGACAGAATGACCCCCAGTGCGATTTTTCTTTGTTAAATTTCTCGGGCAGTTTACAATCAACCTGCCAAATTTCAACCCATTTCGACACCTCCATGACAAATGACAAAATTATCCCTGGTGTGGTTTTTAATTGTTAAATTTCTCGAGCCATTTCCAATCAACCTGCCAAATTTCAGCCCATTCCGGCACCGTTCCTGAGTCCAATTTATCGGGCCGTTTCCAATCAACTTGCCAAATTTCAGCATATTCGGACACCGTCGCTACAAATGAAAAAATTGCCCCTGGTGTGTTTTTTCTTTGTTAAATTTTTCGGGCTGTTTCCAATCAACCTGCCAAATTTCAGCCCATTCTGACACCGTTCTGCTGTTCAATTTCTCGGGTCGTTTCCAATAAACTTGCAAAATTTCAGTCCATTCCGACAACGTCGCGATAAATGACAAAATTGCCCCTGGTGCAGTTTTTCATTCTTAAATATCTCGGGCCGTTTCCAATCAACCTGCCAAATTTTAGCCCATTCCGAAACCGTTCCCGAGTCCAATTTCTCTGGCTGTTTCCAATCGACCTGCCAAATTTCAGCCCATTCCGACACCGTCGCGATAAATGACAAAATTGCCCCTGGTGCGATTTTTCTTAAATTTTTTGGGCTGTTTCCAATCAACTTGCCAAATTTCAGCCCATTTCGACACCGTTCCCGAGTCCAATTTCCGGGGCCATTTCCAAACAACCTGCCAAATTTCGGCCCATTCCGACACCGTCGCGACAAATGACAAAATTGCCCCTGGTGCGGTTTTTCTTTGTTAAATTTCTCAAGCGGTTTCCAATCAACTTGCAAAATTTCGGTCCAATTTCTCAGCTATTTCCAATCAACCTTCCAAATTTTAGCCCATTCCGACACCTTCGCGACAAATAACAAAATAGCTCTTGGTGCGATTTTTCTTTGTTGAATTTCTCGAGCCATTTCCAATCAATCTGCCAGATTTCAATCCAATTTCTCCGACTGTTTCCAATCAACATGCCAAATTTCAACCCATTCCGACATAATTGCGACAAATGCTAAAATTGCCCCTGGTGTGATTTTTCTTTGTTAAATTTCTCGAGCCATTTCCAATCAACCTGCCAAATTTCAGCCCATTCCGGCACCGTTCCTGAGTCCAATTTATCGGGCCATTTCCAATCAACTTGCCAAATTTCAGCCTATTCGGACACCGTCGCTACAAATGAAAAAATTGCCCCTGGTGTGTTTTTTCTTTGTTAAATTTCTTGGGCTGTTTCCAATCAACCTGCCAAATTTCAGCCCATTCTGACACCGTTCTGCTGTTCAATTTCTCGGGTCGTTTCCAATAAACTTGCAAAATTTCAGTCCATTCCGACAACGTCGCGACAAATGACAAAATTGCCCCAGGTGCAGTTTTTCAATCTTAAATATCTCGGGCCGTTTCCAATCAACCTGCCAAATTTTAGCCCATTCCGAAACCGTTCCCGAGTCCAATTTCTCTGGCTGTTTCCAATCGACCTGCCAAATTTTAGCCCATTCCGACACCGTCGCGATAAATGACAAAATTGCCCGTGGTGCGATTTTTCTTAAATTTTTTGGGCTGTTTCCAATCAACCTGCCAAATTTCAGCCCATTTCGACACCGTTCCCTAGTCCAATTTCCGGGGCCATTTCCAAACAACCTGCCAAATTTCGGCCCATTCCGACACCGTCGCGACAAATGACAAAATTGCCCCTGGTGCGGTTTTTCTTTGTTAAATTTCTCAAGCGGTTTCCAATCAACTTGCAAAATTTCGGTCCAATTTCTCAGCTATTTCCAATCAACCTTCCAAATTTTAGCCCATTCCGACACCTTCGCGACAAATAACAAAATAGCTCTTGGTGCGATTTTTCTTTGTTAAATTTCTCGAGCCATTTCCAATCAATCTGCTAGATTTCAATCCAATTTCTCCGACTGTTTCCAATCAACATGCCAAATTTCAACCCATTCCGACATCATTGCGAGAAATGATAAAATTGCCCCTGGTGTGATTTTTCTTTGTTAAATTTCTCGAGCCATTTCCAATCAACCTGCCAAATTTCAGCCCATTCCGGCATCGTTCCTAAGTCCAATTTATCGGGCCGTTTCCAATCAACTAGCCAAATTTCAGCCTATTCGGACACCGTCGCTACAAATGAAAAAATTGCCCCTGGTGTGTTTTTTCTTTGTTAAATTTCTCGGGCTGTTTCCAATCAACCTGCCAAATTTCAGCCCATTCCGACACCGTTCTGCTGTTCAATTTCTCGGGTCGTTTCCAATAAACTTGCAAAATTTCAGTCCATTCCGACAACGTCGCGACAAATGACAAAATTGCCCCTGGTGCAGTTTTTCATTCTTAAATATCTCGGGCCGTTTCCAATCAACCTGCCAAGTTTTAGCCCATTCCAAAACCGTTCCTGAGTCCAATTTCTCTGGCTGTTTCCAATCGACCTGCCAAATTTTAGCCCATTCCGACACCGTCGCGATAAATGACAAAATTGCCCGTAGTACGATTTTTCTTAAATTTTTTGGACTGTTTCCAATCAACCTGCCAAATTTCAGCCCATTTCGACACCGTTCCCGAGTCCAATTTCCGGGGCCATTTCCAAACAACCTGCCAAAATTTCGGCCCATTCCAACACCGTCGCGACAAATGACAAAATTGCCCCTGGTGCGGTTTTTCTTTGTTAAATTTCTCAAGCGGTTTCCAATCAACTTGCAAAATTTCGGTCCAATTTCTCAGCTATTTCCAATCAACCTTCCAAATTTTAGCCCATTCCGACACCTTCGCGACAAATAACAAAATAGCTCTTGGTGCGATTTTTCTTTGTTAAATTTCTCGAGCCATTTCCAATCAATCTGCCAGATTTCAATCCAATTTCTCCGACTGTTTCCAATCAACATGCCAAATTTCAACCCATTCCGACATCGTTGCGACAAATGATAAAATTGCCCCTGGTGTGATTTTTCTTTGTTAAATTTCTTGAGCCATTTCCAATCAACCTGCCAAATTTCAGCCCATTCCGGCACCGTTCCTGAGTCCAATTTATCGGGCCGTTTCCAATCAACTTACCAAATTTCAGCATATTCGAACACCGTCGCTACAAATGAAAAAATTGCCCCTGGTGTGTTTTTTCTTTGTTAAATTTCTCGGGCTGTTTCCAATCAACCTGCTAAATTTCAGCCCATTCCGACACCGTTCTGCTGTTCAATTTCTCGGGTCGTTTCCAATAAACTTGCAAAATTTCAGTCCATTCCGACAATGTCGCGACAAATGACAAAATTGCCCCTGGTGCAGTTTTTCATTCTTAAATATCTCGGGCCGTTTCCAATCAACCTGACAAATTTTAGCCCATTCCGAAACCGTTCCGGAGTCCAATTTCTCTTGCTGTTTCCAATCGACCTGCTAAATTTTAGCCCATTCTGACACCGTCGCGATAAATGACAAAATTGCCCCTGGTGCGATTTTTCTTAAATTTTTCGGGCTGTTTCCAATCAACCTGCCAAATTTCAGCCCATTTCGACACCGTTCCCGAGTCCAATTTTCGGGGCCATTTCCAAACAACCTGCCAAATTTCGGCCCATTCCGACACCGTCACGACAAATGGCAAAATTGCCCCTGGTGCGGTTTTTCTTTGTTAAATTTCTCAAGCGGTTTCCAATCAACTTGCAAAATTTCGGTCCAATTTCTCAGCTATTTCCAATCAACCTTCCAAATTTTAGCCCATTCCGACACCTTCGCGACAAATAACAAAATAGCCCTTGGTACGATTTTTCTTTGTTAAATTTCTCGAGCCATTTCCAATCAATCTGCCAAATTTCAATCCAATTTCTCCGACTGTTTCCAATCAACATGCCAAATTTCAACCCATTCCGACATCGTTGCGACAAATGATAAAATTGCCCCTGGTGTGATTTTTCTTTGTTAAATTTCTCGGGCCATTTCCAACCAACTTGCCAAATCTCAGCCCATTTCGACACTGTTCCAGACTCCAATTTCTCGGCCCGTTTCCAATCAACCTGCCAAATTTCAGACCATTCCGACACCTCTTCAACAAATGACAAAATTGCCACTGGTCTGACTTTTCTTGTTAAATTTCTCGAGCCGTTTCCAATCAACCTGCAAAATTTCAGCCCATTCCGACACCGTCGTGACAAATGACAAAATGACCCCCGGTGCGGTTTTTCTTTATTAAATTTCTCGGGCCGTTTACAATCAACCTGTCAAATTTCAGCCCCTTCCGACACTTCGCGACAAACGACAATATTGCCCCTGGTGCGGTTTTTCTTTGTTAAATTTTCGGGCCGTTTCCAATCAACCTGCCCAATTTCAGCCCATTCCAACACAGTTGCGACAAATGACAAAATTGCCCCTAGTGCGGTTTTTCTTTGTTAAATTTTCGGGCCGTTTCCAATCAACCTGCCAAATTTCATTCCATTCTGACACCATCGCGACAAATGACAAAATTGCTCCGGGCGCGATTTTTCATTCTTAAATTTCTCGGAGCCGTTTCCAATCAACCTGCCAAATTTCAACCCATTCCGAAACCGTCGCGACAAAAGACAAAATTGCCCCTGGTGCGGTTTTTCTTTGTTGAATTTGTCGTACCATTTTCAATCAACCTGCCAAAGTTCAGCCCCATCCGAAACCGTTCTTGAGTCCAATTTCTTGGGCCCTTTCCAAACAACCTGCCAAATTTCAGCCCATTCCGACACTGTTGCGACAAATGACAAAATTGCCCCTGGTATGATTTTTCTTTGTTAAATTTCTCGGGCCGTTTTCAATCAACCTGCCAAATTTCAGCCCATTCCGACACTGTTGCGACAAATGACAAAATTGCCCCTGGTATGATTTTTCTTTGTTAAATTTCTCGGGCCGTTTTCAATCAACCTGCCAAATTCCAGAACATTCTGACATCGTTCCTGAGTCCAATTTCTCAGGCCGTTTACAATCAACATGCCAAATTTCAGCCCATTCCGACACCTTCACGACAAATGACAAAATTGCGCCTGGTGCGATTTTTCTTTGTTAAATTTCTCGGGCCGTTTACCAACCTGCCAAATTTTAGCCCATTTTGACACCGTTCCGGAGTACAATTTCTGGGGCCATTTCCAATCAACCTGCCAAATTTCAAAGCATTCCGACACCGCCGCGAAAAATGACAAAATTGCCCCTAGTTCGATTTTTCTTTGTTAAATTTCTTGGGCCGTTTCCAATCAACCTGCCAAATTTCAGTCCAATTTCTCGGGCCGTTTTCAATCAACTTGCCAAATTTCATCCCATTCGGACACCGTCGCGACGAATGAAAAAATTGCCCCTGGTGCGATTTTTCTTTGTTAAATTTCTCGGGCCGTTTACAATCAACCTGCCAAATTTCAGCCCATTCCAACATCGTCACGACAAATAAAAAAAATTGCCCCTGGTACGGTTTTTCTTTGTTAAATTTCTCGGGCTGTTACCAATCAATTTGTCAAATTTTAGCCCATTTCGACACGGTTGCGATAAATGACAAAATTGTCCCTGGTGCGATTTTTCTTTGTTAAACTTCTCGGGCCGTTTCCAACCAACCTGCCAAATTTTAGCCCATTACGACACCGTTCAGGAGTCCAATTTCTCGGCCCGTTTCCAATCAACCTGGCAAATTTCAATCCATTCCGACACCATCACGACAAATGACAAAATTGCCCCAGGTGTGGTTTTTCATTCCTAAATTTCTCGGAGCTGTTTCAAATCAACCTGCCAAATTTCAGCCCATTCCGACACCGTCGCAACAAATGACAAAATTGCCACTGGTGCGATTTTTCTATGTTAAATTTCTCGGGTCGTTTCCAATCAACCTGCCAAATTTCAACTCATTTCGACACCGTTCGGGAGTCCAATTTTTTGAGCCGTTTCCAATCAACCTGCCAAATTTTAGACCATTCCGACACCATCACGACAAATGACAAAATTGCCCCTGGTGCGTTTTTTCTCTGTTAAATTTCTTGGGCCGTTTCCAATCAATCTGCCAAATTTCAGCCCATTCCGACATCGTCGCGATAAATGACAAAATGACCCCCGGTGTAGTTTTTCTTTGTTAAATTTCTCGGGCCGTTTACAATCAACCTGCCAAGTTTCAGCCAATTCCGACGCTGTCTTGACAAATGACAAAATTGCCCCTGTTGCGGTTTTTCTTTTATAAATTTCTCGAGCCATTTCCAATCAACCTGCGAAAATTTAGCCCATTCCAACACCGTTCCCGAGTCCAATTTCTCGGGGCGTTCCCAATCAACCTGCCTAATTTCAGCCCATTCTGACACCGTCGCGACAAATGACAAAATTGCCCCTTGTACAGTTTTTCTTTGTTAAATTTCTCGGGCCGTTTCCAATTATCCCGCTAAATTTCAGCCCCTTTCGACACTGTTCCGTAGTCCAATTTCTCGGGACATTTCCAATAAACCTGCAAAATTTCAGTCCATTCCGACACCATCACAACAAATGACAAAATTGCCCCTGGTACGGTTTTTCATTCTTAAATTTCTCGGGCCGTTTCCAATCAACCTGCTAAATTTTAACCCATTTCGACACCATGCCCGAGTCCAATTTCTCTGGCCGTTACCAATCCACCTACCAAATTTCAGCCCATTCCGACACCGTCGCGACAAATGAAAAAATTTCCCCAAGTGCGGTTTTCCTTTGTTAAATTTTTCGCGCCGTTTCCATTCAGCTTGCCAAATTTCAGCCCATTTTGACACCATTCTCGAGTCCGATTTCTGGGGCCATTTCCAAACAACCTGCCAAATTTCAGTCCATTCCGACACCGTTGCGACAAATGACAAAATACCCTCTGGTGTGATTTTTCTTTGTTAAATTTCTCGGGCCGTTTTCAATCAACCTGCCAAATTCCAGCGCAATCCGATGCCGCTCCCGAGTCCAATTTCTCGGGCCGTTTCCAATTGACCTGCCAAATTTCAGCCGATTCCGACACCATCGCGACAAATGAGTAATTGCCCCTGGTGCAATTTTTCTTTGTTAAATTTCTCGGGCCGTTTCCAATCAACCAACCAAATTTCAGTCCAATTTCTCGTGCCGTTTCCAATCAACATGCTAAATTTCAGCCCATTCCAACACCGTCGCGACAAATGACAAAATTGCCCCTGGTGTGATTTTTCTTTGTTTAATTTCTCGGGCCATTTCCAACCAACCTACCAAATTTCGGCCAATTTCTACACTGTTCTAAAGTCCAATTTCTTGGGCCATTTCCAATTAGCCTACCAAATTTCAGACCATTCCGACACCGCCGCAACAAATAACAAAATTGCCCCTGGTGCGATTTTTCTTTCTTAAATTTCTCGGGCCGTTTCCAATCAACCAGCCAAATTTCAGTCCAATTTCTCGGGCATGCCAAATCTCAGCCCATTCTGACACCGTCGCGGAAAATGACAAAATTGCCCCTGGTGTGATTTTTCTTTGTTAAATTTCTCGAGCCGTTTCCAAACAACTTGCCAAATTTCAGCCAATTTCGACACTATTCCAGAGTCCAATTTCTCGAGCCAATTCCAATCAGCCTGCCAAATTTCAGACCATTCCGACACCACCGCGACAAGTGACAAAATTGCCCCTGGTGCGATTTTTCTTTGTTAAATTTCTCGGGCCGTTTCCAATCAACCTGCCAAATTTCTGCCCATTTCGACACCGTCGCGACATATGACAAAATGCCCCATGGTGCGATTTTTCTTTATTAAATTTCTCGGGCCGTTTACAATCAACCTGCCAAATTTCAGCCCATTCCGACATCGTCGCGACAAGTGACAAAATAGCCCGGGGTGCAATTTTTCTTTGTTAAATTTCTCAGGCCGTTTCCAATCAACCTGCAAAATTTCTTCCCATTCCCACACAGTTGTGGCAAATGACAAAATTACCCCTGGTGCACTTTTTCTTTGTTAAACTTCTCCTGCCATTTCCAATCAACCTGTCAAATTTCAGCCCATTTCGACACCGTTCGGGATTCCAAATTCTCTGGCCATTTCCAATCAACCTGCCAAATTTTAGTCCATTCCGACACCGCGCGATGAATGACAAAATTGTCCCTGGTGCGGTTTTTCATTCTTAAATTTCTCGGAGCAATTTCCAATCAACCTCCCAAATTTCAACCCATTCTGGCACCGTCGCGACAAATGACAAAATTGCACCTGGTGCGACTTTTCTTTGTTAAATTTTTCATGCCGTTTCCAATCGACCTGCTAAATTTCAGCCCAATTCGACACTGTTCTCGAGTCCAATTTCTTGGGCCATTTCTAAAAAACCTGCGAAAGTTCAGCCCATTCTGACATAGTTGCGACAAATGACAAAATTGCCCCTGGTGCGATTTTTCTTAGTTAAATTTCTAAGGCCGTTTTCAATCAACCTGCCAAATTCTAGAACATTTCGACACCGTTCCTGAGTCCAATTTCTTGGGCCGTTTCCAATCAACCTGCCAAATTTCAGCCCATTCTGACACCGTCGCTACAAATGGCAAATTGCCCCTGTGCGGTTTTTCTATGTTAAATTTCTCGGGCCGTTTCCAATCAATCTGCAAAATTTTAGTCCAATTTCTCGGCAATTTTCAACCTTCCAAATTTCAGCCCATTCTGACACCGTCGCGACAAATTACAAAATTGCCCCTGTGTGATTTTTCATTGTTAAATTTCTCGAGCCATTTTCGATCAATCTGCCAAATTTCAGTCCAATTTCTCGGCCCGTTTCCAATCAACATGCCAAATTTCAGTCCATTTTGACACCGTCGAGACAAGTGAAAAAATTGCCCTCGGTGTGATTTCTCTTTGTTAAATTTCTCGGGCCGTTTCCAACCAACCTGCCGAATATCAGCCCATTTTGACACCGTTCCAGACTTCAATTGCTCGGGCCACCGGCCAAATTTTAGACCGTTCCGATGTCGCCGCGACAAATGACAAAATTGTCACTGGTGCGATTTTTCTTTATTAAATTTCTCAAGCCGTTTCCAATCAACCTGCCAAATTTCAGTCCAATTTCTAGGTTCTTTTGCAATCAAACTACCAAATTTCAGCCTATTCCGACACCGTCGCGACAAATGACAAAATTGCCCGTGGTGTGATTTTTCATTGTTAAATTTTTGGAGCCATTTCCAATCATTCTGCCAAATTTTAGTCCAATTCCTCGGGCCGTTTCCAATCAACCTGCCAAATTTCAGCCCATTCCGACACCGTCGTGGCAAATGACAGAATGACCCCCGGTGCGGTTTTTCTTTGTTAAATTTCTCGGGCTGTTTACAATCAACCTGCCAAATTTCAGCCCATTCCGACACCGTCTTGACAAATGACAAAATTGCCCATGGTGCGGTTTTTCTTTGTTAAATTGCTAGGGCCATTTCCCATCAAACTGCCAAATTTCAGCCCATTCCAGCACCGTTCCTGAGTCCAATTTCTCGGGACGTTTCCAATCAACCTGCCAAATTTCAGCCCATTCCGACACCGTCGCGACAAATGAAAAAATTTCCCCTGGTGCGATTTATCTTTGTTAAATTTCTCGGGCCGTTTCCAATCAACCTGCCAAATTTCAGCCCATTTCGACACCATTCTGTAGTCCAATTACTCGGGCCGTTTCCGATAAACTTGCAAAATTTCAGTCCATTTCGACACCGTCGCGGCAAATGACAAAATTGCCCCTGGTGCGATTTTTCATTCTTAAATTTTTCGGGCCGTTTCCAATCAACCTGCCAAATTTTAACCCATTCCGACACCGATCCTGAGTCCAATTTCTTTGGCCGTTTCCAATCAACCTGCCAAATTTCAGCCCATTTCGACACCATCGCGACAAACGAAATAATTGCCCTTGGTGCAATTTTTCTTTGTCAAATTTTTTGGGTCGTTTCCAATCAACCTGCAAAATTTCAGCCCATTCCGACACCGTTCCGGAGTCCGATTTCTGGTAACATTTCCGAATAACCTACCAAATTTCGTCCCATTCTGACACCGTTGAGACAAATGACAAAATTGCCCCTGGTGCGGTTTTTCTTTGTTAAATTTCTCGAGCCGTTTCCAATCAACATGCAAAATTTCAGTCCAATTTCTCGGCCATTTCCAATCAACCTGCCAAATTTCAGCCCATTTCGATACCGTCACGACAAATGACAAAATTGCCCTGGGTGCGGTTTTTCTTTGTTAAATTTCTCGAGCCATTTCCAATCAATCTGTCAAATTTCAATCCAATTTCTCGGGGCGTTTCCAATCAACATGCCCAATTTCAGTCCATTTCGACACCGTCGCGACAAATGACAAAATTGCCCCTGGTGTGATTTTTCTTTGTTAAATTTCCCAGTATGTTTACAATCAACCTGCCAAATTTCAACCCATTCCGACACTGCCTTGACAAATGACAAAATTTTCCTCGGTTCGATTTTTCATTGTTAATTTTCTCGGGCCATTTCCAATCAACCTGCCAAATTTCAGCCCATTCCGACACCGTTCCTGAGTCCAATTTCTCGGGCCGTTTCCAATCAACCTGCCAAATTTTAGCCCATTCCAACACCATTCTGTCAAATTTCAATCCAATTTCTCGGGGCGTTTCCAATCAACATGCCCAATTTCAGTCCATTTCGACACCGTCGCGACAAATGACAAAATTGCCCCTGGTGCGATTTTTCTTTGTTAATTTTCTCGGGCCATTTCCAATCAACCTGCCAAATTTCAGCCCATTCCGACACCGTTCCTGAGTCCAATTTCTCGGGACGTTTCCAATCAACATGCCCAATTTCAGTCCATTTCGACACCGTCGCGACAAATGACAAAATTGCCCCTGGTGCGATTTTTCTTTGTTAATTTTCTCGGGCCATTTCCAATCAACCTGCCAAATTTCAGCCCATTCCGACACCGTTCCTGAGTCCAATTTCTCGGGCCGTTTCCAATCAACTTGCCAAATTTTAGCCCATTCCAACACCATTCTGTAGTCCAATTTCTCGGTCCGTTTCCAATAAACTTGCAAAATTTCAGTCCATTCTGACATCGTCGCGACAAATGATAAGATTGCCTTTGGTACGATTTTTCATTCTTAAATTTCTCGGGCCGTTTCCAATCAACCTGCCAAATTTTAGCCCATTTCGACACCGTTCCTGAGTCCAATTTCTCTAACCGTTTCCAATCAACCTGCCAAATTTCAGCCCATTCTGACACCGTCGCGACAAATGACAAAATTGCCCCTGGTGCGATTTTTCTTTGTTAATTTTCTCGGGCCATTTCCAATCTACTTGCCAAATTTCAGCCCATTTCGACACAGTTCCTGAATCCAATTTCTCGGGCCGTTTCTAATCAACCTGCCAAATTTTGGCCCATTCCGACACCGTCGCGACAAATGACAAAATTGCCCCTGGTGCGGTTTTTCTTTGTTAAATTTCTCAAGCGGTTTCCAATCAACTTGCAAAATTTTGGTCCAATTTCTCAGCTATTTCCAATCAACCTTCCAAATTTTAGCCCATTCCGACAACTTCGCGACAAATAACAAAATAGCCCTTGGTGCGATTTTTCTTTGTTAAATTTCTCGAGCCATTTCCAATCAATCTGCCAAATTTCAATCCAATTTCTCCGACTGTTTCCAATCAACATGCCAAATTTCAACCCATTCCGACATCATTGCGACAAATGATAAAATTGCCCCTGGTGTGATTTTTCTTTGTTAAATTTCTCGGGCCATTTCCAACCAACTTGCCAAATCTCAGCCCATTTCGACACTGTTCCAGACTCCAATTTCTCGGCCCATTTCCAATCAACCTACCAAATTTCAGTCCATTTTGACACCGTCGAGACAAATGAAGAAATTGCCCTCGGTGTGATTTCTCTTTGTTAAATTTCTCGTCGAGACAAATGAAAAAATTGCCCTCGGTGTGATTTCTCTTTGTTAAATTTCTCGGGCCGTTTCCAACCAACCTGCCGAATATCAGCCCATTTTGACACCGTTCCAGACTATAATTTCTCGGGCCGTTTCCAATCAACCTGCCAAATTTTAGACCGTTCCGATGTCGCCGCGACAAATGACAAAATTGTCACTGGTGCGATTTTTCTTTATTAAATTTCTCAAGCCGTTTCCAATCAACCTACCAAATTTCAGTCCAATTTCTCAGTTCTTTTGCAATCAACCTACCAAATTTCAGCCCATTCCGACACCGTCGCGACAAATGACAAAATTGCCCGTGGTGTGATTTTTCATTGTTAAATTTTTGGAGCTATTTCCAATCATTCTGTCAAATTTTAGTCCAATTCCTCAGGCCGTTTCCAATCAACCTGCCAAATTTCAGCCCATTTCGACACCGTCGTGGCAAATGACAGAATGCCCCCCGGTGCGGTTTTTCTTTGTTAAATTTCTCGGGCTGTTTACAATCAACCTGCCAAATTTCAGCCCATTCCGACACCGTCTTGACAAATGACAAAATCGCCCATGGTGTGGTTTTTCTTTGTTAAATTGCTCGGGCCATTTCCCATCAAACTGCCAAATTTTAGCCCATTCTGGCACCGTTCCTGAGTCCAATTTCTCGAGACGTTTCCAATCAACCTGCCAAATTTCACCCCATTCCGACACCGTCGCGACAAATGAAAAAATTTCCCCTGGTGCGATTTATCTTTGTTAAATTTCTCGGGCTGTTTCCAATCAACCTGCCAAATTTTAGCCCATTTCGACACCGTTCTGTAGTCCAATTACTCGGGCCGTTTCCAATAAACTTGCAAAATTTCAGTCCATTCCGACACCGTCGCGGCAAATGACAAAATTGCCCCTGGTGCGGTTTTTCATTCTTAAATTTTTCGGGCCGTTTCCAATCAACCTGCCAAATTTTAACCCATTCTAACACCGATCCTGAGTCCAATTTCTTTGGCTGTTTCCAATCAACGTGCCAAATTTTAGCCCATTTCGATACCATCGCGACAAACGAAATAATTGCCCTTGGTGAGATTTTTCTTTGTCAAATTTTTTGGGTCGTTTCCAATCAACCTGCCGAATTTCAGCCCATTCCGACACCGTTCCCGAGTCCGATTTCTGGTGCCATTTCCGAATAACCTGCCAAATTTCGTCCCATTCTGACACTGTTGAGACAAATGACAAAATTGCCCCTGGTGCGGTTTTTCTTTGTTAAATTTCTCGAGCCGTTTCCAATCAACATGCAAAATTTCAGTCCAATTTCTCGGCCATTTCCAATCAACCTGCCAAATTTCAGCCCATTTCGATACCGTCACGACAAATGACAAAATTGCCCTGGGTGCGATTTTTCTTTGTTAAATTTCTCAAGCCATTTCCAATCAATCTGTCAAATTTCAATCCAATTTCTCGGGGTGTTTCCAATCAACATGCCAAATTTCAGTCCATTTCGACACCGTCGCGACAAATGACAAAATTACCCCTGGTGTGATTTTTCTTTGTTAAATTTCCCGGTATGTTTACAATCAATCTGCCAAATTTCAACCCATTCCGACACTGCCTTGACAAATGACAAAATTTCCCTCGGTTCGATTTTTCATTGTTAAATTTCTCGGTCCATTTCCAATCAACCTGCCAAATTTCAGCCCATTCCGACACCGTTCCTGAGTCCAATTTCTCGGGCCGTTTCCAATCAACCTGCCAAATTTCAGCCCATTCCAACACCATTCTGCAGTCCAATTTCTCGGTCCGTTTCCAATAAACTTGCAAAATTTCAGTCCATTCCGACATCGTCGCGACAAATGATAAAATCGCCTCTGGTGCGATTTTTCATTCTTAAATTTCTCGGGCCGTTTCCAATCAACCTGCCAAATTTTAGCCCATTTCGACACCGTTCCTGAGTCCAATTTCTCTAGCCGTTTCCAATCAACCTGCCAAATTTTAGCCCATTCTGACACCGTCGCGACAAATGACAAAATTGCCCCTGGTGCGATTTTTCTTTGTTAATTTTCTCGGGCCATTTCCAATCTACCTGCCAAATTTCAGCCCATTTCGACACAGTTCCTGAATCCAATTTCTCGGGCCGTTTCTAATCAACCTGCCAAATTTTAGACCATTTCGACACTGCTGCGCCAAATAACCAAATTGCCCCTGGTGCGATTTTTTTTTGCTAAATTTCTCGGGCCGTTTCCAATCAACCTGCCAAATTTTAGCCCATTCGAACACTGTCACGACAAATGAAAAAATTGTCCCCGGTGCGATTTTTCTTTGTTAAATTTCTCCGGCCGTTTCCAATCAACTTGCCAAATTTCAGCCCATTCTGACACCGTTCTACAGTCCATTTTCTCGGGGCGTTTCCAATAAACTTGTGAAATTTCAGTCCATTCCGACAACGTCGCGATAAATGACAAAATAAACCCAGGTGTGGTTATTCTTTATTAAATTTCTCGGGCAATTTACAATCAACCTGCCAAATTTCAGCCCATTCCGACATCATGGCGACAAATGACAAAATTACCCCTGGTGTGGTTTTTCTTTGTTAAACTTCTCGGGCCGTTTCAAATCAACCTGTCAGATTTCAGCCCATTTCGATACCTTTCGAGAGTCCAAATTCTCGAGTCGTTTCCAATCAACCTGCCAAATTTCAGTCCATTTCGACACCGTCGCGACAAATGACAAAATTGCTCCTGGTGCGGTTTTTCATTCTTAAATTTCTTGGAGCCGTTTCCAATCAACTTGCCAAACTTCAACCCATTTCGACACAGTCGCGACAAATGACAAAATTGACCCTGGTACGATTTTTCTTTGTTAAATTTTTCGTGCCATTTCCAATCAACCTGCCAAAGTTCAGCCCAATCTGATACCGTTCTCGAGTCCAATTTCTTGGGCCATTTCCAAACAACCTGCCAAATTTCAGTCCATTCCGACACCGTCGCGACAAATGACAAAATTGCTCCTGGTGCGGTTTTTCATTCTTAAATTTCTTGGAGCCGTTTCCAATCAACTTGCCAAATTTCAACCCATTTCGACACAGTCGCGACAAATGACAAAATTGACCCTGGTACGGTTTTTCTTTGTTAAATTTTTCGTGCCATTTCCAATCAACCTGCCAAAGTTCAGCCTAATCTGATACCGTACACGAGTCCAATTTCTTGGGCCATTTCCAAACAACCTGCCAAATTTCAGCCCATTTCGACACCGTAGCGACAAATGACAAAATTGCCCCTGGTATGATTTTTCTTTGTTAAATTTCTCGGGCCGTTTTCAATCAACCGGCCAAATTCCAGAACATTCTGACACTGTTCCTGAGTCCAATATCTCGGGCTGTTTCCAATCAACATGCCAAATTTCAGTCCATTCCGGCACGTTCGCGACAAATGACAAAATTGCGCCTGGTGCGATTTTTCTTTGTTAAATTTCTCGGGCCATTTCCAACGAACCTGCCAAATTTCAGCCCATTTCGACACAAATCCCGAGTCCAATTTCTCGAGCCTTTTCTAGTCAACCTGCCAAATTTCAGACCATTCCGACAACGCCGCGCGAAATGACCAAATTGCCCCTGGTGCGATTTTTCTTTGTTAAATATCTCGGGCCGTTTCAAATCAACCTGCCAAATTTAAGCCCATTCAGACACCGTTGCGACAAACGAAAAAATTGCCCCTGGTGCGATTTTTCTTTGTTAAATTTCTCCGGCTGTTTCGAACCAACCTGTCTAATTTCATCCCATTTCGACACCGTTCTGCAGTCCAATTTCTCGGGCCGTTTCCAATAAAGTTGCAAAATTTCAGTCCATTTCGACACCGTCGCGACAAATGACAAAATTGCCCTTGGTGCGATTTTTCATTCTTAAATTTCTCAAGGCGTTTCCAATCAACCTACCAAATTTTAGCCCATTCCGACACCGTTCCTGAGTTCCAATTTCACTGGCCGTTTCCAATCAACCTGCCAAATTTCAGCCCATTTCGACACCATCGTGACAAATGAAATAATTATTCCTGGTGCGATTTTTCTTTGTCAAAATTTTCGGGCTATTTCCAATCAACCTGCCAAATCTCAGCCCATTTCGACACCGTTCCCGAGTCCAATTTCTGGGGCCATTTCCAAACAACCTGCCAAATTTCGGCCCATTCCAACACCGTTGAGACAAATGACAAAATTGCCCCTGGTGCGATTTCTCTTTGTTAAATTTCTCCGACCGTTTCCAATCAACCTACCAAATTTCTGCCCATTCCGACACCGTCGCGACAAATGACAAAATTGCCCGTTGTGCGATTTTTCTTTGTTAAATTTCTCGGACCGTTTCCAATCAACCTGCCAAATTTCAGCCCATTCCGACACCGTCGCGACAAATGACGAAATGACCCCCAGTGCGATTTTTCTTTGTTTAATTTCTCGGGCCGTATACAATCAACCTGCCAAATTTCAGCCCATTCCGAAACCGCCATGACAAATGACAAAATTATCCCGGTGTGGTTTTTCATTGTTAAATTTCTAGGGCCATTTCCAATCAACCTGCCAAATTTCAGCCCATTTCGGCGCTGTTCTTGAGTCCAATTTCTCGGGCCGTTTCCAATCAACTTGCCAAATTTCAGCCCATTCGGACACCGTCGTGACAAATGAAAAAATTGCCCCTGGTATGTTTTTTCTTTGTTAAATTTCTCGGGCCGTTCCCAATCAACCTGCCAAATTTTAGCCCATTCCGACACCGTTCTGCTGTCTAATTTCTCGGGTCGTTTCCAATAAACTTGCAAAATTTCAATCCATTCCGACAACGTCGCAACAAATGACAAAATTGACCCTGGTGCGATTTTTCATTCTTAAATATCTCGGGCCGTTTCCAATCAACCTGCCAAATTTTAGCCCATTTCGACACCGTCGCGAAAAAATGACAAAATTGCCCCTAGTGCGATTTTTCTTTGTTAAATTTTTTGGACTGTTTCCAATCAACCTGCCAAATTTCAGCCCATTTCGACACCGTTCCCGAGTCCAATTTTCGGGGCCATTTTCAAACAACCTGCCAAATTTTGGCCCATTCCGACACCGTCGCGACAAATGACAAAATCGCCCCTGGTGCGATTTTTCTTTGTTAAATTGCTCGAGTGGTTTCCAATCAACCTGCAAATTTTCTGTCCAATTTCTCGGCTATTTCCAATCAACCTGTCAAATTTCAGCCCATTCCGACACTGTTGCGACAAATGACAAAATTGCCCCTGGTACGATTTTTCTTTGTTAAATTTCTCGGGCCGTTTCCAACCAACCTACTAAATTTCAGCCCATTTCAGCACCGTTCCCGAGAACAATTTCTCGGGCCGTTTCCAATCAACCTGCCAAATTTCAGACCATTCCGACACCGCCGCGACAAATGATAAAATTGCCCCTGGTGTGGTTTTTCATTCCTAAATTTCTCGGAGCCATTTCCAATCAACCTGCCAAATTTCAGCCCATTCCGACACCGTCGCGACAAATGACAAAATTGCCACTGGTGCGATTTTTCTTTGTTAAATTTCTTGGGCTATTTCCAATCAACCTGCTAAATTTCAGTCCAATTTCTTGGGCCGTTTCCAATCAACCAGCCAAATTTCAGCCCATTCGGACACCGTCGCGACAAATGAAAAAATGCCCCTGGTGCTATTTTTCTTTGTTAAATTTCTCGGGCCGTTTACAATCATCCTGCCAAATTTCAGCCCATTCCGACATCGTCGCGACAAATGACAAAATTGCCCCAGGTACGGTTTTTCTTTGTTAAATTTCTCGGGCCGTTTCCAACCAACCTACCAAATTTCAACCCATTTTGACAAATGGTAAAATTGCCCTTGGTTCGATTTTTCTTTGTTAAACATCTCGGGCCGTTTCCAATCAACCTGCCAAATTTCAGTTCATTACGACACCATTCCGGAGTCCAATTTCTCGGCCCATTTCCAATCAACCTGCCAAATTTCAGCCCATTCCGACAACGTCGCGACAAATGACAAAATTGCCACCGGTACGATTTTTCATTCCTAAATTTCTTGGAGCCGTATCCAATCAACCTGCCAAATTTCAGCCCATTCCGACAACGTCGCGACAAATGACAAAATAGCCACTAGTGTGATTTTTCTTTGTTAAATTTCTGGGGCCGTTTCCAATCAACCTGCCAAATTTCTGTCTAATTTCTCGGGCCGTTTCCAATCAACCTACCAAATTTCAGCCCATTCCGACACTGTTGCGACAAATGAAAAAATTGCCCGTGGTACGATTTTTCTTTGTTAAATTTCTCCGGCCGTTTTCAATCAACCTGCCGAATTCCAGAACATTTCGACATCGTTCCTAAGTCCAATTTCTCAGGCCGTTTACAATCAACAAGACAAATGTCAGCCCATTTCGACACCTTCGCGACAAATGACAAAATTGCACCTGGTGCGATTTTTCTTCATTAAATTTCTCGGGCCGTTTTCAACCATCTTGCTAAATTTCAGCCCATTTCGACACCGTTCCCGAGAACAATTTCTCGGGCCGTTTCCAATCAACTGCCAAATTTCAGACCATTCCGACACCGCCGCGACAAATGAGAAAATTGCCCTTGGTGCGATTTTTCTTTGTTAAATTTCTTGGGCCGTTTTCAATCAACCTGCCAAATTTCAGTCCAATTTGTCGGGCCGTTTCCAATCAACCTACCAAATTTCAACCCATTTGAACACCGTTGCGACAAATGAAAAAATTGCCCGTGGTGCGATTTTTCTTTGTTAAATTTCTCGGGCCGTTTACGATCAACCTGCCAAATTTCAGCCCATTCCGACATCATCCGACAAATGGCAAAATTGCCCCTGGTACGATTTTTCTTTGTTAAATTTCTCGGGTCCTTTCCAATCAACCTGCCAAATTTCATTCCATTACGACACCGTTCCGAAGTCCAATTTCTCGGCCCATTTCCAATCAACCTGCCAAATTTCAGTCCATTTCGGCGCCGTCACGACAAATGACAAAATTGCCCCCGGTGTGGTTTTTCATTCCTAAATTTCTCGGAGCTGTTTCCAATCAACCTGCCAAATTTCAGCTCATTCGGACACCATCGCGACAAATGAAAAAATTGCCCCTAGTGCAATTTTTCTTTGTTAAATTTCTCGACCCGTTTACAATCAACCTGCCAAATTTCAGCCCATTCCGACATCGTCGCGACAAACGACAAAATTGCCCCTAGTACGATTTTTCTTTGTTAAATTTCTCGGGCAGTTTCCAATCAACCTGCCAAATTTCAACCCATTTCGACACAGTTGCGACAAATGACAAAATTGCCCCTGGTGCAGTTTTTCTTTGTTAAACTTCTCGGGCCGTTTCCAATCAACCTACCAAATTTCAGCCCATTAGGACACCGTTCCGGAGTCCAATTTCTCGGCTCGTTTCCAATCAACCTGCCAAATTTCAGTCCATTCCGGCACCGTCACGACAAATGACAAAATTGCCCCTGGTGTGGTTTTTCATTCCTAAAATTCTCGGAGCCGTTTCCAATCAACCTACCAAATTTCAGCCCATTCCGACACCGTCGCGACAAATGACGAAATTGCCACTGAGGCGATTTTTCTTTGTTAAATTTCTTGGGCCGTTTCCAATCAACTTGCCAAATTTCAGTCCAATTTCTCGGGCCGTTTCCAATGAACCTGCCAAATTTCAGCCCATTTCGACGCTGTTGCGACAAATGACAAAATTGCCCTTGGTACGATTTTTCTTTGTTAAATTTCTCGGGCTGTTTTCAATCAACCTGCCGAATTCTAGAACATTCTGACATCGTTCCTGAGTCCAATTTCTCGGGCCATTTACAATCAACAAGCCAAATGTCAGTCGATTTCGACACCTTCGCGACAAATGACAAAATTGCACCTGGTGCAATTTTTCTTCGTTAAATTTCTCGGGTCGTTTCCAACCAACCTGCTAAATTTCAGCCCACTTCGACACCGTTCCCGAGAATAATTTCTCGGGCCGTTTCCAATCAACCTGCCAAATTTCAGACCATTCCGACACCGCCGTGACAAATGAGAAAATAGCCCCTGGTGCGATTTTTCTTTGTTAAATTTCTTAGGCTATTTCCAATCAACCTGCATAATTTCAGTCCAATTTCTCGGGCCGTTTCCAATCAACCTGTTAAATTTCAGCCCATTCGGACACCGTCGCGGCAAATGAAAAAATTGCCCCTGGTGCGATTTTTCTTCGTGAAATTTCTAGGGCTGTTTACAAGAAACTGCCGAATTTCAGCCCATTTCGACATCATGACGACAAATGACAAAATTGCCCCTGGTATGGCTTTTCTTTGTTAAATTTCTCGGGCCGTTTCCAATCAACCTACCAAATTTCATCCCATTACGACACCGTTCTGGAGTCCAATTTCTCGACCCGTTTCCAATCGACCTGCCAAATTTCAGTCCATTCCGACACCGTCACGACAAATGACAAAATTGCCCCCAGTGTGGTTTTTCATTCCTAAATTTCTCGGAGCCGTTTCCAATCAACTTGCCAAATTTCATCCCATTCCGACACCGTCGCGACAAATGACAAAATAGCCATTGGTGCGATTTTTCTTTGTTAAATTTCTTGGGCCGTTTCCAATCAACCTGCCAAATTTCCGTCCAATTTCTCGGGACGTTTCCAATCAACCTGCCGAATTTCAGCCCATTCGGAAAGCGTCGGGACAAATGATAAAATTACCCTTGGTGCGATTTTTCTTTGTTAAATTTCTCAGGCCGTTTACAATCAACCTGCCAAATTTCAGCCCATTCCGATATCGTCGTGACAAATGACAAAATTGCCCCTAGTACGATTTTTCTTTGTTAAATTTCTCGGGCAGTTTCCAATCAACCTGCCAAATTTCAACCCATTTTGACACAGTTACGAGAAATGACAAAATTGCCCTTGGTACGATTTTTCTTTGTTAAACTTCTCGGGCTGTTTCCAATCAACCTGCCAAATATCAGCCCATTACGACACTGTTTCGGAGTCCAATTTCTCGCCCCCTTTCAAATCAACCTGCCAAATTTCAGTCCATTTCGGCACCGTCACGACAAATGACAAAATTGCCCCTGGTGTGGTTTTTCATTCCTAAATTTCTCGGAGCCGTTTCCAATCAACCTGCCAAATTTCAGTCCATTCCGACATCGTCGCGACAAATGACAAAATGGCCCCTCGTACGATTTTTCTTTGTAAAATTTCTCGGGCCAGTTCCAATCAACCTGCCAAATTTCAGTCCATTCCGACATCGTCGCGACAAATGACAAAATGGCCCCTCGTACGATTTTTCTTTGTTAAATTTCTCGGGCCGTTTATAATCAACCTGCCAAATTTCAGTCCATTCCGACATCGTCGCGACAAATGACAAAATGGCCCCTCGTACGATTTTTCTTTGTTAAATTTCTCGGGCCATTTCCAATCAACCTGCCAAATTTCAACCCATTTCGACATAGTTGTGACAAATGACAAAATTGCCCCTGGTGCGATTTTTCTTTGTTAAACTTCTCGGGCCGTTTCCAATCAACCTGCCAAATTTCAGCCCATTACGACACCGTTTCGAAGTCCAATTTCTCGGCCCGTTTCCAATCAACCTGCCAAATTTCAGTTCATTCCGGCACCGTCACGACAAATGACAAAATTGCCCCTGGTGTGGTTTTTCATTCCTAAATTTCTCGTAGCCGTTTCCAATCAACCTGCTAAATTTCAGCCCATTCTGACACCATCGCGACAAATGACAATTGCCACTGGTGCGATTTTTCTTTGTTAAATTTCTTGGGCCGTTTCCAATCAACCTGCCAAATTTCAGTCCAATTTCTCAGGCCATTTCCAATCAAGCTACCAAATTTCAGCCCATTCGGACACTGTTACGACAAATGGCAAAATTGCCCAAGGTACGATTTTTCTTTGTTAAATTTCTCGGGCTATTTTCAATCAACTTGCCGAATTCCAGAACATTCTGACATCGTTCCTGAGTCCAATTTCTCGGGACATTTCCAATCGACCTGCCAAATTTCGGCCCATTTCGACACCGTCGCGACAAATGACAAAATTGCCACTGGTGCGATTTTTCTTTGTTAAATTTCTTGGGCCGTTTCCAATCAACCTGCCAAATTTCAGTCCAATTTCTCGGGCCGTTTCCAATCGACCTGCCAAATTTCAGCCCATTCGGACACCGTCGCGACTAATGAAAAAATTGCCCGTGGTGCGATTATTTTTTGTTAAATTTCTCGGGCCGTTTACAATCAACCTGCCAAATTTCAGCCCATTCCGACATCGTCGCGACAAATGACAAAATTGCCCCTGGTACGATTTTTTTTGTTAAATTTTTCGGGCCGTTTCCAATCAACCTGCCAAATTACAACCCATTTCGACATAGTTGCAACAAATGACAAAATTGCCCCTGGTGCGATTTTTCTTTGTTAAACTTCTCGGGCCGTTTCCAATCAACCTGCCAAATATTAGCCCATTAAGACACCGTTCCGAAGTCTAATTTCTCGGCCCGTTTCCAATCCACCTGCCAAACTTCAGTCCATTGCACACCGTCACGACAAATGACAAAATTGCCCCTGGTGTGGTTTTTTATTCCTAAATTTCTCAGAGCCGTTTCCAATCAACCTGCCAAATTTCAGCCCATTCCGACACCGTCGCGACAAATGACGAAATTGCCACTGGTGCGATTTTTCTTTGTTAAATTTCTTGGGCCGTTTCCAATCAACCTGCCAAATTCCAGTCCAATTTCTCGGGTCGTTTCCAATGAACCTACCAAATTTCAGCCCATTCCGACACTGTTGTGACAAATGACAAAATTGCCCTTGGTATGATTTTTCTTTGTTAAATTTCTCGGGCTATTTTCAATCAACCTGCTGAATTCAAGAACATTCCGACATCGTTCTTGAGTCCGATTTCTCGGGCCATTTACAATCAACAAGCCAAATGTCAGCCGATTTCGACACCTTCGCGACAAATGATAAAATTGCACCTGGTACGATTTTTCTTCGTTAAATTTCTCGGGCCATTTCCAACCAACCTGCTAAATTTCAGCCCATTTTGACACCGTTCCCAAGAACAATTTCCCGGGCCGTTTCCAATCAACCAGCCAAATTTCAGACCATTTCGACACAGCTGCGACAAATGAGAAAATTGCCCCTGGCGCGATTTTTCTTTGTTAAATTTCTTGGGCCATTTCCAATCAACCTGCATAATTTCAGTCCTATTTCTCGGGCCGTTTCCAATCAACCTGCCAAATTTCAGCCCATTCGGACACCGTCGCGACAAATGAAAAAATTGCCCCTGGTGCGATTTTTCTTTGTGAAATTTCTCGGGCAGTTTACAATCAACTGCCGAAATTTCAGCCAATTCTGACATCATCACGACAAATGACAATATTGCCCCTGATACAGCTTTTCTTTGTTAAATTTCTCGGGCCGTTTCCAATCAACCTGCCAAATTTCATCCCATTACGACACCGTTCCGGAGTCCAATTTCTCGGCCCGTTTCCAATCGACCTGCCAAATTTCAATCCATTCCGGCACCGTCAAGACAAATGTCAAAATTGCCCCCGGTGTGGTTTTTCATTCCTAAATTTCTCGGAGCCGTTTCCAATCAACCTGCCAAATTTCAGTCCAATTTCTCGGGCCGTTTCCAATCAACCTGCCAAATTTCAGCCCATTCCGACACCGTCGCGACAAATGACAAAATAGCCACTGGTGCGATTTTTGTTTGTTAAACTTCTTGGGCCATTTTCAATCAACCTGCCAAATTTCAGTCCAATTTCTCGGGCCGTTTCCAATCAACCTGCCAAATTTCAGCCCATTCGGACACCGTCGCAACAAATGAAAAAATTGCCCCTGGTGCCATTTTTCTTTGTGAAATTTCTCGGGCCGTTTAAAATCAACTGCTGAATTTCAGCCCATTCCGACATCATGACGACAAATGACAAAATTGCCCCTGGCACAACTTTTCTTTGTTAAATTTCTCGGGCCGTTTCCAATCAACTTACCAAATTTCATCCCATTACCACACCGTTCCGGAGTCCAATTTCTCGGCCGTTTCCAATGGACCTGCCAAATTTCAGTCCGTTCCGGCACCGTCACGACAAATGATAAAATTGCCTCTGGTGTGGTTTTTCATTCCTAAATTTCTGGGAGCCGTTTCCAATCAACCTGCCAAATTTCAGCCCATTCCGACACCGTCGCGACAAATGACAAAATAGCCACTGGTGCGATTTTTCTTTGTTAAATTTCCTGGGCCGTTTCCAATCAGCCTGCCAAATTTCAGTCCAATTTCTCGAGCCGTTTCCAATCAACCTACCAAATTTTAGCCCATTCGGACACCGTCGCGACAAATGAAAAAATTACCCTTGGTGCGATTTTTCTTTGTTAAATTTCTTGGGCCGTTTACAATCAACCTGCCAAATTTCACCCCATTCCGACATCGTCGCAACAAATGACAAAATTTCCCCTAGTACGATTTTTGTTTGTTAAATTTCTCGGGCAGTTTCCAATCAACCTGCCAAATTTTAACCCATTTCGACACAGTTGCGACAAATGACAAAATTGGCCCTGGTGCGGTTTTTCTTTGTTAAACTTCTCGGGTTGTTTCCAATCAACCTGCCAAATTTCAGCCCATTACGACACTATTCCGGAGTCCAATTTCTCAACCCCTTTCCAATCAACCTGCCAAATTTCAGTCCATTCCGGCATCGTCACGACAAATGACAAAATTGCCCCTGGTGTGGTTTTTCATTCCTAAATTTCTCGGAGCCGTTTCCAATCAACCTACCAAATTTCTTCCCATTTCGACACCGTCGCGACAAATGACAAAATTGCCACTGGTGCAATTTTTCTTTGTTAAATTTCTTGAGCCGTTTTCAATCAACCTGCCAAATTTCAGTCCAACTTCTCGGGTCGTATCTAATCAACCTGCCAAATTTTAGCCCATTCGGACACCATCATGACAAATGAAAAAATTGCCCCTGGTGCTATTTTTCTTTGTTAACTTTCTCGGGCCGTTTACAATCAACCCGCCAAATTTCATCCCATTCCGACATTGTCGCGGCAAATGACAAAATTGCCCCTGGTACGTTTTTCTTTGTTAAATTTCTCGGGCCGTTTCCAACCAACCTACCAAATTTCAACCCATTTCGACACAGTTTCGACAAATGACAAAATTGCCCTTGGTGCGATTTTTCTTTGTTAAACTTTTCGGGCCGTTTCCAATCAACCTATCAAATTTCAGCCCATTACGACACCGTTCTGAAGTCTAATTTCTCGGCCCATTTCCAATCAACCTGCCAAATTTCTGCCCATTCCGACAACGTCGCGACAAATGACAAAATTGCCACTGGTGCGGTTTTTCATTCCTAAATTTCTCGGAGCCGTATCCAATCAACCTGTCGAATTTCAGCCCATTCCGACAACGTCGCGACAAATGACCAAATTGCCACTGGTGCGATTTTTCTTTGTTAAATTTGTTGGGCTTTTTGCAATCAACCTGCCAAATTTCAGCCCAGTTTCTCGGGCCGTTTCCAATCAACCTACCAAATTTCAGTCCATTCCGACACTATTGCGACAAATGAAAAAATTGCCCCTGGTACAAGTTTTCTTTGTTAAATTTCTCCAGCTGTTTTCAATCAACCTGCCGAATTCCAGAACATTTCGACATCGTTCCTAAGTCAAATTTCTCGGGCCGTTTACAATAGACAAGCCAAATGTCAGCCCATTTCGACACCTTCGCGACAAATGACAAAATTGCACCTGGTGCGATTTTTCTTCGTTAAATTTCTCGGGCCGTTTCCAACCAACCTACTAAATTTCAGCCAATTTCGACATCGTTCCCGAGAACAATTTCTCGGGCCGTTTCCAATCAACCTGCCAAATTTCAGACCATTTCGACACCGCCGCAACAAATGAGAAAATTGCCCCTGGTGCGATTTTTCTTTGTTAAATTTCTTGGGCCGTTTCCAATCAACCTGCCAAATTTCAGTCCAATTTATCGGGCCGTTTCCAATCAACCTACCAAATTTCAACCCATTCGAACACCGTTGTGACAAATGAAAAAATTGGCCCTGGTGCGATTTTTCTTTGTTAAATTTCTCGGGCCGTTTACAATCAACCTGCCAAATTTCAGCCCATTCCGACATCATTGCGACAAATGACAAAATTGCCCCTGGTACGATTTTTCTTTGTTAAATTTCTCAGGCCGTTTCCAATCAACCTGCCAAATTTCATCCCATTACGACACCGTTCCGGAGTCCAATTTCTTGGCCGTTTCCAATCAACCTGCCCAATTTCAGTCCATTCCGGTACCATCACGACAAATGACAAAATTGCCCCCGGTGTGGTTTTTCGTTCCTAAATTTGTCGGAGCCGTTTCCAATTAACCTGCCAAATTTCAGCTCATTCGGACACAATCGCGACAAATGAAAAAATAGCCCCTGGTGCGATTTTTCTTTGTTAAATTTCTCGGGCCGTTTACAATCAATCTGCCAAATTTCAGCCCATTCGGACACCGTCGCGACAAATGAAAAAATTGCCCTTGGTGCGATTTTTCTTTGTTAAATTTCTCGGGCCGTTTATAACCAACCTGCCGAATTTCAGCCCATTTCGACATCGTCGCGACAAACGACAAAATGGTCCCTGGTACAGTTTTTCTTTGTTAAATTTCTCGGGCCGTTTCCAATCAACCTGCCAAATTTCAACCCATTTCGACATAGTTGTGACAAATGACATAATTACCCCTGGTGCGGTTTTTCTTTGTTAAATTCTCGGGCCGTTTCCAATCAACCTGCCAAATTTCCGCCCATTAAGACACCGTTCCGGAGTCCAATTTCTCGGCCCGTTTCCAATCAACCTGCAAAATTTCAGTCCATTGCGGTCACGACAAATGACAAAATTGCCCCTGGTGTGGTTTTTCATTCCTAAATTTCTCGGAGCCGTTTCCAATCAACCTGCCAAATTTCAGCCCATTCCGACACCGTCGCAACAAATGACGAAATTGCCACTGGTGTGATTTTTCTTTGTTAAATTCCATGGGCCATTTTCAATCAACCTGCCAAATTTTAGTCCAATTTCTCGGGCCTTTTCCAATGAACCTGCCAAATTTCAGCCCATTCCGACACTGTTGCGACAAATGACAAAATTACCCTTCGTACGATTTTTCTTTGTTAAATTTCTCGGGCTGTTTTCAATCAACCTGCTGAATTCAAGAACATTCCAACATTTTTCCTGAGTTCGATTTCTCGGGCCATTTACAAACAAGAAGCCAAATGTTAGCCGATTTCGACACCTTCGCGACAAATGACAAAATTGCACCTGGTGCGATTTTTCTTCGTTAAATTTCTCGGGCCATTTCCAACCAACCTGCTAAATTTCAGCCCATTTCGATACCGTTCCCGAGAACAATTTCTCGGGCCGTTTCCAATCAACCTGCCAAATTTCAGACCATTTCGACACAGCCGCGACAAATGTGAAAATTGCCCGTGGTGCGATTTTTCTTTGTTAAATTTCTTGGGCAATTTCCAATCAACCTGCATAATTTCAGTCCAATTTCTCGGGCCGTTTCCAATCAGCCTGCCAAATTTCAGCCCCTTTGGACACCGTCGCGACAAATGCAAAAATTTCCCCTGGTGCGAATTTTCTTTCTGAAATTTCTCAGGCAGTTTACAATCAACTGCCGAATTTCAGCCCATTCCGACATCATCACGACAAATGACAAAATTGCCCCTGATACGGCTTTTCTTTGTTAAATTTCTCGAGCCGTTTCCAATCAACCTGCCAAATTTCATCCCATTACGACACCGATCCGGAGTCCAATTTCTCGGCCCGCTTCCAATCGACCTGCCAAATTTCTGTCCATTTCGGCACCGTCACGACAAATGACAAAATTGCCCCCGATGTGGTTTTTCATTCCTAAATTTCTCGGAGCCGTTTCCAATCAACCTGACAAATTTCAGCCCATTCCGACACTGTCGCGACAAATGACAAAATAGCCACTGGTGCGATTTTTCTTTGTTAAATTTCTTGGGCCGTTTCCAATCAACCTGCCAAATTTTAGCCCTTTCGGACACCGTCGCGACAAATGAAAAAATTACCCTTGGTGCGATTTTTCTTTGTTAAATTTCTCGGGCCGTTTACAATCAACTTGCCAAATTTCAGCCCATTCCGACGTCGTCGCGACAAATGACAAAATTGCCCCTAGTACGGTTTTTCTATTTTAAATTTCTCGTGCAGTTTCCAATCAACCTGCCAAATTTCAACCCATTTCGACACAGTTGCGACAAATGATAAAATTGCCCCTGGTGCAGTTTTTCTTTGTTAAACTTCTCGGGTTATTTCCAATCAACCTGCCAAATTTCAGCCCATTACGACACCGTTCCGGAGTCCAATTTCTCGGCCCCTTTCCAATCAACCTGCCAAATTTCAGTCCATTCCGGTACCGTCCCGACAAATGACAAAATTACCCCTGGTGTGGTTTTTCATTCCTAAATTTCTCGGAGCGGTTTCCAATCAACCTGCCAAATTTCAGCCCATTTTGACACCGTCACGACAAATGACAAAATTGCCACTGGTGCGATTTTTCTTTGGTAAATTTCTTGGGCCGTTTCCAATCAACCTGCCATATTTCAGTCCAATTTCTCGGGTCGTTTCCAATCAACCTGCCAAATTTCAGCCCATTCGGACACCATCGCGACAAATGAAAAAATCGCCCCTGGTGCGATTTTTCTTTGTTAAATTTCTCTTACCATTTATAATCAACCTGCCAAATTTCAGCCCATTCCAACATCATCACGATAAATGACAAAATTGCCCCTGGTACGATTTTTCTTTGTTAAATTTCTCAGGCTGTTTCCAATCAACCTGCCAAATTTCAACCCATTTCGACATAGTTGCGACAAATGACAAAATTGCCCCTGGTGCGGTTTTTCTTTGTTAAATTCTCGAGCCGTTTCCAATCTACTTGCCAAATTTCAGCCCATTAAGACACCGTTTCGGAGTCCAATTTGTCGGCCCGTTTCCAATCAACCGGCCAAATTTCAGTCCATTGCGGCACCGTCATGACAAATGACGAAATTGCCACTGGTGCGATTTTTCTTTATTAAATTTCTTGGGCCATTTTCAATCAACCTGCAAAATTTCAGTCCAATTTCTCGGGCCGTTTCCAATGGACCTGCCAAATTTCAGCCCATTCCGACACTGTTGCGACAAATGACAAAATTGCCTTTGGTACGATTTTTCTTTGTTAAATTTCTCGGGCTATTTTCAATCAGCCTGCTGAATTCAAGAACATTCCAACATCGTTCCTGAGTCCAATTTCTCGGGTCATTTACAATCAAGAAGCCAAATGTCAGCCAATTTCGACACCTTCGCGACTAATGACAAAATTGCACCTGGTGCGATTTTTCTTCATTAAATTTCTCGGGCCGTTTCCAACCAACCTGCTAAATTTCAGCCCATTTCGACACCGTTCCCGAGAACAATTTCTCGGGCCATTTCCAATCAACCTGCCAAATTTCAGACCATTTCGACACAGCCGCGACAAATGAGAAAATTGCCCGTGGTGCGATTTTTCTTTGTTAAATTTCTTGGGCCATTTCCAATCAACCTGCATAATTTCAGTCCAATTTCTCGGGCCGTTTCCAATCAGCCTGCCAAATTTCAGCCCCTTCGGACACCGTCGCGACAAATGCAAAAATCGCCCCTGGTGCGATTTTTCTTTGTGAAATTTCTCGGGCAGTTTACAATCAACTGCCGAATTTCAGCCCATTCCGACATCATCACGACAAACGAAAAAATTGCCCCTGATACGGCTTTTCTTTGTTAAATTTCTCGGGCCGTTTCCAATCAACCTGCCAAATTTAATCCCATTACGACACCGTTCCAGAGTCCAATTTCTCGGCCCGCTTCCAATCGACCTGCCAAATTTCAGTCCATTTCGGCACCATCACGGCAAATGACAAAATTGTCCCCGGTGTGGTTTTTCATTCCTAAATTTCTCGGAGCCGTTTCCAATCAACCAACCAAATTTTGGCCCATTCCGACACCGTCGCGACAAATGACAAAATAGCCACTGGAGCGATTTTTCTTTGTTAAATTTCTTGGGCCGTTTCCAATCAACCTGCCAAATTTCAGTCCAATTTCTCGGGCCGTTTCCAATCAACCTACCAAATTTCAGCCCTTTCGGACACCTTCGCGACAAATGAAAAAATTACCCTTGGTGCGATTTTTCTTTGTTAAATTTCTCGGGCCATTTACAATCAACCTGCCAAATTTCAGCCCATTCCGATATCGTCGTGACAAATGACAAAATTGCCCCTAGTACGATTTTTCTTTTTTAAATTTCTCGTGCAGTTTCCAATCAACCTGCCAAATTTCAACCCATTTCGACACAGTTGCGACAAATGATAAAATTGCCCCTCGTGCAGTTTTTCTTTGTTAAACTTCTCGGGCTATTTCCAATCAACCTGCCAAATTTCAGCCCATTACGACACCGTTCCAGAGTCCAATTTCTCGGCCCCTTTCCAATCAACCTGCCAAATTTCGGTCCATTCTGGCACCGTCCCGAAAAATGACAAAATTGCCCCTGGTGTGGTTTTTCTTTCCTAAATTTCTCGGAGCGGTTTCCAATCAACCTGCCAAATTTCAGCCCATTTTGACACCGTAACGACAAATGACAAAATTGCCACTGGTGCGATTTTCCTTTGTTAAATTTCTTGGGCCGTTTCCAATCAACCTGCCATATTTCAGTCCAATTTCTCGGGTCGTTTCCAATCAACGTGCCAAATTTCAGCCCATTCGGACACCATCGCGACAAATGAAAAAATCGCCCCTTATGCAATTTTTCTTTGTTAAATTTCTCTTGCCGTTTATAATCAACCTGCCAAATTTCGGCCCATTCCGACATCGTCGCGACAAATGACAAAATTGCCCCTGGTACGATTTTTCTTTGTTAAATTTCTCGGGCCGTTTCCAATCAACCGGCCAAATTTCAACCCATTTTGACATAGTTGTGACAAATGACAAAATTGCCCCTGGTGCAGTTTTTCTTTGTTAAACTTCTCGGGCCGTTTCCAATCAACCTGCCAAATTTCAGCCCATTACGACACCGTTTCGGAGTTCAATTTCTCGGCCCCTTTCCAATCAACCTACCAAATTTTTGTTCATTCCGGCACCGTCACGACAAATGACAAAATTGCCCCCGGTGTGGTTTTTCATTCCTAAATTTCTAGTAGCCGTTTCCAATCAACCTGCTAAATTTCAGCCCATTCCGACACCATCGCAACAAATGACAAAATTGCCAATGGTGCGATTTTTCTTTGTTAAATTTCTTAGGCCGTTTCCAATCAACCTGCCAAATTTCAGTCCAATTTCTCGGGCCGTTTCCAATCAGCCTACCAAATTTCAGCCCATTCCGACACTGTTACGACAAATGGGAAAATTGCCCCTGGTACAATTTTTCTTTGTTAAATTTCTCGGGCTGTTTTCAATCAACCTGCCGAATTCCAGAACATTCTGACATCGTTCCTGAGTCCAATTTCTCGGGCCATTTACAATCAACATGCCAAATGTCTGCCCATTTCGACACTTTCACGACAAATGACAAAATTGCACTTGGTGCGATTTTTCTTCGTTAAATTTCTCGGGCCGTTTCCAACCGACCTGCTAAATTTCAGCCCATTTCGACACCGTTCTCGAGAACAATTTCTCGGGCTGTTTCCAATCAACCTGCCAAATTTCAGACCAATTCCGACACCGCCGCGACAAATGAGAAAATTGCCCTTGGTGCGATTTTTCTTTGTTTAATTTCTTAGGCCATTTCCAATCAACCTGCCTAATTTCAGTCCAATTTCTTGGGCCGTTTCCAATCAACCTGCCAAATTTCAGACCAATTCCGACACCGCCGCGACAAATGAGAAAATTGTCCCTGGTGCGATTTTTCTTTGTGAAATTTCTCGGGCCGTTTACAATCAGCTGTCGAATTTCAGCCCATTCCGACATCATGACGACAAATGACAAAATTGCCCCTGGTACGACTTTTCTTTGTTAAATTTCTCGGCCCGTTTCCAATCAACCTACCAAATTTCATCCCATTACCACACCTTTCCGGAGTCCAATTTCTCGGCCCGTTTCCAATCGACCTGCCAAATTTCAGTCCATTCCGGCACCGTCATGACAAATGATAAAATTGCCCCCGGTGTGGTTTTTCATTCCTAAATTTCTCGGAGCCGTTTCCAATCAACCTGCCAAATTTCAGCCCATTCCGACACCGTCGCGACAAATGACAAAATAGCCACTAGTGCGATTTTTCTTTGTTAAATTTCCTGGGCCGTTTCCAATCAACCTGCCAAATTTCAGTCCAATTTCTCGAGCTATTTCCAATCAACCCGCCAAATTTCAACCCATTCGGACACCGTCGCGACAAATGAAAAAATTACCCTTGGTGCGATTTTTCTTTGTTAAATTTCTTGGGCCGTTTACAATCAACCTGCCTAATTTCACCCCATTCTGACATCGTCGCAACAAATGACAAAATTGCCCCTAGTACGGTTTTTCTTTGTTAAATTTCTCGGGCAGTTTCCAATCAACCTGCCAAATTTCAACCCATTTCGACACAGTTGCGACAAATGACAAAATTGCCCCTAGTGCAGTTTTTCTTTGTTAAACTTCTCGGACTGTTTCCAATCAGCCTGCCAAATTTTAGCCCATTACGACACCGTTTCGGAGTCCAATTTCTCGACCCCTTTCCAATCAACCTGCCAAATTTCAGTCCATTCCGGCACCGTCACAACAAATGAAAAAATTGCCCCTGGTGTGGTTTTTCATTTCTAAATTTCTCGGAGCCGTTTCCAATCATCCTGCCAAATTTCAGCCCATTTCGACACCACCGCGACAAATAACAAAATTGCCACTGGTACGATTTTTCTTTGTTAAATTTCTTGGGCCGTTTCCAATCAACCTGCCAAATTTCAGTCCAATTTCTCGGGCCATTTCCAATCGACTTGCCAAATTTCAGCCCATTCGGACACCGTCGCAACAAATGACAAAATTGCCCCTGGTACGATTTTTCTTTGTTAAATTTTTCGGGCCGTTTCCAATCGACCTGCCAAATTTCAACCCATTTCGACATAGTTACGACAAATGACAAAATTGCCCCTGGTGCGGTTTTTCTTTGTTAAACTTCTCGGGCCGTTTCCAATCAACCTACCAAATTTCATCCCATTACGACACCGTTCCGGAGTCCAATTTCTCGGCCCGTTTCCAATCGACCTGCCAAATTTCAGTCCATTTCGGCACCGTCACGACAAATGACAAAATTGCCCCCGGTGTGGTTTTTCATTCCTAAATTTCTTGGAGCCGTTTCCAATCAACCTGGCAAATTTCAGCCCATTCCGACACCGTCGCGACAAATGACAAAATAGCCACTGGTGTGATTTTTCTTTGTTAAATTTCTTGAGCCGTTTCCAATCGACCTGCCAAATTTCAGTTCATTCCGGCATCGTCACAACAAATGACGAAATTGCCCCTGGTGTGATTTTTCATTCCTAAATTTCTCGGAGTCGTTTCCAATCAACCTGCCAAATTTCAGCCCATTCCGACATAGTCGCGACAAATGACAAAATTGACCCTAGTGCGGCTTTTCATTCTTAAATTTCTCGGGCCGTTTCCAATCAACCTGCCAAATTTTAGCCCATTTCGACACCGTTCCCGAGTCCAATTTCTCTAGCTGTTTCCAATCCACCTAACAAATTTCATCCCATTACGACACCGTTTCGGAGTCCAATTTCTCGGCCCGTTTCCAATCAACCTGCCAAATTTCAGTCCATTCCGGCACCGTCACGACAAATGACAAAATTGCCCCTGGTGTGGTTTTTTATTCCTAAATTTCTCGGAGCCATTTCCAATCAACCTACCAAATTTCAGCCCATTCCGACACCGTCGCGACAAATGACAAAAATGCCACTGGTACGATTTTTCTTTGTTAAATTTCTTGGGCCGTTTCCAATCAACCTGCCAAATTTCAGCCCATTCGGACACCGTCGCGACAAATGAAAGAATTGCTCTGGTGCGATTTTTCTTTGTTAAATTTCTCGGGCCGTTTACGATCAACCTGCCAAATTTTAGCCCATTCCGACATCGTCACGACAAATGACAAAATTGCCCCTGGTACGATTTTTCTTTCTTAAATTTCTCGGGCCGTTTCCAATCACCCTGCCAAATTTCAACCCATTTCGACACAGTTCCGACAAATGACAAAATTGCCCCTGGTGCGGTTTTTCTTTGTTAAACTTCTCGGGCCATTTCCAATCAACCTTCCAAATTTCAACCCATTACGACACCGTTCCGGAGTCCAATTTCTCGGCCCGTTTCCAATCAACCTGCCAAATTTCCGTTCATTTCGGCACCGTCATGACAAATGACAAAATTACCCCTAGTGTGGTTTTTCATTCCTAAATTTCTCAGAATCGTTTCCAATCAACCTGCCAAATTTTAGCCCATTCCGACATCGTTGCGACAAATGACAAAATTGACCCTAGTGCGGTTTTTCATTCTTAAATTTCTCGGGCCGTTTCCAATCAACCTGCCAAATTTTAGCCCATTTCGACACCGTTCCCGAGTCCAATTTCTCTAGCTGTTTCCAATCCACCTACCAAATTTCAGCCCATTCCGACAAGGTCGTGACAAATGCCAAAATTACCCCTAGTCCGATTTTTCTTTGTTAAATTTTTCGCGCCGTTTCCATTCAACTTGCCAAATTTCAACCCATTACGACACTGTTCCGGAGTCCAATTTCTCGGCCCATTTCCAATCAGCCTGCCAAATTTCAGTCCATTCCGGCACCGTCACGACAAATGACAAAATTGCACCAGGTGTGGTTTTTCATTCCTAAATTTCTCGGAGTCGTTTCCAATCAACCTGCCAAATTTCAGCCCATTCCGACATCGTCGCGACAAATGACAAAATTGACCCTACTGCGGTTTTTCATTCTTAAATTTCTCGAGCCGTTTCCAATCAACCTGCCAAATTCCAGCTCAATCCGACACCATTCCCGAGTCCAATTTCTCGGGCCGTTTCCAATCGACCTGCCAAATTTCAGCCAATTTCGACACCGTCGTGACAAATGACAAAATTATCCCTCATGCAATTTTTCTTTGTTAAATTTCTCGGGCAGTTTCAAATTAACCAGCCAATTTTCAGTCCAATTTCTCGTGCCGTTTCCAATCAGCATGCCAAATTTCAGCCCATTCTGACACCGTCGCGACAAATAACAAAATTGCCCCTGGTGTGATTTTACTTTGTTAAATTTCTAGGGCAGTTTCCAACTAACTTGCCAAATTTCGGCCAATTTCATCACTATTCCAGAGTCCAATTTCTCGGGCCATTTCTAATCAGCCTGCCAAATTTCAGACCATTCCGACACCGCCGCGACAAATGACAAAATTGCCCCTGGTGCGATTTTTCTTTGTTAAATTTCTCGGGCCGGTTCCAATCAACTTGCCAAATTTTTGCCCATTCCGACACCATCGGACATATGACAAAATGCCCCTCGGTGTGGTTTTTCTTCATTAAATTTCTCGGGCCGTTTACAATCAACCTGCCAAATTTCAGCCCATTCCGACATCGTCGCGACAAATGACAAAATACCCCTGGTGCGATTTTTCTTTGTTAAATTTCTCGGGCCGTTTCCGATCAACCTGCCAAATTTCAGCCCATTTTGACATAGTTGCGGCAAATGACAAAATTGACCCTGGTGTAGTTTTTCTTTGTTAAACTTCTCCAGCCGTTTTCGATCAACCTGTGAAATTTCAGCCCATTCCGACACCGTTCGGGATTCCAAATTCTCGGGCCTTTTCCAATCAACCTGCCAAATTTTTGTCCATTTCGACACCGCGCAACAAATGACAAAATTGTCCCTGGTGTGGTTTCTCATTCTAAAATTTCTCGGAGCCATTTCCAATCAACCTACCAAATTTCAACCCATTCTGGCACAGTTGTGACAAACGAAAAATTGCCCCTGGTACGATTTTTCTTTGTTAAATTTCTAAGGCCGTTTTCAATCAACATGCCAAATTCCAGAACATTTCGACAACGTTCCTGAGTCCAATTTCTCGGGCCGTTTCCAATCAACCTGCCAAATTTCAGCACATTCCAACACTGTCGCGACAAATGGCAAATTGCCCCGGTGCGGTTTTTCTTTGTTAAATTTCTCGGGCTGTTTCAAATTAACCTGCAAAATTTCGGTCCAATTTCTCGGCCATTTCCAATCAACCTGCCAAATTTCAGCCCATTTCGACACTGTCGCGACAAATGACAAAATTGCCCATGTGCGGTTTTTCATTGTTAAATTTCTCGAGCCATTTCCAATCTATCTGCCAAATTTCAGTCCAATTTTTTTGGGCCGTTTCCAATCAATGTGCCAAATTTCAGCCCATTCCGACACCGTCACGACAAATGACAAAATTGCCCTCGGTGTGATTTTTCTTTGTTAAATTTCTCGGGCTGTTTCCAACCAACCTGCCGAATTTCAGCCCATTTCGACACCGTTCCAGACTCCAATTTCTCGGGCCATTTCCAATAAACCTGCCAAATTTCAGACCATTCCGACGCCTCCGCGACAAATGAAAAAATAGCCACTGGTGCGATTTTTCTTTGTTAAATTTCTCGAGCCGTTTTCAATCAACCTGCCAAATTTCAGTCCAATTTCTCGGTTCGTTTCCAATCAACCTACCAAATTTCAGCCCATTTCGACACCGTCGCAACAAATGACAAAATTGCCCCTAGTGCTATTTTTCTTTGTTAAATTTCTCGAGCCATTTCCAATCAACCTGCCAAATTTCAGTCCAATTTCTCGAGCCATTTCCATTCAACCTGCCAAATTTCAGCCCATTCCTACACCGTCGTGACAAATGATAGAATGACCCCCAGTGCAGTTTTTCTTTGTCAAAATTCTCGGCCAGTTTACAATCAACCTGCCAAATTTCAGCCCATTTCGACACCGTCTAGACAAATAACAAAATCGCTCCTGGTGCGGTTTTTCATTGTTAAATTTCTCAGGCCGTTTCCAATGAACCTGCCAAATTTCAGCCCATTCTGGTACCGTTCCTGAGTCCAATTTCTCGGGTCGTTTCCAATCAACCTGCCAAATTTCAGTCCATTCCGACACCGTCGCGACAAATGAAAAGATTGCCCTGGGTGCGATTTATCTTTGTTAAATTTCTCGGGCTGTTTCCAATCAACCTGCCAAATTTCAGCCCTTTCCAACATCGTTCTGCAGTCTAATTTCTCAGGCCATTTCCAATAAACTTGCAAAATTTGGGTCCATTCCGACACCGTCACGACAAATGACAAAATCGTCCCTGGTGCGGTTTTTCATTCTTAAATTTCTCGGGTCGTTTCCATTAGACCAGCCAAATTTTAGCCCATTCCAACATCGTTCCTGAGTCCAATTTCTCCGGCCATTTCCAATCAACCTGCCAAATTTCAGCCCATTCCGACACCATCGCGACAAATGACATAATTGCCCCTAGTGCAGTTTTTCTTTGTCAAATTTTTCAGGCCGTTTCCAGTCAACCTGCCAAATTTCAGCCATTCCGACACCGTTCTCGAGTCCAATTTCTTGGGCCATTTCCAAACAACCTGCCAAATTTCGGCCCATTCCGATACCGTCGCGACAAATGACAAAATTGCCCCTACTGCGGTTTTTCTTTGTTAAATTTCTTGAGCGGTTCCCAATCAACCTACAAAATTTCAGTCCAATTTCTCGGCCATTTCCAATCAACCTGCCAAATTTCAGCCCATTCCGACACCGTCGCGACAAATAACAAAATCGCCTCTGGTGCGATTTTTCTTTGTTAAATTTCTCGAGCCATTTCCAATCAATCTGCTAAATTTCAGTCCAATTTCTCGAGCTGTTCCCAATCAACATGTCAAATTTCAGCCCATTCCGACACAGTCGCGACAAATGATAAAATTGCAGCTGATGTGATTTTTCTTTCTTAAATTTCCCAGGCCGTTTCCAACCAACCTGCCAAATTTCAACACATTTCAACACCGTTCTAGACTTCAATTTCTCGGGCCGTTTCCAATCAACATGCCAAATTCTAGACCATTCTGACACCGCAGCAAAAAATGACAAAATTGCCCCTGGTGCGATTTTTCTTTGTTAAATTTCTCCGGCCGTTCCCAATCAACCTGCCAAATTTCAGCCCATTCCGACACCGTCTCGACAAAAGACAATATTGCCCGTGGTGCGATTTTTCTTTGTTTAATTTCTCGGACCGTTTCCAATAAACCTGCCAAATTTCAGTCCAATTTCTCGGGCCGTTTCCAATCAACCTGCCAAATTTCAGCCCATTCCGACACCGTCGCGACAAATGATAGAATGAACCTCGTTGCGATTTTTCTTTGCTAAATTTCTCGGGCTGTTTACAATCAACCTGCCAAATTTCAGTCCATTCCGACACTGTCGCGACAAATGATAAAATTGCACCTGGTGCGATTTTTCTATGTTAAATTTCTCGGGCCGTTTCACACCAACCTGCCAAATGTCAGCCCATTTCGACACCGTATTAGAGTCCAATTTCTAGGGCTATTTCCAATCAACCTGCCAAATTTCAGAAGATTCCGACACCGCTGTGATAAATGACAAAATTGTCCTTGGTGTGATTTTTCATTGTTAAATTTCTCGGCCCATTTCCAATCAACCTGCCCAATTTCAGCCACTTCCGACACCTTCGCGACAAATGACAAAATGACCCCCGCTGGGGATTTTGTTTATTAAATTTCTCGGGCCGTTTACAATCAACCTGCCAAATTTCAACCCATTCCGACATCGTCACGACGATTGACAAAATTGTCCCTGGTGCGGTTTTTCTTTGTTATATTTCTCGGGCCGTTGCCGATCAACCTGCCAAATTACAGCCCATTCCAACACAGTTACGACAAATGACAAAATTGCCCCTGGTGTGATTTTTCTTTGTTAAACTTCTCGGGCCGTTTCCAATCAGCCTGCCAAATTTTAGCCCATATTGACACCGTTCCGAAGTCCAATTTCTTGGGTCGTTTCCAATCAACTTGCCAAATTTCAGTCCATTCCAACACCGTCGCGACAAATGACAAAATTGCACCTGGTGCGGTTTTTTTCATTGTTAAATTTCTCGGTCCGTTTCCAATTAACCTGCAAAATATCAGTCCAATTTCTCGGGCCATTTACAATCAACATTCCAAATTTCAACCCATTCCGACACCGTCACGACAAATGACAAAATTGACCCGGTGCGATTTTTCTTTGTTAAATTTCTCGGGCCGTTTCCAACAAACCAGCCAAATTTTAGCCTATTTCGACACCGTTCTAGAGTTCAATTTCGTGGGCCGTTTCCAATCAGCCTGCCAAATTTCAGACCATTCCGACACCATTGCGACAACTAACAAAATGCCCTTGGTGGGATTTTTCTTTGTTAAATTTCTCGGATCGTTTCCAATCAGCCTGCCGAAATTTAGACCAATTTCTCAGGCCGTTTCTAATCAACATGCCAAATTTTAGCCCATTCCGACACCGTCACGACAAATGACAAAATTGCCCTTGGTGGAATTTTTCTTTGTTAAATTTCTCGGGCCATTTCCAACCAACCTGCTAAATTTCAGACCATTTCGACACCGTTCCAGAGTCCAATTTCACGGGCCGTTTCCAATCGACCTGCCAAATTTCAGACCATTCCGACACCGTCGCGAGAAATGACAAAATTGCCCCTGGTGCGATTTTTCTTTGTTAAATTTCTCAGACCGTTTCCAATCAGCCTTCCAAATTTCAATCTAATTTCTCGGGCTGTTTCCAATTGACCTGCCAAATTTCAGACCATTCCGACACCGTCGCTGCAAATGACAAAATGACCCTCGGTGCGGTTTTTCTTTGTTAAATTTCTCGGGCCGTTTACAATCAACCTGCCAAATTTCAGCCCATTCCAACACGGTCTTGACAAAAGACAAAATTGGCCCTGGTTCGATTTTTCTTTGTTAAATTTCTCGGGCCATTTCCAATCAACCTGCCAAATTTCAGCCCATTTCGACACCGTTCCTGAGTCCAATTTCTCGGGCCGTTTCCAATTAACCCGCCAAATTTTAGCCCACTCCGACAGCGTCGTGACAAATGATAAAATTGCCCTTGGTGCGGTTTTTCTTTGTTAAATTTCTCGGGCCGTTTCCAATAAACCAGCCAAATTTCAGCCCATTCCGACACGTTCCGCAGTCCAATTTCTTAGGCCGTTTCCAATAACCCTGCAAAATATCAGTCAATTTCGACACCGTTGCGATAAATGACAAAATTGTCCTTGGTGTGGTTTTTCATTCTTAAATTTCTCAAGCTGTTTCCAATCAACCTGGCAAATTTCAGCACATTCCGACACCGTCGCGACAAATAACAAAATTGCCCTCGGTACGATTTTTCTATGTTAAATTTTTGGGGCTGTTTCCAATCAACCTGCAAAAATTTTAGCCCATTTCGACACAGTTCCCGAGTCCTATTTCTGGCCCATTTCCAAACAGCCTGCCAAATTTCAGCCCATTACGACACCATTACGACAAATGACAAAATTGCCCTTGGTGCGGTTTTTCATTCTTAAATTTCTCGGAGCCGTTTCCAATCAACCTGCCAAATTTCAGCCCATTCCGACACCATCGCGATAAATAACAAAATGTCCCCCGGTGCGATTTTTCTTTCTTAAATTTGTCGGGGCGTTTACAATCAACCCGCCAAATTTTAGCCCATTTCGACATCGTTTCGGAGTCCAATTTCTCAGGCCGTTTCCAATCAACCTGCCAAATTTCAATCCATTCCTACACCATCGCGACAAATGACAAAATTGCCCTTGGTGCGGTTTTTCATTCTTAAATTTCTCGGAGCCGTTTCCAATCAACCTGCCAAATTTCAGCCCATTCCGATATCGTCGCGACAAATGACAAAATTGCCCCTGGTGCAGTTTTTCTTTGTAAAATTTTTCAGGCCGTTTCCAATAAACCTGCCAAATTTTAGCCCATTCCGACACCGTTCTCGAGTCCTATTTCTGGGACCATTTCCAAACGACCCACCAAATTTCAGCCGATTTTGACACCATTGCGACAAATGACAAAATTGCCCCTGGTACGATTTTTCTTTGTTAAATTTCTCGGGCCATTTCCAATCAACCTGCAAAATTTTAGTCCAATTTCTCGGGCCATTTCCAATCAACCTGCCAAATTTCAGCCCATTCCAACATCGTCACGTCAAATGACAAAATCGCCCCAGTGTGGTTTTTCTTTGTTAAATTTTTCGAGACATTTTCAATCAGTCTGCCAAATTTCAGTCCAATTTCTCGGTTCGTTTCGAATCAACATGCCAAATTTCACCTCATTCCGACACCGTTGCTGCAAATGACAAAATTGCCCCTGGTGCGATTTTCTTTTGTTAAATTTCTCGGGTCGTTTCCAACCAACCTGCCAAATTTCAGCCCATTTTGACACCGTTCCAGAATCCAATTTCTCGGGCCATTTCCAATCAACTTGCCAAATTTCAGACCAGTCCGACCCCAATGCGACAAATGACAAAATTGCCCTCGGTGCGATTTTTCTTTGTTAAATTTCTCAAGTTGTTTCCAATCGACCTGCCAAATTTCAATCCAATTTCTCGGGTCATTTCCAATCAACCTGCCAAATTTCAGCCCATTTCGTCACCGTCACGACAAATGACAAAATGGCCCCTGGTGCGGTTTTTCGTTATTAAATTTCTCGGGCCGTTTACAATCAACCTACCAAATTTCAGCCCATTCTGACATCGTCGCGACAAATGACAAAACTATCTCTGGTGCAGTTTTTCTTCGTTAAATTTCTCGTGCCATTTTCAATCAACCTGCCAAATTTCAGCCCATTTCGACACAGATTCGACAAATGACAAAATTGCCCCTGGTGCGGTTTTTCTTTGTTAAACTTCTCGGGCCGTTTCCAATCAACCTGCCAAATTTCAGCCCATTCCGACACCGTTCCGGAGTCCAATTTCTTGGGCCGTTTCCAATAAACCTAACAAATTTCAGTCCATTCCGACACTTTCGCTACAAATGACAAAATTGCCCCTGGTGCGATTTTTCATTCTTAAATTTCTCGGAGACGTTTCCAATCAACCCGCCAAATTTCAGCCGATTCCGACACCATTGCGACAAATGACAAAATTGCCCCTGGTACGATTTTTCTTTGTTAAATTTCTCGGGCCGTTTCCAATCAATCTGCAAAATTTTGGTCCAATTTCTCGGTCCATTTCCAATCAACCTGCCAAATTTCAGCCCATTCCGACATCGTCACGTCAAATGACAAAATCGACCTTGGTGCGATTTTTTTGTTAAATTTCTCAAGCCATTTCCAATTAGTCTGCAAAATTTCAGTCCAATTTCTCAGTTCGTTTCCAATCAACATGTCAAATTTCAGCCCATTCCGACACCGTCGCGGCAAATGACAAAATTGCCCCAGGTGCGATTTTTCTTTGTTAAATTTCTCAGGTCGTTTCCAACCAACCTGCCAAATTTCAGCCCATTTCGACACCGTTCCAGAGTCCAATTTCTCAGGCTGTTTCCAATCAACCTGCCAAATTTCAGTCCAGTCCGACACCGTTGCGACAAATGACAAAATTACCCCTAGTGCGATTTTTCATTCTTAAATTTCTCGGAGCCATTTCCAATCAACCTGCCAAATTTTAGCCCATTCCGACACCATCGCGACAAATGATAAAATTGCCCCTGGTGCAATTTTTCTTTGTTAAATTTTTCATGCCGTTTCCAATCAACCTGCCAAATTTCAACCTATTCCGACACGGTCTTGCCAAAAGACAAAATTGTCCCTGGTTCGTTTTTTGTTTGTTAAATTTCTCAGGCCATTTCCAATCAACCTGCCAAATTTCAGCCCATTTTGACACCGTTCCCGAGTCCAATTTCTCAGGCCGTTTCCAATTAACCTGCCAAATTTCAGCCCACTCCGACACCGTCGCGACAAATGACAAAATTGCCCCTAGTGCGATTTTTCTTTGTTAAATTTCTCGGGCCGTTTCCAATAAACCAGTCAAATTTCAGCCCATTCCGACACGTTCCGCAGTCCAATTTCTTTGGCCGTTTCCAATAACCTTGTAAAATATCAGTCAATTTCAACACCGTCGTGATAAATGACAAAATTGCCTCTGGTGCGGTTTTTCTTTCTTAAATTTCTCGAGCCATTTCCAATCAACCTGGTAAATTTCAGCTCATTCCGACACCGTCGCGACAAATGAAAAAATTGCCCCTGGTACGGTTTTTCTTTGTTAAATTTTTCGGGCCGTTTCCAATAAACCTGCCAAATTTCAGCCCATTCCGACACCATTCCCGAGTCCTATTTCTGGGGCTGTTTCCAATCAACCTGCCAAATTTCAGCCCATTCCGACGCCGTTGCGACAAATGACAAAATTGCCCCTCGTACGATTTTTCTTTATTAAATTTCTCGGGCCATTTTCAATCAACCTTTAAATTCCAGCGCAATCCGACACCGTTCCCGAGTCCAATTTCTCGGGCATTTCCATTCAGCCTGCCAAATTTCAGCCGAGTCCAACACCGTCGCGACAAATAACAAAATTGCCCCTGGTGCGATTTTTCTTTTTTAAATTTCTCGGGGCCGTTTCCAATCTACCTGCCAAGTTTCATCCCATTTAGACACCGTTCCCGAGTCCAATTTCTTGGGCCGTTTCCGATCAACCTGTCAAATTTCAACTCATTCCGACATCGTTTCGACAAATGATAAAATTGCCCCTGGTGTGATTTTTCTATGTTAAATTTCTCGGGCCATTCCCAATCAACCTGCAAAATTTTTGGTCCAGTTTCTCGGGCCATTTCCAATAAACTTGCCAAATTTCAGCCCATTCCGACATCGTCACGTCAAATGACAAAATCGCCCCTGGAGCGATTTTTCTTTGTTAAATTTCTCGAACCATTTCCAATAAGTCTGCCAAATTTCAGTCCAATTTCTCGGTTCGTTTCCAATCAACATGCCAAATTTCAGCCCATTCCAACACCGTCGCGGCGAATGACAAAATTGCCCCTGGTGCGATTTTTCGTCGTTAAATTTCTCGGGTCGTTTCCAACCAACCTGCCAAATTTCGGCCCATTCCGACACCATTCCAGAGTCCAATTTCTTGGGCCATTTCCAATCAGTCTGCCAAATTTTAGTCCAATTTCTCGGTTCGATTCCAATAAACATGCCAAATTTAAGCCCATTCCGACACCGTTGCGGCAAATGACAAAATTGCCTCTGGTGCGATTTTTCTTTGTTAAATTTCTCGGGTCGTTTCCGACCAACCTGCCAAATTTCAGCCCATTTCGACACCGTTCCAGAGTCCAATTTCTCAGGCCATTTCCAATCAACCTGCCAAATTTCAGACCATTTCGACACCGCCGCGGCAAATGACAAAATTGCCCCTGGTGCAATTTTTCTTTGTTAAATTTCTCAGGCTATTTCCAATAAACTTTCCAAATTTCAGTCCAATTTCTCGGGCCGTTTCCAATCAACCTGCCAAATTTCAGCCCATTTCGACATCGTCGCGATAAATGACAAAATGGCCCCCGGTGCGGTTTTTCGTTATTAAATTTCTCGGGCCGTTTAAAATCGACCTGCTAAATTTCAGCCCATTTCGATATCATCGCGACGAATGACAAAATTGCCCCTGGTGCAGTTTTTCTTTGTTAAATTTCTCGGGCCATTTCCAATCAACCTGCCAAATTTCAGCCCATTTCGACACAGATTCGACAAATGACAAAATTGCTCCTGGTGCGGTTTTTCTTTGTTAAACTTCTAAGGTCGTTTCCAATCAACCTGCGAAATTTCAGCCCATTCCGACACCGTTCCGGAGTCCAATTTCTCGGGCCGTTTTCAATCAACCTAACAAATTTCAGTCCATTCCGACATCGTCGCGACAAATGACAAAATTGCCCCTAGTGCGATTTTTCATTCTTAAATTTCTCGGAGCCGTTTCCAATCAACCTACCAAATTTCAACCCATTTCGACACCACAGCGACAAATGACAAAATTGACCCTGGTGCGATTTTTCTTTGTTAAATTTTTCGTGCCGTTTCCAATCAACCTGTCAAATTTCAGCCCATTTCGACACCGTTGCGACAAATGACAAAATTGCCCCTCGTACAGTTTTTCTTTATTAAATTTCTCGGGCCGTTTTCAATCAACCTGCCAAATTCCAGAACATTCCGACATCGTTCTCGAGTCCAATTTCTTGGGCCATTTCCAAACAGCCTGCCAAATTTTAGCCCATTACGACACCGTTGCGACAAATGACAAAATTGCTCCTCGTACGGTTTTTCTTTATTAAATTTCTTGGGCCATTTTCAATCAACCTGCCAAATTTTAGCCCATTCCGACATCGTTTCAGAGTCTAATTTCTTGGGCCATTTCCAATCAACCCGTCAAATTTCAACTCATTCCGACACCGTTGCGACAAATGACAAAATTGCCCCTGGTACGATTTTTCTTTGTTAAATTTCTCGGGCCGTTTCCAATCAACCTGCAAAATTTTAGTCCAATTTCTCGGGCCATTTCCAATCAACCTGCCAAATTTCAGCCCATTCCAACATCGTCACGTTAAATGACAAAATCACCCCAGTGTGGTTTTTCTTTGTTAAATTTCTGGAGACATTTCCAATCAGTCTGCCAAATTTCAGTCCAATTTCTCGGTTCGTTTCCAATCAACATGCTAAATTTTACCCCATGCCGACACCGTTGCTGTAAATGACAAAATTGCCCCTGGTGCGATTTTCTTTTGTTAAATTTCTCAGGTCGTTTCCAACCAACCTGCCAAATTTCAGCCCATTTTGACACCGTTCTAGAATCCAATTTCTCGGGCCATTAACAATCAACCTGCCAAATTTCAGACTATTCCGACCCCAACGCGACAAATGACAAAATTGCCCCCGGTGCAATTTTTCTTTGTTAAATTTCTCAGGCTGTTTCCAATCCACCTGCCAAATTTCAATCCAATTTCTCAGGCCGTTTCCAATCAACCTGCCAAATTTCAGCCCATTTCGACACCGTCACGACAAATGACAAAATGGCCCCCGGTGCGGTTTTTCGTTATTAAATTTCTCGGGCCGTTTACAATCAACCTGCCAAATTTCAGCCCATTCCGACATCGTCGTGACAAATGACAAAATTGCACTGGTGCAGTTTTTCTTCGTTAAATTTCTCGGGCCGTTTCCAATCAACCTGCCAAATTTCAACCCATTCCGACACAGATTCGACAAATGACAAGATTGCTCCTGGTGCTGTTTTTCTTTGTTAAACTTTTCGGGCAGTTTCCAATCAACCTGCCAAATTTCAGCCCATTCTGACACCGTTTCGAAGTCCAATTTCTTGGGCCGTTTCCAATCAACCGAACAAATTTCAGTCCATTCCGACACCGTCGCGACAAATGACAAAATTGCCCCTAGTGCGATTTTTCATTCATAAATTTCTCGGAGTCGTTTTCAATCAACCTGCCAAATTTCAGCCCATTCCGACAACATCTCGACAAATGACAAAATTGCCCCTGGTGCAATTTTTCTTTGTTAAATTTTTCATGCCGTTTCCAATCAACCTGCCAAATTTCAGCCCATTCCGACGCCGTTGCGACAAATGACAAAATTACCCCTCGTACGATTTTTCTTTATTAAATTTCTCGGGCCGTTTTCAATCGACCTGTAAATTCCTGAACATTTCGACACTGTTCCTGAGTCCAATTTCTCGTGCCGTTTTCCATCAACCTGCCAAATTTCAGCCCATTTCGACACCATCGCGACAAATGATAAAATTCTCCCAGGTGTGCGATTTTTCTTTGTTAAATTTTTCGTGCCGCTTCCAATCAACCTGCCAAATTTCAGCCCATTCCGACACCGTTGCGACAAATGACAAAATTGCCCCTCGTACGGTTTTTCTTTATTAAATTTCTCGGGCCGTTTTCAATCAACCTGCCAAATTCCAGAACATTCTGACACCGTTCCTGAGTCCAATTTCTCGGGCCGTTTCCAATCAACCTGCCAAATTTTAGCCTATTCCGACACCATCGCGACAAATGACAAAATGACCCTCGGTGCGGTTTTTCTTTATTAAATTTCTCGGGCCGTTTACAATCAACTTGCCAAATTTCAGACCTATTTCTCGGGCCGTTTCCAATTAACCTGCCAAATTTTAGCCCATTCCGACACTATCGCGACAAATAACAAAATGTCCCCCGGTGAGATTTTTCTTTATTAAATTTCTCGGGGCGTTTACAGTCAACCTGCCAAATTTTAGCCCATTTCGACATCGTTTCGGAGTCCAATTTCTCGGGCCGTTTCCAATCAACCTGCCAAATTTCAATCCATTCCTACACCATCGCGACAAATGACAAAATTGCCCCATGTACGGTTTTTCATTCTTAAATTTCTCGGAGTCGTTTCCAATCAACCAGCCAAATTTCAGCCCATTCCGATACCGTCGCGACAAATGACAAAATTGCCCCTGGTGCAGTTTTTCTTTGTAAAAGTTTTCAGGCCGTTTCCAATAAATCTGCCAAATTTTAGCCCGTTTCGACACCGTTCACGAGTCCTATGTCTGGGGCCATTTCCAAACAACCTGCCAAATTTCAGCCGATTCCGACACCATTGCGACAAATGACAAAATTGCCCCTGGTTCGATTTTTCTTTGTTAAATTCTCTCGGGCCATTTTCAGTCAACATTTAAATTCCAACACAATTTGACACCGTTCCCGAGTCCAATTTCTCGGGTTGTTTCCATTCAGCCTGCCAAATTTCAGCCGATTCCGACACCATCGCGACAAATAACTAAATTGCCCCTGGTGCGATTTTTTTTTTAAATTTCTCGAGGCCGTTTCCAATCTACCTGCCAAGTTTCAGCCCATTGAGATACCGTTCCTGAGTCTAATTTCTTAGGTTGTTTCAAATCAACCTGTCAAATTTCAACTCATTCCGACACCGTTGCGACAAATGACAAAATTGCCCCTGGTACGGTTTTTCTATGTTAAATTTCTCGGGCCGTTTCCAATTAACCTGCAAAATTTTAGTCCAATTTCTCTGGCCATTTCCAATCAACCTGCCAAATTTTAGCCCATTCCGACGTCGTCACGTCAAATGACAAAATCGCCCCTTGTACGGTTTTTCTTAAATTTTTCGAGCCATTTCCAATCAGTCTGCCAAATTTCGGTCCAATTTCTCGATTTGTTTCCAATCAACATGCCAAATTTCACCCCATTCCGACACCGTTACGGCAAATGACAAAATTGCCCCTGGTGCGATTTCCCTTTGTTAAATTTCTCGGGTCGTTTCCAATCAACCTGCCAAATTTCAGCCCATTTCGACACCGTTCCCGAGTCCAATTTCTCAGGCCGTTTCCAATTAACCTACCAAATTTCAGCCCACTCCGACGTCGTCGCGACAAATGAAAAAATTTCCCCTGCTGCGGTTTTTCTTCGTTATATTTCTCGAGCTGTTTCCGATAAACCAGCCAAATTTCATCCCATTCCGACACGTTCCGCAGTCCAATTTCTTGGGCCGTTCCAATAACCCTGCAAAATATCAGTAAATTTCGACACCGTCGTGATAAATGACAAAATTGCCCCTGGTGCGGTTTTTCATTCTTAAATTTCTCGAGCAGTTTCCGATCAACCTGGTAAATTTCAGCCCATTCCGACACCGTCGCGACAAATGACAAAATTGCCCCTGGTACGGTTTTTCTTTGTTAAATTTTCGGGCCATTTCCAATCAACCTGCCAAATTTCAGCCCATTTCGACACCGTTCCCGAGTCCTATTTCTGGGGCCATTTCCAAACAACCTGCCAAATTTCTGCCCATTCTGACACCGTTGCGACAAATGAAAAAATTGCCCTGGTTCAATTTTTCTTTGTTAAATTTCTCGGGCCGTTTTCAATCAACCTTTAAATTCCAGCGGAATTCGACATCGTACCCGAGTCCAATTTCTCGGGACGTTTCCATTCAGCCTGCCAAATTTCAGGCAATTCCGACACCGTCGTGACAAATAACAAAATTGCCCCTGGTGCGATTTTTCTTTTTTTAAATTTCTCGGGGTCGTTTCCAATCTACCTGCCAGGTTTCATCCCATTTAGACACCATTCCCGAGTCCAATTTCTTGGGTCGTTTCCAATCAACCTGTCAAATATCAACTCATTCCGACACCGTTGCGACAAATGACAAAATTGCCCGTGGTGCAATTTTTCTATGTTAAATTTCTCGGGCCGTTTCCAATCAATCTGCAAAATTTTGGTCCAATTTCTCGAGCCATTTCCAATCGACTAGCGAAATTTCAGCCCATTCCGACATCGTCACGTCAAATGACAAAATCGACCTTGGTGCAGTTTTTCTTTGTTAAATTTCTCGAGCCATTTCCAATTAGTCCGCCAAATTTCAGTCCAATTTCTTGGTTCGTTTCCAATCAACATGCCAAATTTCAGCCCATTCCGACGACGTCGCGGCGAATGACAAAATTGCCCCAGGTGCGATTTTTCTTTGTTAAATTTCTCGGGTCGTTTCCAACCAACCTGCCGAATTTCAGCCCATTTCGACATCGTTCCAAAGTCCAATTTCTTGGGCCGTTTCCAATCAACCTGCCAAATTTCAGCCCATTCCGACGAAATCGCGACAAATGACAAAATTGCCCCTGGTGCGATTTTTCTTTGTCAAATTTTTCGTGCTGTTTCCAATCAACCTGGTAAATTTCAGCCCATTCTGACACCATTGCGACAAATGACAAAATTTCTCCTAGTACGATTTTTCTTTGTTAAATTTTCGGGCCGTTCCCAATCAACCTGCCAAATTTCAGCCCATTCCGACACCGTTCCCGAGTCCTATTTCTGGGGCCATTTCCAAACAACCTGCCAAATTTCTGCCCATTCCGACACCGTTGCGACAAATGAAAAAATTGCCCCTGGTTCGATTTTTCTTTGTTAAATTTCTCGGGCCGTTTTCAATCAACCTTTAAATTCAAACGCAATCCGACACCATTCCCGAGTCCAATTTCTCGAGCCGTTTCCATTCAGCCCGCCAAATTTCAGCCGATTCCGACACCATCGTGACAAATAACAAAATTGCCCCTGGTGCGATTTTTCTTTTTTAAATTTCTCGGGGCCGTTTCCAAGCTACCTTCCAAGTTTCATCCCATTTAGACACCGTTCCCGAGTCCAATTTCTTGGGTCGTTTCCAATCAACCTGTCAAATTTCAGCCCATTCCGACATCGTCACGTCAAATGACAAAATCGACCCTGGTGCGGTTCTTCTTTGTTAAATTTCTCGAACCATTTCCAATTAGCCTGCCAAATTTCAGTCCAATTTCTCGGTTCGTTTCTAAACAACATGCCAAATTTCATCCCATTCCGACACCATCGCGGCAAATGACAAAATTACCCCAGGTGCGATTTTTCTTTGTTAAATTTCTCGGGTCGTTTCCATCCAACCTGCCAAATTTCAGCCCATTTCAACACCGTTCCAGGGTCCAATTTCTCAGGTCGTTTCCAATCAAACTGCCAAATTTCAGACTATTCCGACACCGCCGCGACAAATGACAAAATAGCCCCTGGTGCGATTTTTCATTCTTAAATTTCTTGGAGCCGTTTCCAATCAACCTGCCAAATTTTAGCCCATTCTGACACCATCGCGACAAATGACAAAATTGCCCCTGGTGCGATTTTTTTTTGTTAAATTTTTCGTGCCGTTTCCAATCAACCTGCCAAATTTCAGCCCATTTCGACACGATCTTGCCAAAAGACAAAATTGCCCCTGGTTCGGTTTTTGTTTGTTAAATTTCTCGGGCCATTTCCAATCAACCTGCCAAATTTCAGCCCATTTCTACACCGTTCCCGATTTCAATTTCTCGGGCCGTTTCCAATTAACCTGCCAAATTTTAGTCCACTCCGACACCGTCGCAACAAATGACAAAATTGCCCTTGGTGCGATTTTTCTTTGTTGAATTTCTCGGGCCGTTTCCAATAAATCAGTCAAATTTCAGCCCATTCCGACACGTTCCGCAGTCGAATTTCTTTAGCCATCTCCAATAACCCTGTAAAATATCAGTCAATTTCAACACCATCGCGATAAATGACAAAATTGCCCCTGGTGCGGTTTTTCATTCTTAAATTTCTCGAGCCATTTCCAATCAACCTGGCAAATTTCAGCCCATTCCGACACCGTCGCGACAAAAGAAAAAATTGCCCCTGGTACGGTTTTCTTTGTTCAATTTTTCGGGCCATTTCCAATCAACCTGCCAAATTTCAGCCCATTCCGACACCATTCCCGAGTCCTATTTCTGGGGCCATTTCCAAACAACCTGCCAAATTTCAGCCCATTCCGACACCATTGCGACAAATGAAAAAATTGCCCCTGGTTCGATTTTTCTTTGTTAAATTTCTCGACCGTTTTCAATCAACCTTTAAATTCCAGTGCAATCCGACACCGTTCCTGAGTCCAATTTCTCGGGCCATTTCCATTCAGCCTGCCAAATTTCAGCCGAGTCCGACACCGTCGCGACAAATAACAAAATTGCCCCTGGTGCGATTTTTCTTTTTTAAATTTCTCGGGGCCGTTTCCAATCTACCTGCCAAGTTTCATCCCATTTAGACACCGTTCCCGAGTCCAATTTCTTGGGCTGTTTCCGATCAACCTGTCAAATTTCAACTCATTCCAACACCATTTCGACAAATGATAAAATTGCCCCTGGTGCGATTTTCTATGTTAAATTTCTCGGGCCGTTTCCAATCAACTTGCAAAATTTTGGTCCAATTTCTCGGGCCATTTCCAATCAACCGGCCAAATTTCAGCCCATTCCGACATCGTCACGTCAAATGACAAAATCGCCCCTGGGGCTGTTTTTCTTTGTTAAATTTGTCGAGCCATTTCCAATTAGTCCGCCAAATTTCAGTCCAATTTCTAGGTTCGTTTCCAATCAACATGCCAAATTTCAGCCCATTCCGACGACGTCGCGGCGAATGACAAAATTGCCCCAGGTGCGATTTTTCTTTGTTAAATTTCTCGGGTCGTTTCCAACCAACCTGCCGAATTTCAGCCCATTTCAACACCGTTCCAGAGTCCAATTTCTCGGGCCATTTCCAATCAGTCTACCAAATTTTTGTCCAATTTCTCGGTTCGTTTCCAATCAACATGCCAAATTTAAGCCCATTCCGACACCGTCGCGACAAATGACAAAATTGCCCCTGGTGCGATTTTTCTTTGTTAAATTTCTCGGGTCGTTTCCAACCAACCTGCCAAATTTCAGCCCATTTCGACACCGTTCTAAAGTCCAATTTCTTGGGCCGTTTCAAATCAACCTGCCAAATTTCAGACCATTTCGACACCGCCCCGACAAATGACAAAATTGCCCCTGGTGCAATTTTTCTTTGTTAAATTTCTCAGGCTATTTCCAATCAACCTGCCAAATTTAAGTCCAATTTCTCGGGCCATTTCCAATCAACCTGCTAAATTTCTGCCCATTTCGACATCGTCGCGATAAATGACAAAATGGCCCCCGATGCAGTTTTTCGTTATTAAATTTCTCGGGCCGTTTACAATCAACCTGCCAAATTTCATCCCATTCCGACATCGTCGCGACAAATGACAAAATTGCCCCTGGTGAAGTTTTTCTTTGTTAAATTTCTCGGGCCGTTTCCAATCAACCTACCAAATTTCAGCCCATTTCGGCACAGATTCGACAAATGACAAAATTGCCCCTAGTGCGGTTTTTCTATGTTAAACTTCTCGGGCCGTTTCCAATCAACCTGCCAAATTTCAGCCCATTCCGACACCGTTCCGGAGTCCAATTTCTCGGGCCATTTTCAATCAACCTAACAAATTTCAGTCCATTCCGACACCGTCGCGACAAATGACAAAATTGCCCCTGGTGCGATTTTTCATTTTATTAAATTTCTCGGAGCCGTTTCCAATCAACCTGCCAAATTTCTGCCCATTTCGACACCGTCGCGACAAATGACAAAATTGCCCCTGGTGCGATTTTTCTTTGTTAAATTTTTTGTACCATTTCCAATGAACTTACCAAATTTCAGCCCGTTCCAACATCGTTCTCGAGTCCAATTTCTTGGGCCATTTCCAAACAGCCTGCCAAATTTCAGCCCATTACGACACCGTTGCGACAAATGACAAAATTGCTCCTCGTACGGTTTTTCTTTATTAAATTTCTTGGGCCATTTTCAATCAACCTGCCAAATTTTAGCCCATTCCGACATCGTTTCAGAGTCCAATTCTTTGGGCTGTTTCCAATCAACCTGTCAAATTTCAACTCATTCCGACACCGTTACGACAAATGACAAAATTGCCCCTGGTACGATTTTTCTTTGTTAAATTTCTCGGGCGGTTTCCAATCAACCTGCAAAGTTTTAGTCCAATTTCTCGGGCCATTTCCAATCAACCTGCCAAATTTCAGCCCATTCCAACATCGTCACGTCAAATGACAAAATCGCCCCAGTGTGGTTTTTCTTTGTTAAATTTCTCGAGATATTTCCAATCAGTCTGCCAAATTTCAGTCCAATTTCTCGGCTCGTTTCCAATCAACATGCCAAATTTCACCCCATTCCGACACCGTTGCTGCAAATGACAAAATTGCCCCTGGTGCGGTTTTTCTTCGTTAAATTTCTCGGGCCGTTTCCAATCAACCTGCCAAATTTCAGCCCATTCCGACACAGATTCGACAAATGACAAAATTGCCCCTGGTGCGGTTTTTCTTCGTTAAATTTCTCGGGCCGTTTCCAATCAACCTGCCAAATTTCAGCCCATTCCGACACAGATTCGACAAATGACAAAATTGCCCCTGGTGCGGTTTTTCTTCGTTAAATTTCTCGGGCCGTTTCCAATCAACCTGCCAAATTTCAGCCCATTCCGACACAGATTCGACAAATGACAAAATTGCCCCTGGTGCGGTTTTTCTTCGTTAAATTTCTCGGGCCGTTTCCAATCAACCTGCCAAATTTCAGCCCATTCCGACACAGATTCGACAAATGACAAAATTGCCCCTGGTGCGGTTTTTCTTCGTTAAATTTCTCGGGCCGTTTCCAATCAACCTGCCAAATTTCAGCCCATTCCGACACAGATTCGACAAATGACAAAATTGCCCCTGGTGCGGTTTTTCTTAGTTAAACTTCTCGGGCCGTTTCCAATCAACCTGTAAAAATTAAGCTCATTCCGACACCGTTCCGGAGTCCAATTTCTCGGGTCGTTTCCAATCAACCAAACAAATTTCAGTCCATTCCGACACCGTCGTGACAAATGACAAAATTGCCCCTGGTGTGATTTTTCATTCTTAAATTTCTCGGAGCCGTTTCCAATCAACCTTCCAAATTTCAGCCCATTCCGACAACATCGTGAAAAATGACAAAATCGCCCCTGGTGCGATTTTTCTTTGTTAAAATTTTCGTGCCGTTTTCAACCAACCTGCCAAATTTCAGCCCATTCCGACACCGTTGTGACAAATGACAAAATTGCCCCTCGTACGATTTTTCTTTATTAAGTTTCTCGGGCCATTTTCAATCGACCTGCAAATTCCAAAACATTCCGACACCGATCCTGAGTCCAATTTCTCGGGCCGTTTCCCATTAACCTGCCAAATTTCATCCCATTTTGACACCATCGCGACAAATGATAAAATTCTCCTAGGTGTGCTATTTTTCTTTGTTAAATTTTTCGTGCCGTTTCCAATCAACCTGCCAAATTTCAGCCCATTCCGACACCATTGCGACAAATGACAAAATTGCTCCTCATACGGTTTTTCTTTATTAAATTTCTCGGGCCGTTTTCAATCAACCTGCCAAATTCCAGAACATTTCGACACCGTTCCTGAGTCCAATTACTCGGGCCATTTCCAATCAACCTGCCAAATTTCAGCCCATTCCGACACCGTCAAGACAAATGACAAAATGACCCTCGGTGCGGTTTTTCTTTATTAAATTTCTCAGGCCGTTTACAATCAACCTGCCAAATTTCAGTCCTATTTCTCGGGCCGTTTCCAATTAACCTGCTGAATTTCAGCCCATTCCGACACCATCGCGACAAATGACAAAATGTCCCCCGGTGCGATTTTTCTTTCTTAAATTTCTCGGGGCGTTTACAATCAACCTGCCAAATTTTAGCCCATTCCGACATCGTTTCGGAGTCCAATTTCTCGGGTTGTTTCCAATCAACCTGCCAAATTTCAATCCATTCTGGCACCATCTCGACAAATGAAAAAATTGCCACTGGTGCGGTTTTTCATTCTTAAATTTCTCGGAGTCGTTTCCAATCAACCTGCCAAGTTTCAGCCCATTCCGATACCGTCGCGACAAATGATAAAATTGCCCCTGGTGTGGTTTTTCTTTGTTAAATTTTTCGGGTCGTTTTCAATCAACCTGCCAAATTTCAGCCCATTCCGACACCATTCCCAAGTCCTATTTCTGGGGCCATTTCCAAACAACCTGCCAAATTTCAGCCGATTCCGACACCGTTGCGACAAATGACAAAATTGCCCCTGGTTCGATTTTCCTTTTCTAAATTTCTCGGGCCGTTTTCAATCAACATTTAAATTCCAGCACAATTCGACACCGTTCCCTAGTCCAATTTCTCGGGCCGTTTCCATTCATCCTGCCAAATTTTAGCCGATTCCGACACCGTCGCAACAAATAACAAAATTGCCCGTGGTGTGATTTTTTTTAATTTCTCGAGGCCGTTTCCAATCTACCTGCCAAGTTTCAGCCCATACAGACACCATTCTCGAGTCCAATTTCTTGGGTCGTTTCCAATCAACCTGTCAAATTTCAACTCATTCCGACACCGTTGCGACAAATGACAAAATGGCCCCTGGTACGGTTTTTCTTTGTTAAATTTCTCGGGCCATTTCCAATCAGCCTGTAAAATTTCAGTCCAATTTCTCTAGCCATTTCCAATCAACCTGCCAAATTTCAGCCCATTTCGACATCGTCACGTCAAATGACAAAATCGCCCCTGGTACGATTTTTCTATATTAAATTTCTCGAGCCATTTCCAATCATTCTGCCAAATTTCAGTTCAATTTCTCGGTTCGTTTCCAATCAAAATGCCAAATTTCACCCCATTCTGACACCGTTACGGCAAATGACAAAATTGCCTCTGGTGCGATTTTCCTTTGTTAAATTTCTCGGGTCGTTTCCAACCAACCTGCCAAATTTCAGCCCATTTCGACACCGTTCCAGAATCCAATTTCTCGGGCCATTTCCAATCAACCTGCAAAATTTCAGACTATTCCGACACCGCCGCGACAAATGACAAAATAGCCCTTGGTGCGATTTTTCTTTGTTAAATTTCTCAGGCTATTTCCAATCAACCTGCCAAATTTCAGTCCAATTTCTCGGGCCGTATCCAATCAACATGCCAAATTTTAGCCCATTTCGACACTGTCGCGAAAATTACAAAATGGCCCCAAGTGCGATTTTTCGTTATTAAATTTCTCGAGCCGTTTACAATCAACCTGCCAAATTTCAGCCCTTTCTGACATCGTCGCGACAAATGACAAATTTGTCCCTGGTGCAATTTTTCTTCGTTAAATTTCTCGGGCCGTTTCCAATCAACCCGCCAAATTTCAGCCTATTCCGACACAGATTCGACAAATGACAAAATTGCCCCTAGTGCGATTTTTCTTTGTTAAACTTCTCGGGCCCTTTCCAATCAACCTGCCAAATTTCAGCCCATTCCGACACCGTTCCGTAGTCCAATTTCTCGGGCTGTTTCCAATCAACCTAACAAATTTCAGTCCATTCCGACACCGTCACGACAAATGACAAAATTGCCCCTGGCGCTATTTTTCATTCTTAAATTTCTCGGAGCCGTTTCCAATCAATCTGCCAAATTTCAGCCCATTCCGACACCATCGCAATAAATGACAAAATTGCCCCCAGTGCGATTTTTCTTTGTTAAAATTTTCGTGCCGTTTCCAATCAACCTGCCAAATTTCAGCCCATTCCCACACGGTCTTGACAAAAGACAAAATTGCCCCTGGTTTGGTTTTTCTTTGTTAAATTTCTCGGGCCATTTCCAATCAACCTGCCAAATTTCAGCCCATTTCGATACCGTTCCCAAGTCCAATTTCTCGGGCCGTTTCCCATCAACCTACCAAATTTCAGCCCACTCCGCCAACATCGCGACAAATGATAAAATTGCCCCTGGTACGGTTTTTCTTTGTTAAATTTCTCGGGCCATTTCCAATAAACCAGCCAAATTTCAGCCCATTCTGACACGTTCCGCAGCCCAATTTCTTGGGCCGTTTCCAATAACACTGCAAAATATCAGTCAATTTCGACACCGTCGTGATAAATGACAAAATTACCCCTAGTGCGGTTTTTCATTCCTAAATTTCTCCAGCCGTTTCCAATCAACCTGGCAAATTTCAGTCCATTCCGACACCGTCGCGACAAATGAAAAAATTGCGCCTGGTACAATTTTTCTTTGTTCAATTTTTCGGGCCGTTTCCAATCAACCTGCCAAATTTCAGCCCATTCCGACACCGTTCCCGAGTCCTATTTCTGGGGCCATTTCCAAACAACCTGCCGAATTTCAGCCTATTCCGACACCGTTGCGACAAATTAAAAAATTGCCCCTGGTTTGATTTTTCTTTGTTAAATTTCTCGGGCCGTTTTTAGTCAACCTTTAAATTCCAGCGCAATCCAACACCGTTCTCGAGTCCAATTTCTCGGGCCGTTTCAATTCAGCCTACCAAATTTAAGCCGATTCCGACACTGTCGCGACAAATAACAAAATTGCCCCTGGTGCGATTTTTCTTTTTTAAATTTCTCGGGGCCGTTTCCAATATACCTGCCAAGTTCCATCCCATTTAGACACCGTTCCCGAGTCCAATTTCTTGGATCGTTTCCAATCAACTTGTCAAATTTCAACTCAATCCGACACCGTTGCGACAAATGACAAAACTGCCCCTGGTGCGATTTTTCTATGTTAAATCTCTCAGGCTATTTTCAGTCAACCTACAAAATTTTGGTCCTATTTCCCGGGCCATTTCCAATCAACCTGCCAAATTTCAGACCATTCCGACATCGTCACGTCAAATTACAAAATCGCCCCTGGTACGGTTTTTCTTTGTTAAATTTCTCGGGCCATTTCCAATTAGTCTGCCAAATTTCAGTCCAATTTCTTGGTTCATTTCCAATCGACATGCTAAATTTCAGCCCATTCCGACACCGTCACGGCAAATGACAAAATAGCCCCTGGTGCGATTTTTCTTTGTTAAATTTCTCGGGTGGTTTCCAACCAACCTGCCAAATTTCAGCCCATTTCGACACCGTTCTAGAGTCCAATTTCTTGGGCCGTTTCCAATCAACCTGCCAAATTTCAGTTCATTCCGACACCGTCGCGACAAATGACAAAATTGCCCCTGGTGAGATTTTTCATTCTTAAATTTCTCGGAGCGATTTCTAATCAATCAGCCAAATTTCAGCCCATTCCCACACCATCGCGACAAATGACAAAATTGTCCCTGGTGCGATTTTTCTTTGTTAAATTTTTAGTGCCGTTTCCAATCAACCTGCAAATTTCAGCCCATTCCGGCACGGTCTTGACAAAAGACAAAATTGCCCCTGGTTCGGTTTTTCTTTGTTAAATTTCTCGGGCCATTTCCAATCAACCTGCCAAATTCAGCCCATTTCGACACCGTTCCCGAGTCCCATTTCTTGGGCCGTTTCCAATTAACTTGCTAAATTTCAACCCACTCCGACACCGTCGCAACAAATGACAAAATTGCCCCTGGTGCGGTTTTTCTTTGTTAAATTTCTTGGGCCATTTCCAATAAACAAGACAAATTTCAGCCCATTTCGACACGTTTCGCAGTCCAATTTCTTGGGCCGTTTTCAATAACCCTGCAAAATATTAATCAATTTCGACACCGTTGCGATAAATGACAAAATTGCCCCTGGTGCGATTTTTCATACTTAAATTTCTCGAGCCGTTTCCAATGAACTTGGCAAATTTCAGCCCACTCCGACACTGTCATGACAAATGACAAAATTGTCCCTGGTACAATTTTTCTTTGTTAAATTTTTCGGGCCGTTTCCAAACAACCTGCCAAATTTCAGCCCATTCCGACACCATTCCTGAGTCCTATTTCTGGGGCCATTTACAAACAACCTACCAAATTTCAGCCCATTCTGACACCGTTGTGACAAATGAAAAAGTTGTCCCTGGTTCGATTTTTCTTTGTTAAATTTCTCGGGCTGTTTTCAATCAACCTTTAAATTCCAGTGCAATCCGACACCGTTCCCGCGTCCAATTTCTCGGGCCATTTCCATTCAGCCTACCAAATTTTAGCCGAGTCCGACACCGTCGCGACAAATAACAAAATTTCCCCTGGTGCGATTTTTCTTTTTTAAATTCCTCAGGGCCGTTGCCAATCTACCTGCCAAGTTTCATCCCATTTAGACACTGTTCCCGAGTCTAATTTCTTGGGCCGTTTCCAATCAACCTGTTAAATTTCAACTCATTCCGACACTGTTGCGACAAATGACAAAATTACCCTTGGTACGGTTTTTCTATGTTAAATTTCTCGGGTCGTTTCCAATCAACCTGCAAAATTTTGGTCCAATTTCTCGGGCCATTTCCAATCAACCTGCCAAATTTCAGCCCATTCCGATATCGTCACGTCAAATGACAAAACCGCCCCTAGTGCGGTTTTTCTTTGTTAAATTTCTCGAGGCATTTCCAATCAGTCTGCCAAATTTCAGTCCAATTTCTCAGTTCGTTTCCAATCAACATGCCAAATTTCAGCCCATTTCGACACCGTCGTAACAAATGACAAAACAGCCCCAGGTGCGATTTTTCTTTGTTAAATTTCTCGGGTCGTTTCCAACCAACCTGCCAAATTTTAGCCCATTTCGACACCGTTCCCAAGTCCAATTTCTCGGACCGTTTCCAATCAACCTGCCAAATTTCAGACTATTCCGACACCGCCGCGACAAATGACAAAATTGCCCCTGGAGCGATTTTTCGTTGTTAAATTTCTCAGGCTGTTTCCAATCATCCTGCCAAATTTCAGTCCAATTTCTCGGGCCGTTTCCAATCAACCTGCCAAATTTTAGCCCATTTCGACACCATCACGACAAATTACAAAATGGCCCCCGGTGCAGTTTTTCATTATTAAAATTCTCGGGCCATTTACAATCAACCTGCCAAATTTCAGCCCATTCCGACATCGTCGCGACAAATGACAAAATTGCCCCTGGTGCAGTTTTTCTTTGTTAAATTTCTCGGACCGTTTCCAATCAACCTGCCAAATTTCAGCCCATTCCGACACAAATTTGACAAATGACAAAATTGCCTCTGGTGCGGTTTTTCTTTGGTAAACTTCTCGATCCGTTTCCAATCAACTTGCCAAGTTTCAGCCCATTCCGACACCATTCCGGAGTCCAATTTCTCGGGCCGTTTCCAATCAACCTAACAAATTTCAGTCCATTCCGACACCGTCGCGACAAATGACAAAATTGCCCCTGGTGTGATTTTTCATTCTTAAATTTCTCGGAGCCGTTTCCAATCAACCTGCCAAATATCAGCCCACTCCGACACCATCGCGACAAATGATAAAATTGCACTTGGTGCGATTTTTCTTTGTTAAATTTTTCGTGCCGTTTCCAATCAACCTGCCAAATTTCAGCCCATTTCGACACCATTGCGACAAATGACAAAATTGCCCCTGGTGCGATTTTTCTTTGTTAAATTTTTCGTACCGTTTCAAATGAACATGCCAAATTTCAGCCCGTTCCGACATCGTTCTCGAGTCCAGTTTCTTGGCCCATTTCCAAATAGCCTGCCAAATTTCAGACCATTACGACACTGTTGCGACAAATGACAAAATTGCCCCTGGTGCAATTTTTCTTTGTTAAACTTCTCCAGCCGTTTCCAATCAACCTGCTAAAATTCAGCCCATTCCGACACCGTTCCGGAGTCCAATTTCTCGGGCCGTTTCCAATCAACCAGCCAAATTTTAGCCCATTCCGACACCATCGCGACAAATGACAAAATGTACCCCGGTGCGATTTTTCTTTATTAAATTTCTCGGGGCGTTTACAATCAACCTGCCAAATTTTAGCCCATTTCGACATCGTTTCGGAGTCCAATTTCTCGGGCCGTTTCCAATCAACCTGCCAAATTTCAATCCATTCCGGCACCATCTCGACAAATGACAAAATTGCCCCTGGTGTGGTTTTTCATTCTTAAATTTCTCGGAGTCGTTTCCAATCAACCTGCCAAGTTTCAGCCCATTCCGATACCGTCGCGACAAATGACAAAATTTCTCATGGTGCGGTTTTTCTTTGTTAAATTTTTCTAGTCGTTTTCAATCAACCTACCAAATTTCAGTCCATTCCGACACCATTCCCGAGTCCTATTTTTGGGGCCATTTCCAAACAACCTGCCAAATTTCAGCCGATTCCGACACCGTTGCGACAAATGACAAAATTACCCCTGGTTCGATTTTTCTTTTTTAAATTTCTCGGGCCGTTTTCAATCAACATTTAAATTCCAACACAATTCGACACCGTTCCCGAGTCCATTTTCTCGGGCCGTTTCCATTCATCCTGCCAAATTTTAGCCGATTCCGACACCGTCGCGACGAATAACAAAATTGCTCGTGGTGCGATTTTTTTTAATTCCTCGAGGCCGTTTCCAATCTACCTGCCAAGTTTCAGCCCATACAGACACCGTTCCCGGGTCCAATTTCTTGGGTTGTTTCCAATCAACCTGTCAAATTTCAACTCATTCCGACACCGTTGCGACAAATGACAAAATGGCCCCAGGTACGATTTTTCTTTGTTAAATTTCTCGGGCCATTTCCAATCAGCCTGTAAAATTTCAGTCCAATTTCTCTAGCCATTTCCAATCAACCTGCCAAATTTCAGCCCATTTCGACATCGTCACGTCAAATGACAAAATCGCCCCTGGTACGATTTTTCTATATTAAATATCTCGAGCCATTTCCAATCAGTCTGCCAAAATTCAGTCCAATTTCTCGGTTCGTTTCCAATCAAAATGCCAAATTTCACCCCATTCCGACACTGTTACGGCAAATGACAAAATTGCCCCAGGTACGATTTTCCTTTGTTAAATTTCTAGGGTCGTTTCCAACCAACCTGCCAAATTTCAGCCCATTTCGACACCGTTCCGGAATCCAATTTCTCGGGCCATTTCCAATCAACCTGCAAAATTTCAGACTATTCCGACACCGCCACAACAAATGACAAAATAGCCCTTTGTGCGATTTTTCTTTGTTAAATTTCTCAGGCTGTTTCCAATCAACCTGCCAAATTTCAGTCCAATTTCTCGAGCCGTATCCAATCAACATGCCAAATTTCAGCCCATTTCGACACAGTCGTGAAAATTACAAAATGGCCCCTAGTGCGATTTTTCGTTATTAAATTTCTCGGGCCGTTTACAATCAACCTGCCAAATTTCAGCCCTTTCCGACATCGTCGCGACAAATGACAAAATTGCCCCTGGTGCAATTTTTCTTCGTTAAATTTCTCGGGCCGTTTCCAATCAACCTGCCAAATTTCAGCCCATTCCGACACTGTTCCGGAGTCCAATTTCTCGGGCCGTTTCCAATCAACCTAACAAATTTCAGTCCATTTCGACACCGTCGCGACAAATGACAAAATTGCCCCTAGGGCGATTTTTCATTTTTAAATTTCTCGGAGCCGTTTCCAATCAATCTGCCAAATTTCAGCCCATTCCGACACCATCGCAACAAATGACAAAATTGCCCCCAGTGTGATTTTTCTTTGTTAAAATTTTCGTGCCATTTCCAATCAACCTGCCAAATTTCAGCCCATTCCCACACGGTCTTGAAAAAAGACAAAATTGTCCCTGGTTCGGTTTTTCGTTGTTAAATTTCTCGGGCCATTTCCAATCAACCTGCCAAATTTCAGCCCATTTCGATACCATTTTCGAGTCCAATTTCTAGGGCCGTTTCCCATTAACTTGCCAAATTTCAGCCCACTCCGCCACCATCGCGACAAATGACAAAATTGCCCCTGGTAGGATTTTTCTTTGTTAAATTTCTAGGGCCGTTTCCAATAAACCAGCCAAATTATAATCCCATTCCGACACGTTCCGCAGTCCAATTTCTTGGGCCATTTCCAATAACCCTGCAAAATATCAGTCAATTTCGACACCGTCGCGATAAATGACAAAATTACCCTAGTGCGGTTTTTCATTCCTAAATTTCTCGAGCCGTTTCCAATCAACCTGGAAAATTTCAGTCCATTCCGACACCGTCGCGACAAATGAAAAAATTGCCCCTGGTACGGTTTTTCTTTGTTAAATTTTTCGGGCCGTTTCCAATCAACCTGCCAAATTTCAGCCCATTCCTACACCGTTCCCGAGTCCTATTTCCGAGGCCATTTCCAAACAACCTGCAGAATTTCAGCCCATTCCGACACCGTTGCGACAAATGAAAAAATTGCCCCTGGTTCGATTTTTCTTTGTTAAATTTCTCGGGCCATGTTTAGTCAACCTTTAAATTCCAGTGCAATCCGACACCGTTCCCGAGTCCAATTTCTCGGGCCGTTTCCATTCAGCCTGCCAAATTTAAGCCGATTCCGACACCGTCGCGACAAATAACAAAATTGCCCCTGGTGCGATATTTTTTTTAAACTTCTCGAGGCCGTTTCCAATCTACCTGCCAATTTTCAGCCCATTCGTACACCGTTTCCAAGTCCAATTTCTTGGGCCGTTTCCAATCAACCTGTCAAATTTCAACTCATTCCAACACCGTTGCGACAAATGACAAAATTGCCCCTGGTACGGTTTTTCTTTGTTAAATTTCTCGGAATGTTTCCAATCAACCTGCAAAATTTTAGTCCAATTTCGCGGCCATTTCCAATCAACCTGCCAAATTTCAGCCCATTCCGACATCGTCACGTCAAATGACAAATTGCCCCTCGTGCGGTTTTTCTTTGTTAAATTTCTCAAGCCATTTCCAATCAGTCTGCCAAATTTCAGTCCAATTTCTCGGTTCGTTTCCAATCAACATGCCAAATTTCACCCCATTTCGACACCGTCGTGATAAATGACAAAATAGCCCCAGGTGCGATTTTTCTTTGTTAAATTTCTCGGGTCGTTTCCAACCAACCTGCCAAATTTCAACCCATTTCGACACCGTTCCCAAGTCCAATTTCTCGGGCCGTTTCCAATCAACCTGCCAAATTTCAGACTATTCCGACACCGCCGCGACAAATGACAAAATTGCCCCTGGTGCGATTTTTATTAAATTTCTCAGCCTGTTTCCAATCAACCTGCCAAATTTCAGTCCAATTTCTCAGGCCGTTTCCAATCAACCTGCCAAATTTCAGCCCATTTCGACACCGCCGCGACAAATTACAAAATGGCCCCCGGTGCGGTTTTTTGTCATTAAAATTCTCGGGCCATTTATAATCAACCTGCCAAATTTCAGCCCATTCCGACATCGTCGCGACAAATGACAAAATTGCCCCTGGTGCAGTTTTTATTTGTTAAATTTCTCGGACCATTTCCAATCAACCTGCCAAATTTCAGCCCATTTCGACACAATTTTGACAAATGACAAAATTGCCCCTGGTGCGATTTTTCTTTGTTAAACTTCTCGATCCGTTTCCAATCAACCTGCCAAATTTCAGCCCATTCTGACACCGTTCCGGAGTTCAATTTCTCGGGCCGTTTCCAATCAACCTAACAAATTTAAGCCCATTCTGACACCGTTCCCGAGAACTATTTCTGGGGCCATTTCAAAACAACCTGCCAAATTTCAGCCCATTCCGACACCGTTGCGACAAATGAAAAAATTGCCCCTGGTTCGGTTTTTCTTTATTAAATTTCTCTGGCTATTTTCAATCAACCTTTAAATTCCAGCGCAATCCAACACCATTCCAGAGTCCAATTTCTCGGGCCGTTTCCATTCAGCCTTCCAAATTTCAGTCGATTTCGACACCGTCGCGACAAATAACAAAATTGCCCCTGGTGCGATTTTTCTTTTTTAAATTTCTCGGGGCCGTTTCAAATCTACCTGCCAAGTTTCATCCCATTTAGACACTGTTCCCGAGTCCAATTTTTTAGGCCGTTTCCAATCAATCTGTCAAATTTCAACTCATTCCGACACCGTTGCGACAAATGGCAAAATTGCCCCTGGTGTGGTTTTTCTTTGTTAAATTTCTCGGGCCATTTCCAATCAACCTACAAAATTTTAGTCCAATTTCTCGGGCCATATCCAATCAACCTGCCAAATTTCAGCCCATTCCGACATCGTCACGTCAAATGACAAATCGTCCCTAGTGCGGTTTTTCTTTGTTAAATTTCTCGAGCCATTTCCAATCAGTCTGCCAAATTTCAATCCAATTTCTCGGTTCGTTTCCAATCAACATGCCAAATTTCATCCCATTCCGACACCGTTGCAGCAAATGACAAAATAGCCCCTGGTGCGATTTTCCTTTGTTAAATTTCTCGGGTCGTTTCCAACCAACCTGCCAAATTTCAGCCCATTTTGACACCATTCCAGAATCCAATTTTTCGGGCCATTTCCAATCAACCTGCCAAATTTCAGACTATTCCGACACTGTCGCGACAAATGACAAAATTGCCCTTGGTGCGATTTTTCTTTGTTAAATTTCTCAGGCTGTTTCCAATCAACCTGCCAAATTTCAGTCCAATTTCTCGGGCCGTTTCCAATCAACCTGCCAAATTTCAGCCCATTTCGACAGCGTCGCGACAAATGACAAAATGGCCCCCGGTGCGATTTTTCGTTATTAAATTTCTCGGGCCGATTATAATCAACCTGCCAAATTTCAGCCCATTCCGACATTGTCGCGACAAATGACAAAATTGCCCCTGGTGGAGTTTTTCTTTGTTAAATTTCTCGGGCCATTTCCAATCAACCTGCCAAATTTCAGGCGATTTCGACACAGATTCGACAGATTACAAAATTGCCCCTGGTGCGGTTTTTCTTTGTTAAACTTCTCGGGCCGTTTCCAATTAACCTGCTAAATTTCAGCCCATTCTGACACCATTCGGGAGTCCAATTTCTCGGGCCGTTTCCAATCAACCTACCAAATTTCAGTCCATTCCGACACCGTCGCGACAAATGACAAAATCGCCCCTGGTGCGATTTTTCTTTCTTAAATTTCTCGGAGCCGTTTCCAATCAACCTACCAATTTCAGCCCATTCCGACAACATCACGACAAATGACAAAATTGCCCCTGGTGCGATTTTTCTTTGTTAAATTTTTCGTGCCGTTTCCAATCAACCTGCCAAATTTCAGCCCATTCCGACACCGTTGCGACAAATGACAAAATTGCCCCTCGTACGATTTTTCTTTATTAAATTTCTCGGACCGTTTTCAATCAACCTACAAATTCCAGAACATTTCGACACAGTTCCTGAGTCCAATTTCTTGGGCCATTTTCCATCAACCTACCAAATTTCAGCCCATTTCGATACCATCGCGACAAATGACAAAATTCTCCCTGGTGTGATTTTTCTTTGTTAAATTTTTCGTGCCGTTTCCAATCAACCTGCCAAATTTTAGCCCATTCTGACACCGTTTCGACAAATGACAAAATTGCCCCTCGTACGGTTTTTCTTTACAAAATTTCTCGGGCCGTTTACATTCAACCTGCCAAATTTCAGTTCTATTTCTTGGGCCGTTTCCAATCAACCTACCAAATTTCAGCCCACTCCGACATCATCTCGACAAATGACAAAATTGCCCATGTTGCGGTTTTTCTTTGTTAAATTTCTCGGGCCGTTTCCAATCAACCAGCCAAATTTCAGCCCATTCCGACAAGTTCCGCAGTCCAATTTCTTGGGCCGTTTCCAATAACCCTACAAAATATCAGTCAATTTCGACACCGTCGCGATAAATGATGAAATTGCCCATGGTGCGGTTTTTCATTCTTAAATTTCTCGAGCCGTTTCCAATCAACCTGGCAAATTTTAGCCCATTCCGACACCATCGCGAAAAATGACAAAATTGCCCCCGGTGCGGTTTTTCTTTGTTAAATTTTTCGGGCCGTTTCAATCGACCTGCCAAATTTTAGCTCATTCCGACACCATTCCCGAGTCCTACTTCTGGGGCCATTTCCAAACAACCTGCCAAATTTCAGCCATTCTGACACCGTTGTGACAAATGAAAAAATTGTCCCTGGTTCGATTTTTCTTTGTTAAATTTCTCGGGCCGTTTTCAGTCAACCTTTAAATTTCGGCGCAATCCGACACCGTTCTCGAGTCCAATTTCTTGGGCCGTTTCCATTTAGCCTGCCAAATTTCTGCCAATTCCGACACCGTCGCGAGAAATAACAAAATTGCCCCTCGTGTGATTTTTCTTTCTTAAATTTCTCGGGGCCGTTTCCAATCTACCTGCCAAGTTTCATCCCATTTAGAACCATTCTTGAGTCTAATTTCTTGGGCCGTTTCCATTCAACCATTCAAATTTCAACTCAATCCGACACCGTTGCGAGAAATGACAAAATTGCCCCTGGTGCGGTTTTTCTTTGTTAAATTTCTCGGATCATTTCCAATCAACCTGCAAAATTTTAGTTCAATTGCTCGGGCCATTTCCAATCAACCTGCCAAATTTTAGCCCATTCCGACATCGTCACGTGAAATGACAAAATCGCCCCTGGTGCGGTTTTTCTTTGTTAAATTTCTCGAGCCATTTCCAATTTGTCCGCCAAATTTCAATCCAATTTCTCGGTTCGTTTCCAATCAACATGCCAAATTTCAGCCCATTCCGGCACCGTCGCGGCAAATGAGAAAATTGCCTCTGGTGCGATTTTTCTTTGTTAAATTTCTCGGGTCGTTTCCAACCAACCTGCCAAATTTCAGCCCGTTTCGACACCGTTCCAGAGTCCAATTTCTCGAGCCGTTTCTAATCAACCTGCCAAATTTCAGACTATTCCGGCACCGTCGCTACAAATGACAAAATTGCCCCTGGTGCGATTTTTCATTCTTAAATTTCTCGGAGCCATTTCCAATCAACCTGTCAAATTACAGCCCATTCCGACACCATCGCGACAAATGACAAAATTGTTCCTGGTGCGGTTTTTCATTCTTAAATTTCTCGGAGTCGTTTCCAATCAACCTGCCAAATTTCAGCCCATTCCGATACCGTCGTGACAAATGACAAAATTGCACCTGGTGCGGTTTTTCTTTGTTAAATTTTTCGGGCCGTTTCCAATCAACCTGCCAAATTTCAGCCCATTCTGACACCATTCCTGAGTCCTATTTCTGGGGCCATTTCCAAACAACCTGCCAAATTTCAGCCGATTTCGACACCGTTGCGACAAATGACAAAATTGCCCCTGGTTCGATTTTTCTTTGTTAAATTTCTCGGCCCGTTTTCAATCAACATTCAAATTCCAGCACAATTCAACACCGTTCTCGAGTCCAATTTCTCGGGCCGTTTCCATTCAGCCTGCCAAATTTCAGCCGATTCCGACACCATCGCGACAAATAACAAAATTGCCCCTGGTGCGATTTTTTTTTTAAATTTCTCGAGGCCGTTTCCAATCTACCTGCCAAGTTTCAGCCCATTCAGACACCGTTCCCGAGTCCAATTTCTTGGGTCGTTTCCAATTAACCTGTCAAATTTCAACTCATTTCGACACCGTTGCGACAAATGAAAAAATTGCCCCTGGTACGTTTTTTCTTTGTTAAATTTCTCGGGCCGTTTCCAATCAACTTGCAAAATTTTAGTCCAATTTCTCTAGCCATTTCCAATCAACCTGCCAAATTTCAGTCCAATTTCTCAGGCCGTTTCCAATCAACCTGCCAAATTTCAGCCCATTTCGACACCGTCGTGACAAATTACAAAATGGCCCCAGGTGCGGTTTTTCGTTATTAAAATTCTCGGGCCATTTACAATAAACCTGCCAAATTTCAGCCCATTCCGACATCGTCGCGACAAATGACAAAATTACCCCTGGTGCAGTTTTTATTTGTTAAATTTCTTGGACCGTTTCCAATCAACCTGCCAAATTTCAGCCCATTTCGACACAAATTTGACAAATGACAATATTGCCCCTGGTGCGGTTTTTCTTTGTTAAACTTCTCGATCCGTTTCCAATCAACCTGCCAAATTTCAGCCCATTCCGACACCGTTCCGGAGTCCAATTTCTCGGGCCGTTTCCAATCAACCTAACAAATTTAAGCCCATTTCGACACCGTTCCCGAGTCCTATTTCTGGGGCCATTTCAAAACAACTTGCCAAATTTCCGCCCATTCCGACACCGTTGCGACAAATGAAAAAATTGCCCCTGGTTCGGTTTTTCTTTATTAAATTTCTCTGGCTATTTTCAATCAACCTTTAAATTCCAGTGCAATCCAACACCATTCTAGAGTCCAATTCCTCGGGCCGTTTCCGTTCAGCCTTCCAAATTTTAGTCGATTTCGACACCGTCGCGACAAATAACAAAATTGCCCCTGGTGCGATTTTTCTTTTTTAAATTTCTCGGGGCCGTTTCCAATCTACCTGCCAAGTTTCATCCCATTTAAACATCGTTCCTGAGTCCAATTTTTTGGGCCGTTTCCAATCAACCTGTGAAATTTTAACTCATTCCGACACCGTTGCGACAAATGGCAAAATTGCCCCTGGTGTGGTTTTTCTTTGTAAATTTCTCGGGCCATTTCCAATCAACCTACAAAATTTTAGTCCAATTTCTCGGGCCATTTTCAATCAACCTGCCAAATTTCAGCCCATTCCGACATCATCACGTCAAATGACAAAATCGCCCCTCGTATGGTTTTTCTTTATTAAATTTCTCGGGCCGTTTTCGATCAACCTGCCAAATTCCAGAGCATTTCGACACCGTTCCCGAGTCCAATTTCTTGGGTCGTTTCCCATCAACCTGCCAAATTTCAACCCATTTTGACACCATCGCGACAAATGACAAAATTGCCCCTCGTATGGTTTTTCTTTATTAAATTTCTCGGTCCGTTTTCAATCAACCTGCCAAATTCCAGAACATTCCGCCACCGTTCCTGAGTCCAATTTCTCAGGCGGTTTCCAATCAACCTGCCAAATTTCAGCCCATTTCGACACCGTCGCGACAAATAACAAAATGACCCTCGGTGCGGTTTTTCTTTATTAAATTTCTCGTGCCGTTCACAATCAACCTGCCAAATTTCAGTCCTATTTCTCGGGTCATTTCCAATTAACCTGCCAAATTTCAGCCCATTCCGACACTATCGCTACAAATGACAAAATGACCCCCGGTGCGATTTTTCTTTATTAAATTTCTCTGGCCGTTTAAAATCAACCTACCAAATTTTAGCTCATTCCGACATCGTTTCGGAGTCCAATTTCTTGGGCCGTTTCCAATCAACCTATCAAATTTCAATCCATTCCGACACCATCGCGACAAATGACAAAATTGCCCCTGGTGCGATTTTTCATTCTTAAATTTCTCGAGCCGTTTCCAATCAACCTGGCAAATTTCAGCCCATTCCGACACCATCACGACAAATGACAAAATTGCCCCTGGTGCGATATTTCTTTGTTAAATTTTTCGTGCCGTTTCCAATCAACCTGTCAAATTTCAGCCCATTCTGACGCCGTTCTCGAATCCAATTTCTTGGACCATTTCCAAACAACTTGCCAAATTTCAGCCCATTCCGACACCGTTGTGAGAAATGACAAAATTACCCCTTTCACGATTTTTCTTTGTTAAATTTCTTGGGTCGTTTTCAATCAACCCGCCAAATTCCAGAACATTCCGACACCATTCCGGAGTCCAATTTCTTGGGCCGTTTCCAATCAACCTACCAAAGGGCTGTTTTCAATCAACCCGCCAAATTCTAGAACATTCCGACATCGTTCCGGAGTCCAATTTCTTGGGCCGTTTCCAATCAACCTACCAAATTTCGGCCCATTCCGACACCGTTGCGATAAATGACAAAATTGCCCCTGGTGCAATTTTTTTTGTTAAATTTCTCGAACCGTTTCCAATCTACCTGCCAAATTTCAGCCCATTCCAACATCGTTCTCAAGTCCAATTTATCGGGCCATTTCCAATCAACCTGCCAAATTTCAGCCCATTCTGACCTATCGCGGCAAATGATAAATTTGCCCCTGAAGCAGTTTTTCTTTGTTAAATTTCTGAGGCCATTTCCAATCAACCAGCCAAATTTCAGTCCAATTTCTCGGGCAATTTCCAATAAACTAGCCCAATTTTTGTCCAATTTTTCGAGCCGTTTCCAATCAACCTGCTAAATTTTAGCCCATTCTGACACCGTTGCGACAAATGAAAAAATAGCCCTAGGTGCGATTTTTCTTTGTTAAATTTCTCTAGCCAATTCTAATCAACCTACCAAATTTTAGCTCATTTCGACACCGTTCGCGAGTCCAATTTCTCGGGTCGTTTCCAATCAACCTTCCAAATTTAAGACCATTCCGACACCGTCGCGACAAATGACAAAATTGCCCCTGGTGCAATTTTTCTTTGTTAAATTGCTCGGGCCGTTTCCAATCAACCTGCCAAATTTTAGTCTAATTTCTCGGCCCATTTCAAATCAACCTGCCAAATTTCAACCCATTTCGACACCATCGCGACAGATGACAAAATGACCCCGGGAGGGGTTTTTCTTTGTTAAATTTCTCGAGCCGCTTACAATCAACCTGCCAAATTTCTGGCCATTCCTACACTGTCTTAACAAATGACAAAATTGCCCTTGGTGCGGTTTTTCTTTGTTAAAATTCTCGGGCCATTTCCAATCGACCTGCCAAATTTCAGCCCATTTCGACACCGTTCCTGAATCCAATTTCTCGGGCTATTTCCAATCAACCTGTCAAATTTTAGCCCATTTCGACACCGTGGCTACAAATGACAAAATTGCCCCTGGTACAATTTTTCTTTGTTAAATTTCTCGGGTTGTTTCCAATCAACCTGCCAAATTTTAGCCAATTTCGACACCGTTCTCGAGTCCAATTTCTCTGGCCGTTTCTGATCAACCTCCAAAATTTCAGCCCATTCTGACACCGTTGCGACAAATGATAAAATTGCACCTGGTGCGATTTTTCTTTGTTAAATTTCTCAGGCCGTTTTCAATCAGCTTGCTAAATTCCAGCGCAATCCGACACCGTTCCCGAGTCCAATTTCTCGGGTCGTTTCCAATCAACCTGCCAAATTTCAGCCGATTCTGACATTGTCGCGACAAATGACAAAATTGCCCCAGGTGCAATTTTTGTTTTTTAAATTTCTCGGGCCATTTCCAATCTACCTGCCAAATTTCAGCCGATTTTGACACCATTCCCGAGTCCAATTTCTTGGGCCGTTTCCAATTAATCGGCCAAATTTTAGCCCATTCCGACATCGTCGCTACAAATGACAAAATTGCCCTTGGTGCGATTTTTCTTTGTTAAATTTCTTGGGCCATTTCCAATCAACCTGCAAAATTTTAGTCCAATTTCTTGGGTCATTTCCAATCAACCTGCTAAATTTCATCCCATTCCGACATCGTCGCGACAAATGACAAAATTGCCCCTAGTGCGATTTTTCTTCGTTAAATTTCTCGGGCCATTTGCAATCAACCTCCCAAATTTCAGTCTATTCTGACACCGTCGCGACAAATGACAAAATGACCCCCGGTGCGATTTTTCTTTGCTAAATTTTTCGGGCCGTTTACAATCAACCTGCCACATTTCAGCCCATTCCGACAACGTCTTGACAAATGACAAAATTGCCCATGGTGCGATTTTTGTTTGTTAAATTTCTAGGGTCATTTCCAATCAACCTGCCAAATTTCAGCCCATTCCGACACGTTCCTGAGTTCAATTTCTCGGGCCGTTTCCAATCAACCTGCTAAATTTCAGCCCATTCCGGCACCGTCGCGACAAATGATAAAACTGCCCCTGGTGCGATTTTTCTTTGTTAAATTTTTCGGGCCGTTTCCAATCAACTTGCCAAATTTTAGCCCATACTGACACCGTTCCCAAGTCCAATTTCTCTAGCCGTTTCCAATCAACCCGCCAAATTTAAGCCCATTCTGACACCGTTGCGACAAATGACAAAATTGCCCATGGTGCGGTTTTTCATTGTTAAATTTCTTGGGCCGTTTTCAATCAACCTTCCAAATTCCAACGCATTTTGACACCTTTCCCGAGTCTAATTTCTCGGGTCGTTTCCAATCAACCTGACAAATTTCAGCCGATTCAGGCACCGTCGCAACAAATGACAAAATTGCCCCAGGTGCGATTTTTCTTTTTTAAATTTCTCGGGCCGTTTCCAATCTACCTGTCAAATTTCAGCCCATTCTGACACCGTTCCCGAGCCCAATTTCTTGGGCCGTTTCCAATCAACCTGCCAAATTTCAGCCCATTCCGACACTGTTGCAACAAATGACAAAATTGCCCCTGGTACGGTTATTCTTTGTTAAATTTCTGGAGCCGTTTCCAATCAACCTGCAAAATTTTAGTCCAATTTCTCGGGCCATTTCCAATCAACCTGCCAAATTTCAATCCATTCCGACACCATCGTGACAAATGACAAAATTGCCCCTGGTGCGATTTTTCTTTGTTAAATTTCTCGGGTCGTTTCCAATCAACTTGCCAAATTTCAGCCCATTCCGACACTGTTCCGTAGTCCAATTTCTCGGGTCGTTTCCGATAAACCTGGAAAATTTCATCCAATTTCGACACCGTCGCGACAAATGACAAAATTGCCCCGGTGCATTTTTTCTTTGTTCAATTTTTCGGGCCGTTTCCAATCAACCTGCCAAATTCCAACGCAATCTGACACCGTTCTTGAGTCCAATTTCTCGGGCCTTTTCCAATCAACCTACCAAATTTTAGCCGATTCCGATATCGTCGCGACAAATGACTAAATTGCCCATGGCATGATTTTTCTTTGTTAAATTTCTCGGGCCATTTCCAATCAACATGCCAAATTTCAGCCCATTCCGACACCGTCGCGACAAATGAAAAATTGGCCCGGGTGTGATTTTTCTTTGTTAAATTTCTCGGACCGTTTCCAACCAACCTGCCAAATTTCAGCCCATTTCGACACCGATCCAGAGTCCACTTTCTCGGGCTGTTTCTAATCAGCCTGCCAAATTTCAGACCAGTCCAACGCCGCCGCGACAAATGACAAAATTGCCCCTGGTGCGATCTTTCTTTGTTAAATTATTCGGGCCGTTTCCAATAATCCTGCCAAATTTCAGCCCATTCCAACACCGTCGCGACAAATGACAAAATGCCCCCAGGTGCAATTTTTCTTTATTAAATTTCTCGGGCCGTTTACAATCAACCTACCGAATTTTAGGCCATTCCGACATCGTTGCGACAAATTACAAAATTGCCCCTCGTGCAATTTTTCTTCATTAAATTTCTCGGGCCGTTTCCAACCAACCTACCAAATTTCAGCCCATTGCGACACCGATCCAGAGTCCAATTTCTCGGGCCGTTTCCAATCAACCTGTCAAATTTCAAACCATTCCGACACCGCCGCGACAAATGACAAAATGGCCCCGGGTGCGATTTTTCTTTGTTAAATTTCTCGGGCCGTTTCCAATCAACCTGCCAAATTTAAGCCCATTCCGACACCGTCGCGACAAATGACAAAATGCCCCCCGGTGCACTTTTTCTTTATTAAATTTCTCGGGCTGTTTACAATCAACCTGCCAAATTTCAGCCCATTCCGGCATCGTTACGACAAATGACAAAATTGCCCCTGGTACGATTTCTCTTTGTTAAATTTCTCGGGCCGTTTCCAATCAACCTTCCAAATTTCAACCCATTCTGACACAGTTACGACAAATGACAAAATTGCCCCGGGTACGGTTTTTCTTTGTCAAACTTCTCGGGCCGTTTCCAATCAACCCCTCAAATTTCAGCCCATTCCGACACCGTTCGGGAGTCCAAATTCTCGGGCTGTTTTAGATCAACCCCCCAAATTTCAGTCCATTCCGACACCGTCACGACAAATGACAAAATTGCCCCTGGTGCGGTTTTTCATTCTTAAATTTCTCGGAGTCGTTTCCAATCAACCTGCCAAATTTCAGCCCATACGGGCACCGTCGAGACAAATGACAAAATTGCCCCTGGTGCGATTTTTCTTTGTTAAATTTTTCGTGCCGTTTCCAATCAACCTGCCAAATTTCAGTCCAATTCGACACCTTTCCCGAGTCCAATTTCTTGGGCTGTTTCCAAACAACCTGCCAAATTTCAGCCCATTCCTACACCATCGAGACAAATGACAAAATTCACCCTGGTGCGGTTTTTCATTCTTAAATTTCTCGGCCCGTTTCCAATCAACCTACCAAATTTTAGGCCATTCCGACACCGTTTCGAGTCCAATTTCTCTGGCCGTTTCCTATCAACCCGCCAAATTTCAGCCCATTTCGACACCGTTGCAACAAATGACAAAATTGCCCTGGTGCGATTTTTCTTTATTAAATTTCTCGGGCCATTTTCAATCAACCTGCCAAATTCCAGCGGAATCCAACACCATTCCCGAGTCCAATTTCTTAGGCCGTTTCCATTCAACCTACCAAATTTCAGCCGATTTCGACACCGTCACGACAAATGACAAAATTACCCTGGGTGCGATTTTTCTTTGTTAAATTTCTCGGGCCATTTCCGACCAACCTGCCAAATTTCAGCCCATTTCGACACCGTTCTAGAGTCCAATTTCTCGGACCGTTTCCAATCAATCTGCCAAATTTCAGACCATTCCGACACCTCCGTGACAAATGACAAAATTGCCCCTTGTATGGTTTTTTTTATAAAATTTCTCAGGCCGTTTCCAATCAACCTGCCAAATTTCAGCCATTCCGACACCGTCGCGACAAATGACAAAATGACCCTCGGTGCGGTTTTTCATTATTAAATTTCTCGAGCCGTTTACAATCAACCCGCCAAATTTTAGTCCTATTTCTCGGGCCGTTTCCAATTAACCTGGCAAATTTCAGCCCATTTCGACACCGTCGCGACAAATGACAAAATGACCCTCGGTGCGATTTTTCTTTATAAAATTTCTCGGGCCGTTTACAATCAACCTGCCAAATTTCAGCCCATTTCGGCATCGTTTCGGAGTCCAATTTCTCAGGCCGCTTCCAATCAACCTGCCAAATTTCAATCCATTCCAACACCGTCGCGACAAATGACAAAATTGCCCCTGGTGCGATTTTTCATTCTTAAATTTCTCGAAACCGTTTCCAATCAACCTGCCAAATTGCAACCCATTCCAACACCGTCGCAACAAATGACAAAATTGCCCCTAGTGCGGTTTTTCTTTGTTAAATTTTTCGTGTCGTTTCCAATCAACCTGCCAAATTTTAGCCCATTCCGACGCCGTTCTCGAGTCCAATTTCTTGGGCCATTTCCAAACAACCTGCCAAATCTCAGCTCATTCCGATACCGTTGCGACAAATGACAAAGTTGCCCCTGGTACGATTTTTCTTTGTTAAATTTCTCGGGCCGTTTTTAATCATCCTGCCAAATTCCAGAACATTTCGACACCGTTCCTGAGTCCAATTTCTTGGGCCGTTTCCAATCAACCTACCAAATTTCAACCCATTTCGACACTATCATGACAAATGACAAAATTGCCCTGGTACAGTTTTTCTTTGTTAATTTTCTCGAGCCGTTTCCAATCAACCTGCCAAATTTCAGCCCATTTCGACACCGTTCTCGAGTCCAATTTCTCGGGCCGTTTCCAATCAACCTGCTAAATTTCAGCCCATTCCGACCTATCGTGGCAAACGATAAAATTGTCCCTGGAATGGTTTTTCTTTGTTAAATTTCTTAGGCCGTATCCAGTCAACCAGCCCAATTTCAGTTCAATTTCTCGGGCAGTTTCCAATAAACCGGCCAAATTTTTGTTCAATTTCTCGAGCCATTTCCAATCAACCTGCCAAATTTCAGCCCATTCCGACATCATCACGTCAAATGACAAAATCGCCCCTGCTACGATTTTTCTTTGTTAAATTTCTCGAGCCATTTCCAATCAATCTATCAAATTTCAGTCCAATTTCTCGGGTCGTTTCCAATCAACATGCCAAATTTCAACCCATTCCGACACCGTCGTGACAAATGACAAAATTGCCCGTGGTGCGATTTTTCTATGTTAAATTTCTCGAGCCGTTTCCAACCAACCTGCCAAATTTCAACCCATTTCTACACCGTTCTAGAATCCAATTTCTCGGGCCCTTTCCAATCAACCTGCCAAATTTCAGACTATTCCGACACCGCCGCAACAAATGACAAAATTGTCCCTGGTGCGATTTTTCTTTGTTAAATTTCTGAGGCTGTTTCCAATCAACCTGCCAAATTTCAGTCCAATTTCTCGGGCCGTTTCCAATTGACCTGCCAAATTTCGGCCCATTTTGACACCGTCGCGACAAATGACAAAATGGCCCCCGAGGCAGTTTCTCTTTATTAAATTTCTCGGGCCGTTTACAATGAACCTGCCAAATTTTAGCCCATTCCGACATCGTCGCGACAAACGACAAAATTGCCCCTGGTGCAGTTTTTCTTTGTTAAATTTCTGGGGCCATTTTCAATCAACCTACCAAATTTCAGCCCATTTCGACACAGTTTCGACAAGTGACAAAATTGCCCTTGGTGCGGTTTTTCTTTGTTAAACTTCTCGGGCCGTTTCCAATCAACCTGCCAAATTTGAGCCCATTCTGACACTGTTCCGGAGTCCAATTTCTCGAGCCGTTTCCAATCAACCTAACAAATTTCTGTCCATTCCGACACCATCGCGACAAATGACAAAATTGCCCCTGGTGCGGTTTTTCATTCTTAAATTTCTCGGAGCCGTTTCCAATCAACCTGCCAAATTTCAGCCCATTCCGACACCGTCGCGACAAATGACAAAATTGCCCTTGGTACGATTTTTCTTTGTTGAATTTTTCGTGCCGTTTTCAATCAACCTGCCAAATTTCAGCCCATTCTGACACCGTTCTCGAGTCCAATTTCTTGGGCCATTTCCAAACAACCTGCCAAATTTCAGCCCATTCCGACACCGTTGCGACAAATGACAAAATTGCCCCTCGTACGGTTTTTCTTTATTAAATTTCTCGGGCCATTTTCAATCAACCTGCCAAATTCCAGAACATTCCGATCCCGTTCCTCAGTCCAATTTCTTGGGCCGGTTCCCATCAACATGCCAAATTTCAGCATATACCGACACCATCGCGACAAATGACAAAATTGCCCCTGGTGCGGTTTTTCTTTTTTAAATTTGTAGGCCGTTTCCAGTCAACGTGCCAAGTTTCTTCCAATTTCGGCACCGTTATCGAGTCCAATTTCTTGGGCCATTCCCAATGACCCTGCCAAATTCCAGCCCATTCCGACGCCGTCGCGAAAAAGGCAAAATTGCCCTTGGTGCAGTTTTTCTTTGTTAAATTTCTCGGGCCATTTCCAATCAACCAGCTAAATTTTAGCCCATTTCGACACCATTTCGCAGTCCAATTTCTCGGGCCATTTTCAATAAACCTGCAAAATTTCAGTCCATTCCGACACCGTCGCGACAAATGACAAAATTGCCCCTGGTGCGATTTTTCATTCTTAAATTTCTCGGGCTGTTTCCAATCAACCTACCAAATTTTAGCCCATTCTGACACCGTTCCAGAGTCCAATTTCTCTGGCCATTTCCAATCAAACTGTCGAATTTCAGCCCATTACGACACCGTAGCGACAAATGACAAAATTGCCCCTAGTGTAATTTTTTATTCTTAAATTTCTCGGGCCTTTTTCAATCAACCTACCAAATTTTAGCCCATTCTGACACCGCTCCCGAGTCCAATTTCTCTGGCCATTTCTTATAAACCCGCCAAATTTCAGCCCATTCCGACACCGTTGCGACAAATGACAAAATTGCCCTTGGTGCGTTTTTCTTTGTTAATTTTCTCGGGCCATTTTCAATCAACTTGCCAAATTTCAGTCGATTCCGACACCGTAGCGACAAATGACAAAATTGCCCTGGTGCGATTTTTTTTTTGTTAAATTTCTCGTGCCGTTTCCAGCCAACCAGCCAAATTTCAACCCATTTCGGCACCGTTCCAGAGTCCAATTTCTCAACGTGCCAAATTTCAGACCATTCTGACACCGCCACGACAAATGACAAAATTGCCCATGGTACGATTTTTCTTTAGTAAATTTCTCGGGCCGTTTCCAATCAACCTGGCAAATTTTAGCCCATTCTGACACCATCGCGACAAATAACAAAATGACCCTCGATGCGGTTTTTCTTTATTAAAATTCTCGGGCCGTTTACAATCAACCTGCCAAATTTTAGTCCTATCTCTCGGGCCGTTTCCAATTAACCTACCAAATTTCAGCCCATTTCGATACCATCGTGACAAATGACAAATTAACCCCCGGTGCGATTTTCTTTATTAAATTTCTCGGGCCATTTACAATCAACCTGCTAAATTTCAGCCCATTCCGACATCGTTTCGGAGTCCAATTTCTCGGGCCGTTTCCAATCAACCGGCCAAATTTCAGTCCATTCCGACACCATCGCGACAAATGACAAAATTGCCCCTGGTACGGTTTTAATTCTTAAATTTCACGGAGCCATTTCCAATCAACAGGCCAAATTTCAGCCCATTCCGACACTGTCGCGACAAATGACAAAATTACCCCTGGTGCGGTATTTCTTTGTTAAATTTTTCGTGCCGTTTCCAACCAACCTACCAAATTTCAGCCCATTTCGACACCGTTCCAGAGTCCAATTTCTCGAACCGTTTCCAATCAACGTGCCAAATTTCAGACCATTCTGACACCGCCACGACAAATGACAAAATTAGCCATGGTACGATTTTTCTTTAGTAAATTTCTCGGGCCATTTCCAATCAACCTGGAAAATTTCAGCCCATTCCAACACCGTCACGACAAATGACAAAATGACCCTCGATGCGGTTTTTCTTTATTAAAATTCTTGGGCCATTTACAACCAACCTGCCAAATTTCAGTCCTATTTCTCGGGCCGTTTCCAATTAACCTGCCAAATTTTAGCCCATTTCGACACCATCGCGACAAATGATAAAATGACCTCCGGTGTGATTTTCCTTATTAAATTTCTCGGGCCGTTTACAATCAACCTGCCAAATTTCAGCCCATTCCGACATCGTTTCGGAGTCCAATTTCTCGGGCCGTTTCTAATCAACCTGCTAAATTTCAATCCATTCCGACACCGTCGCGACAAATGACAAAATTGCCCCTGATGCGGTTTTTCATTCTTAAATTTCTCGGAGCCATTTCCAATCAACCTGCCAAATTTCAGCCCATTCCGAGACTGTCGCGACAAATGACAAAATTACCCCTAGTGCAGTATTTCTTTGTTAAATTTTTCGTGCCGTTTCCAATCAACCTGCCAAATTTCAGCCCATTTCGACGCCGTTCTCGAGTCCAATTTCTTGGGCCATTTCCAAACAACCTGCCAAATTTCAGCCCATTCCGACATCGTTGCGACAAATGACAAAATTGCCCCTTTTACGGTTTTTCTTTGTTAAATTTCTCGGGCCGTTTTCAATCAACCTACAAAATTCCAAAATATTCCGACAACGTTCCTGAGTCCAATTTCTTGGGTTGTTCCCAATCAACCTACCAAATTTCTGCCCATTTCGACACCGTCGCGACAAATGACAAAATTGACCCTGGTGCGATTTTTCTTTTTTAAATTTATCAGGTCGTTTTCAATCAACCTGCCAAATTTCAGCCCATTTCGACATCTTTACAGAGTCCAATTTCTTGGGCCGTTTCCAATCAACCTACCAAATTTTAGCCAATTCCGACACTGTCGCGACAAATAACAAAATTGCCCCTGGTGCAGTTTTTCTTTGTTAAATTTCTCGAGCCGTTTCCAATCAACCTGCCAAATTTAAGCCCATTCCGACTCCGTTCCCGAGTCCAATTTATCGGGCCGTTTCCAATCAACCTGCTAAATTTCAGCCCATTCCGACCTATCGCGACAAATTATAAAATTGCCCCCGGAGCAGTTTTTCTTTGTTAAATTTCTTAGGCCGTTTCCAATCAACCATCCAAATTTCAGTCCAATTTCTCGGGCAATTTCTAATAAACCTGCCAAATTTTTTCCAATTTCTCGGGCCGTTTCCAGTCAACCTGTTAAATTTTAGCCCATTCCGACACCATTGCGACAAATGAAAAAATTGCCCCAGGTGCGATTTTTCTTTGTTAAATTTCTCGGGCCATTTCTAATCAACCTGCCAAATTTCAGCTCATTTCGACACCATTCGCGAGTCCAATTTCTCGGTCCGTTTCCAAACAACCTTCCAAATTTCAGACCATTCCGACACCGTCGCGACAAATGACAAAATTGCCCCTGGTGCAATTTTTCTTTATTAAATTTCTCTGGCCGTTTCCGATCAACCTACCAAATTTCAGTATAATTTCTCGGGCTGTTTCAAATCAACCTGTCAAATTTCAGCCCATTCCGACACCATCACGACAAATGACAAAATGACCCCCGGAGCTGTTTTTCTTTGTTAAATTTCTCAGGTCGTTTACAATCAACCTGCCAAATTTCAAACACCGTCTTGACAAATAACAAAATTGCCCCTGGTGCGATTTTTCTTTGTTAAAATTCTCGGGACATTTCCAATCGACCTGCTAAATTTTAGCCCATTGCGACACCATTCCCGAGTTCAATTTCTCGGGCCGTTTCCAATTAACCTATCAAATTCTAGCCCATTTCGACACCGTGGTGACAAATGAAAAAATTGCCCATGGTACGATTTTCCTTTGTTATATTTCTCGGGCCGTTTCCAATCAACCTGCCAAATTATAGCCAATTTCGACACCGGACACGAGTCCAATTTCTCTGGCTGTTTCCAATCAACCTCCCAAATTTCAGCCCATTCCAACACCGTTGCAACAAATGATAAAATTGACCCTGGTGCAGTTTTTCTTTGTTAAATTTCTCGTGCCGTTTCCAATCAACCCGCTAAATTTCACGGGCCATTTTCAATCAACCTGCCAAATTCCAGAGCAATCCGAAACTGTTCCTGAGTCCAATTTCTAGGGTCGTTTCCAATCAACCTGCCAAATTTCAGTCGATTCCGACACCGTCGCGACAAATGACAAAACTGCCCCAGCTGCGATTTTTCTTTCTTAAATTTCTTAGGCCGTTTCCAATCTATCTATCAAATTTCAGCCCATTCCGACATCGTTTCCGAGTCCAATTTCTCGGGCCGTTTCCAATCAACTGGCCAGATTTCAGCCCATTCCGACACCGTCGCGACAAATGACAAAATTGCCCCAGGTGTGGTTTTTCTTTGTTAAATTTCTCGGGCCATTTCCAATCAACCTGCAAATTTTCAGTCCAATTTCTGGGGTCAATTCCAATCAACTTGCTAAATTTCATCCCATTTCGACATCGTCGCGACAAATGACAAAATTGCCCCTAGTGCGATTTTTCTTTGTTAAATTTCCCGGACCATTTCCAATCAACCTGCCAAATTTCAGTCCAATTTCTCGGGCCGTTTCCAATCAACCTGCCAAATTTCAGCCCATTCTGACACCATTGCGACAAATGAACAAACGACACCAGTGCGGTTTTTCTTTGCTAAATTTCTCGGGCCGTTTACAATCAAGCTGCCAAATTTCAGCCCATTCCGACACCGTCTTGACAAATGACAAAATTGCCCATGGTGCGATTTTTGTTTGTTAAATTTCTAGGGCCATTTCCAATCAACCTGCCAAATTTCAGCCCATTGAGGCACGTTCCTGAGTCTAATTTCTCGGGCCGTTTCCAATCAACCTGCCAAATTTCAGCCCATTCCGACACCGTCGCGACAAATGATAAAACTGCCCCTGGTGCGATTTTTCTTTGTTAAATTTCTCGGGCCGTTTCCAATCAACCTGCCAAATTTCAGCCCATTCCGACACCGTCGCGACAAATGATAAAACTGCCCCTGGTGCGATTTTTCTTTGTTAAATTTCTCGGGCCGTTTCCAATCAACCTTCCAAATTTTAGTCCATTCTGACACCGTTCCTGAGTCCAATTTCTCTTGCCGTTTCCGATCAACCTGCCAAATTTCAGCCCATTCTGACACTATTGTGACAATGACAAAATTGCCCATGGTGCGGTTTTTCTTTGTTAAATTTCTCGGGCCATTTTCAATCAACCTACAAAATTCCAGCGCAGTTCGACACCTTTCCCGAGTCCAATTTCTCGACTGTTTCCAATCAACCTGACAAATTTCAACCGATTCTGACACGGTCGCGACAAATGACAAAATTACCCCTGGTGCGATTTTTCTTTTTTAAATTTCTCGGGCCGTTTCCAATCTACCTGCTAAATTTCAGCCCATTCCGACACCTTTCCCGAGTCCAATTTCTTGGGCCGTTTCCAATCAACCTGCTAAGTTTCCGCCCATTCTGATACCGTCGCAACAAATGACAAAATTGCCCCTGGTGCGGTTATTCTTTGTTAAATTTCTCGGGCCGTTTCCAATTAACCTGCAAAATTTCAGTCCAACTTCTCGGGCCATCTCCTATCAACCTGCCAAATTTCAGCCCATTCCGACACCGTCGCGACAAATGACAAAATTGCCCCTGGAGCTGTTTTTCTTTGCTAAATTTCTCGAGCCATTTCCAATCAATCCGCCAAATTTCATTCCAATTTCTCGGGCCATTTCCAATCAACAGGCCAAATTTCAACCCATTCGGACACCGTCGTGAAAAATGACAAAATTGCCCCTGATGCAATTTTTCTTTTTTAAATTTCACTGGCCGTTTCCAACCAACTTGCCAAATTTTAGATCCTTTCGACACCGTTCTAGAGTCCAATTTCTCGGGCCGTTTCCAATCAACCTGCCAAATTTTAGCCCATTCCGACACCGCCGCAACAAATGAGAAAATTGCCCCTGGTGCGGTTTTCTTTGTTAAATTTCTCGGGCCGTTTCCAGTCAACCTGCCAAATTTCAGCCCATTCCGACAGAGTTCCGCAGTCCAATTTCTTGGGTCGTTTCCAATAAACCGATAAAATTTCAGTCCACTCCGACATCGTCACAACGAATGACAAAATTGCCCCTGGTGCGATTTTTCATTCTTAAATTTTTCGGAGCCGTTTCTAATCAACCTGCCAAATTTTAGCCCATTCTGGCACCATTGCGACAAATGACAAAATGAGCCCGGTGCGGTTTTTCTATCCTAAATTTCTCGGGCCATTTACAATCAACCTGCCAAATTTCAGCCCATTCCGACACCGTCTTGACAAATGACAAAATTGCCCATGGTGCGGTTTTTGTTTGTTAAATTTCTAAGGCCATTTCCAATCAACCTGCCAAATTTTAGCCCATTCCGGCATGTTCCTGAGTCCAATTTCGCGACCCATTTCCAATCAACCTACCAAATTTCAGCCCATTCCGACACCGTCGCGACAAATGATAAAACTGCCCCTGGTGCGATTTTTCTTTGTTAAATTTCTCGGGCCATTTCCAATTAGCCTTCTAAATTTTAGCCCATTCTGACACCGTTCCTGAGTCCAATTTCTCTAGCCGTTTTCGATCAACCTGCCAAATTTCAGCCCATTCTGACACCGTTTCGACAATGACAAAACTGCCCATGGTGCGATTTTTCTTTGTTAAATTTCTCTGGCCGTTTTCAATCAACCTGCAAAATTCCAGCGTATTTCGACACCTTTCCCGAGTCCAATTTCTCGACCTTCCAATGAACCTGACAAATTTCAGTCGATTCTGACACCGTCGCGACAAATGACAAAATTATCCCTGGTGTGATTTTTCTTTTTTAAATTTCTCGGGCCATTTCCAATCAACCTGCAAAGTTTCCGCCCATTCCGACACCATCGCAACAAATGACAAAATTGCCCCTGGTGCGGTTATTTTTTGTTAAATTTCTCAGGCCGTTTCCAATCAACCTACAAAATTTCAGTCCAATTCCTCAGGCCATTTCCAATCAACCTGCCAAATTTCAGCCCATTCTGACACCGTCGCGACAAATGACAAAATTACCCCTGGTGCTGTTTTTCTTTGTTAAATTTCTCGAGCCATTTCCAATCAATCCGCCAAATTTCATTCCAATTTCTCGGGCCGTTTCCAATCAACAGGCCAAATTTCAGCCCATTTCGACACCGTCGTGAAAAATGACAAAATTTCCCCTGGTGCAATTTTTCTTTGTTAAATGTCACTGGCCGTTTCCAGCCAACCTGCCAAATTTTAGCCCCTTTCAACACCGTTCTAGAATCCAATTTCTCGGGCCGTTTCCAATCAACCTGCCAAATTTCAGCCCATTCCGACACCGTTCTGCAGACCAACTTCTCGGGTCGTTTCCAATAAACCTGCAAATTTTCAGTCCACTCCGACACCGTCGTAACAAATGACAAAATTGCGCCTGGTGCGATTTTTCATTCTTAAATTTCTAGGAGCCGCTTCCAATCAACCTTTCAAATTTCAGCCCATTCCGACACGGTCGCGACAAATGACAAAATTGCCCTTGGTGCAGTTTTTCTTTGTTAAATTTCTCGAGCCGTTTCCAATCAACCTGCTAAATTTCAGCCCATTCCGACACCGTTCCCGATTACAATTTATCGGGCAATTTCCAATCAACCTGCCAAATTTCAGCCCATTCCGACCTATCGCGGCAAATGATAAAACTGCCCCCGGAGCGATTTTTCTTTGTTAAATTTCTGAGACCGTTTCCAATCAACTTGCCAAATTTCAGTTCAATTTCTTGGGAAGTTTCCAATAAACCTGTCAAATTTTTGTCCAGTTTCTCGGGCCGTTTCCAATCAACCTGCTAAATTTTAGCCCATTTCGACACCGTTACGACAAATGAAAAAATTGCCCCAGGTACGATTTTTCTTTGCTAAATTTCTCGGGCCGTTGCTAATCAATCTGCCAAATTTCAGCTCATTTCGACACCGTTCACGAGTCCAATTTCTCGGTCCGTTTCACATCAACCTTCCAAATTTCAGACCATTCCGACACCGTCGCGACAAATGACAAAATTGCCCCTGGTGCGATTTTTCTTTGTTAAATTTCTGTGGCCGTTTCCAATCAACCTGCCAAATTTCAGCCCATTCCGACACCGTCGCGATAAATGAAAAAATTACCCCCGAAGCGATTTTTCTTTGTTAAATTTCTCGGGCCGTTTACAATCAACCTGCCAAATTTCTGCCCATTCCGACACCGTCTTGACAAATGACAAAATTGCCCCTGGTGCAGTTTTTCTTTGTTAAAATTCTTGGGACATTTCCAATCGACCTGCCAAATTTCAGCCCCTTCCGACGCCGTTCCTGAGTTCAATTTCTCGGACCGTTTCCAATTAACCTATGAAATTTCAGCCCATTTCGACACCGTGGCGATAAATGACAAAATTGCCCCGGGTACGATTTTTCTTTGTTAAAATTTCTCGAGCCGTTTCCAATCAACCTGCCAAATTTTAGCCAATTTCGACACCAGACACGGCTCCAATTTCTATAGCCGTTTCCAATCAACCTCTCAAATTTCAGCCCATTCCGACACCGTTACGACAAATGATAAAATTGACCCTGCTGCGATTTTTCTTTGTTAAATTTCTCTGGCCGTTTCCAATTAACCCGCTAAATTTCACAGGCCGTTTTCAATCGACATGCCAAATTCCAGCGCAATCCGACACCATTCCCGAGTCCAATTTCTGGGGTCGTTTCCAATCAACCTACCAAATTTCAGCCGATTCCGACACCGTCACGACAAACGACAAAATTGCCCCAGGTGTGATTTTTCTTTTTTAAATTTCTCAGGCCGTTTCCAATCCACCTGTCAAATTTCAGCCCATTCTGACATCGTTTTCGAGTCCAATTTCTTGGGCCGTTTCCAATCAACCTGCTAAATTTCAGCCAATTCCGACACCGTGGCGACAAATGACAAAATTGCCCCTGGTGCAGTTTTTCTTTGTTAAATTTCTCGAGCCGTTTCCAATCAACCTGCCAAATTTCAGCCCATTCCGACACCGTTCTTGAGTGCAATTTATCGGGCTGTTTCCAATCAGCCAGCTAAATTTCAGCCCATTCCGACCTATCGCGGCAAATGATAAAATTGCCCCCGGAGCGGTTTTTCTTTGTCAAATTTCTGAGGCCGATTCCAATCAACCATCCAAATTTCAGTCCAATTTCTCGGGCAGTTTCCAATAAACCGGCCAAATTTTTGTCCAATTTCTCGGGCCGTTTCCAATCAACCTGTTAAATTTTAGCACATTCCGACGCCGTTGCGACAAATGAAAAAATTGCCCCAGGTGCGATTTTTCTTTGTTAAATTTCTCGGGCCGTTTCTAATCAACCTGCCAAATTTCCGCTCATTTCGACACCGTTCGCGAGTCCAATTTCTCGGTCCATTTCCAATCAACCTTCCAGATTTCAGACCACTCCGACACCGTCGCGACAAATGACAAAATTGCCCCTGGTGCGATTTTTCTTTGTTAAATTTCTCTGGCCGTTTCCAATCAACCTGCCAAATTTCAATATAATTTTTGGGGCCGTTTCAATTCAACCTGCCAAATTTCAGCCCATTCCGACCTATCGCGGCAACTGATAAAACTGCCCCCGGAGCGATTTTTCTTTGTTAAATTTCTGAGACCGTTTCCAATCAACCTGCCAAATTTCAGTCCAATTTCTTGGGAAGTTTCCAATAAACCTGCCAAATTTTTGTCCAATTTCTCGGGCCGTTTCCAATCAACCTGCTAAATTTTAGCCCATTTCGACACCGTTACGACAAATGAAAAAATTGCCCCAGGTACGATTTTTCGTTGCTAAATTTCTCGGGCCGTTGCTAGTCAATCTGCCAAATTTCAGCTCATTTCGACACCGTTCACGAGTCCAATTTCTCGGTCCGTTTCCAATCAACCTTCCAAATTTCAGACCACTCCGATACCGTCGCGACAAATGACAAAATTGCCCCTGGTGCGATTTTTCTTTGTTAAATTTCTCTGGCCGTTTCCAATCAACCTGCCAAATTTCAGTATAATTTCTGGGGCCGTTTCAATTCAACCTGTCAAATTTCAGCCCATTCCAACCTATCGCGGCAAATGATAAAACTGCCCCCGGAGCGATTTTTCTTTGTTAAATTTCTGAGACCGTTTCCAATCAACCTGCCAAATTTCCGTCCAATTTCTTGGGAAGTTTCCAATAAACCTGCCAAATTTTTGTCCAATTTCTCGGGCTGTTTCCAATCAACCTGCTAAATTTTAGCCCATTTCGACACCGTTACGACAAATGAAAAAATTGCCCCAGGTACGATTTTTCTTTGCTAAATTTCTCGGGCCGTTGCTAATCAATCTGCCAAATTTCAGCTCATTTCGACACCGTTCACGAGTCCAATTTCTCGGTCCGTTTCATATCAACCTTCCAAATTTCAGACTATTCCGACACCGTCGCGACAAATGACAAAATTGCCCCTGGTGCGATTTTTCTTTGTTAAATTTCTCTGGCCATTTCCAATCAACCTGCCAAATTTCAGTATAATTTCTCGAGCCATTTTAAATCAACCTGCCAAATTTCAGCCCATTCCGACACCGTCGCGACAAATGAAAAAATGACCCCCGAAGCGATTTTTCTTTGTTAAATTTCTCGGGCCGTTTACAATCAACCTGCCAAATTTCTGCCCATTCCGACACCGTCTTGACAAATGACAAAATTACCCCTGGTGCAGTTTTTCTTTGTTAAAATTCTTGGGACATTTCCAATCGACCTGCCAAATTTCAGCCCATTCCGACGCCGTTTCCGAGTTCAATTTCTCGGGCCATTTCCAATTAACCTATGAAATTTCAGCCCATTTCGACACCGTGGCGATAAATGACAAAATTGCCCCTGGTACGATTTTTCTTTGTTAAATGTCTCAAGCCGTTTCCAATCAACCTGCCAAATTTTAGCCAATTTCGACACCAGACACGAGTCCAATTTCTTTGGCCGTTTCCAATCAACCTCTCAAATTTTAGCCCATTCCAACACCGTTACGACAAATGATAAAATTGACCCTGGTGCGATTTTTCTTTGTTAAATTTCTGGGGCCGTTTCCAATTAACCCGCTAAATTTCACAGGCCGTTTTCAATCAACCTGCCAAATTCCAGCGCAATCCGACACCATTCCCGAGTCTAATTTCTGGGGTCGTTTCCAATCAACCTACCAAATTTCAGCCGATTCCGACACCGTCGCGACAAATGACAAAATTGCCCCAGGTGTAATTTTTCTTTTTTAAATTTCTCAGGCCGTTTCCAATCCACCTGTCAAATTTCAGTCCATTTCGACATCGTTTTTGAGTCCAATTTCTTGGGCCGTTTCCAATCAACCTACCAAATTTCAGCCCATTCCGACACCGTGGCGTCGAATGACAAAATTGCCCCTGGTGCTGTTTTTCTTTGTTAAATTTCTCGAGCCGTTTCCAATCAACCTGTCAAATTTTAGCCCATTCCGACACCGTTCTTGAGTGCAATTTATTGGGCTGTTTCCAATCAACCAGCTAAATTTCAGCCCATTCCGGCCTATCGTGGCAAATGATAAAATTGCCCCCGGAGCGGTTTTTCTTTGTTAAATTTCTAAGGCCGATTCCAATCAACCATCCAAATTTCAGTCCAATTTCTCGGGCAGTTTCCAATAAACCGGCCAAATTTTTGTCCAATTTCTCGGGCCGTTTCCAATCAACCTGCTAAATTTTAGCACATTCCGACGCCGTTGCGACAAATGAAAAAATTGCCCCAGGTGCAATTTTTCTTTGTTAAATTTCTCGGGCTGTTTCTAATCAACCTGCCAAATTTCAGCTCATTTCGACACCGTTCGCGAGTCCAATTTCTCGGTCCGTTTCCAATCAACCTTCCAAATTTCAGACCACTCCGACACCGTCGCGACAAATGACAAAATTGCCCCTGGTGCGATTTTTCTTTGTTAAATTTATCTGGCCATTTCCACTCAACCAGCCAAATTTGAGTATAATTTCTAGGGCCGTTTCAATTCAACCTGCCAAATTTCAGCCCATTCCGACACCGTCGCGACAAATGACAAAATGACCCCTGGAGCGGTTTTTCTTCGTTAAATTTCTCGGGCCATTTACAATCAACCTGCCAAATTTCTACCCATTCCGACACCATCTTGACAAATGACAAAATTGTCACTGGTGCGGTTTTTCTTTGTTAAAATTCTCGGGACATTTCCAATCGACCTACCAAATTTCAGCCCATTCCGACATCGTTCCCGAGTTCAATTTCTCGGGTCGTTCCAATTAATCTATCAAATTTCAGCCCATTTGGACACCGTGGTGACAAATGACAAAATTGTCCCTGGTAATTTTTTTTTGTTAAATTTCCCGGGTCGTTTCCAATCAACCTGCCAAATTTTAGCCAATTTCGACACCGGACACGAGTCCAATTTCTCTGGCCGCTTCCAATCAACCTCCCAAATTTCAGCCCATTCGATACCGTTGCGACAAATGATAAAATTGACCCTGGTGCAGTTTTTCTTTGTTGAATTTCTCGAACCGTTTCCAATCAACCCGCTAAATTTCAAGGGCTGTTTTCAATCAACCTGCCAAATTCCAGAGCAATCCGACACCGGTCCCGAGTCCAATTTCTGGAGTCGTTTCCAATCAACTTGTCAAATTTCAGCCGATTCTGATACCGTCGCGACAAATGACAAAACTGCCCCAGGTGCGATTTTTCTTTTTTAAATTTCTCAGGCCGTTTCCAATCTACCTGTCAAATTTTAGCCCATTTCGACATTGTTTTCGAGTCCAATTTCTTGGGCCGTTTCCAATCAACCTGCCAAATTTTAGCCCATTCCGACACCGTCGCGACAAATGACAAAATTGTCCCTGGTGCGGTTTTTCTTTGTTAAATTTCTCGGGCCATTTCCAATCATCTGCAAAATTTCAGACCAATTTCTGGGGCCATTTCCAATCAACCTGCTAAATTTCAGCCCATTCCGACATCGTCGCGACAAATGACAAAATTGCCCCTAGTGCGATTTTTCTTTGTTAAATTTCCCGGACCGTTTCCAATCAACCTGCCAAATTTTAGTCCAATTCCTCGGGCCGTTTGCAATCAACTTGCCAAATTTCAGCCCATTCTGACACCATTGCGACAAATGACAAAATGACCCCAGTGCAGTTTTTCTTTGCTAAATTTCTTGGGCCGTTTACAATCAACCTGCCAAATTTCAGGACATTTCGACACCGTCTTGACAAATGACAAAATTGCCCATGGTACGGTTTTTGTTTGTTAAATTTCTTGGGCCATTTCCAATCAACCTGCCAAATTTCAGCCCATTGAGGCATGTTCCTGAGTCCAATTTCTCGGACCGTTTCCAATAAACCTGCCAAATTTTAGCCCATTCTGACACCATCGCGACAAATGATAAAACTGCCCCTGGTACGATTTTTCTTTGTTAAATTTCTCAGGCCGTTTCCAATCAACCTGCCAAATTTCAGCCCATTCTGACACAGTTCCCGAGTCCAATTTCTCTAGCCGTTTTCGTTCAACCCGCCAAATCTCAGCCCAGTCTGACACCGTTGTGACAAATAACAAAATTGCCATTGGTGCGATTTTTCTTTGTTAAATTTCTCGGGCCGTTTCCAATCAACCTGACAAATTTCAGCCGATTCTGACACCGTCGCGACAAATGACAAAATTGCCCCTGGTGCGATTTTTCTTTTTTAAATTTCTCGGGCCGTTTCCAATCTACCAGCCAAATTTTAGCCCACTCCAACACCTTTCCCAAGTCCAATTTCTTGGGCCGTTTCCAATCAACCTGCCAAGTTTCCACCCATTCCGACACCGTCGTAACAAATGACAAAATTGCCCCTGGTGCGGTTATTCTTTGTTAAATTTCTCGGGCCGATTCCAATCAACTTGCAAAATTTCAGTCCAATTTCTTGGGCCATTTCCAATCAACCTGCCAAATTTCAGCCCATTCCGACGCTGTCGCAACAAATGACAAAATTGCCCCTGGTGCTGTTTTTCTTTGTTAAATTTCTCGAGCCATTTCCAATCAATCCGCCAAATTTCATTCCAATTTCTCGGGCTGTTTCCAATCAACAAGCCAAATTTCAGCCCATTCCGACACCGTCGCGAAAAATGACAAAATTGCCCCTGGTGCAATTTTTCTTTGTTAAATTTCACTGATCGTTTCCAACCGACCTGCCAAATTTCAGCCCATTTCGACACCGCTCTAGAGTCCAATTTCTCGGGCCGTTTCCAATCAACCTGCCAAATTTCAGCCCATTCCGACACCGTCGCGACAAATGACAAAATTGCCCCTGGTGCGGTTTTTCTTTGTTAAATTTCTCGGGCCGTTTCCAATCAACCTGCCAAATTTTAGCCCATTCTGACACCGTTCCACGGTCCATTTTCTCAGGTCGTTCCCAATAAACCTGCAAAATTTCAGTCCACTCCAACACCGTCGCAACAAATGACAAAATTGCCCCTCATGCGATTTTTCAATCTTAAATTTCTCGGAGCCGTTTCCAATCAACCTGCCAAATTTCAGCCCATGCCGGCACCGTCGAGACAAATGAAAAAATTATCCCTGGTGCGGTTTTTCTTTGTTAAATTTTTCGTGCCGTTTCCAATCAACTTACCAAATTTCAGCCCAATCCGACACCGTTCTTAAGTCCAATTTCTTGGGCCATTTCCAAACAACCTGCCAAATTTCGCCCATTCCGACACCGTCGCAACAAATGACAAAATTGCCTCTAGTGCGGTTTTTCATTCTTAAATTTCCCGGGCCGTTTCCAATCAACCTGACAAATTTTAACCCATTCCGACATCGTTCCCTAGTCCAAATTCTCTGGTTGTTTCCTATCAACCCTCCAAATTTCAGCCCATTCTGACACCGTTGCGACAAATGACAAAATTGCCCATGTGCGATTTTTCTTTGTTAAATTTCTCGGGCCGTTTTCAATCAACCTGCCAAATTCCAGCGCAATCCGACACCGTTCCCGTGTCCAATTTCTCAGGCCGTTTCCATTCAACATGCCAAATTTCAGCCGATTCCGACACTGTCGCGACAAATGACAAAATTGCACTGGTGCGATTTTTCTTTGTTAAATTTCTCGGGCCGTTTCCGACCAACCTGCCAAATTTCAGCCCATTTCGACATCGTTCCAGAGTCCACCGTTTCCAATCAACCTGCCAAATTTCAGACCATTCCGACACCGCAGGAAAAAATGATAAAATTGCCCCTGGTACGATTTTTCTTTATTAAATTTATCGATCCGTTTTCAATCGACCTGCCAAATTTCAGCCCATTCCGACACCGTCGCGACAAATGACAAAATGACCCTCGGTGCGATTTTTCTTTATTAAATTTCTCAGGCCATTTACAATCAACCTGCCAAATTTCAGCCCTATTTCACGGGCCGTTTCCAATTAACCTTCCAAATTTCAGTCCAATCCGACACCGTCACGACAAATGACAAAATGACCCCCGGTGTGATTTTTCTTTAATTAAATTTCTTGGGCCGTCTACAGTCAACCTGCCAAATTTCAGCCCATTCTGACATCGTGTCGGAGTCCAATTTCTCGGGCCGTTTCCAATCAACCTGCCAAATTTCAATCCATTCCGACACCATCGCGACAAATGACAAAATTGCCTCTAGTGCGGTTTTTCATTCTTAAATTTCTCGGAGCCGTTTCCAATCAACCTACCAAATTTCAGCCCGTTCCGACACCGTTGCGACAAATGACAAAATTGACCATGGTGCGATTTTTCTTGCCTTTTCCAATAAACCTGCCAAATTTCAGCCCATTCTGACGCCTTCCTCGAGTCCAATTTCTTAGGCCATTTCCAAAGAACCTGCCAAATTTCAGCCCATTCCGGCACCGTTGCGACAAATGACAAAATTCCCCCCGGTACGGTTTTTCTTTGTTAAATTTCTCGGGCCGTTTTCAATCAACCTGCCAAATTCCAGAACATTTCGACACCGTTCCTGAGTCCAATTTCTTGGGCCGTTTCCAATCAACCTACCAAATTTCAGCCCATTCCGACACCATCGCGACAAATGACAAAATTGCCCTGGTGCAATTTTTCTTTGTTAAATTTCTCGAGCCGTTTCCAATCAACCTGCTAAATTTCAGCCCATTCCGACCTATTGCGGCAAATGATAAAATTGCCCCTGGAACGGTTTTTCTTTGTTATATTTCTCAAGCCGTTTCCAATCAACCAGCCAAATTTCATTTCAATTTCTCAGGCAGTTTCTAATAAACCTACCAAATTTTTATCCAATTTCTCAGAACGTTTCCAATCAACCTGCTAAATCTTAGCCCATTCCGACACCGCCGCGACAAATGAAAAAATTCCCCCAGGTGCGATTTTTCTTTATTCAATTTCTCGGCCCACTTCTAATCAACCTGCCAAATTTCAGCTCATTTCGACACCGTTCGCGAGTCCAATTTCTCGGTCCGTTTCCAATCAACCTTTCGAATTTCAAACCATTCCGACACCATCGCGACAAATGACAAAATTGCCCCTGGTTCGATTTTTCTTTGTTAAATTTCTCGGGCTGTTTCCAATCAACCTGCCAAATTTAAGTCTAATTACTCGGGCCGTTTCAAATCAACTTGCCAAATTTTAGCCCATTCCGACACCGTCGCGACAAATGACAAAATGACCCCCAGAGCGATTTTTCTTTGTTAAATTTCTCGGGCCGTTTACAATAAACCTACCAAATTTCAGCCCATTCTAACACCGTCTTGACAAATGACAAAATTGCCCCTAGTTCGATTTTTCTTTGTTAAATTTCTCGGGCCGTTTCCAATCAACCTGCCAAATTTTAGCCCATTCCGACACCGTTCCGCGGTCCATTTTCTCGGGTCGTTCCCAATAAACCTGCAAAATTTCAGTCCACTCCAACACCGTCGTAACAAATGACAAAATTACCCATCATGCGATTTTTCATTCTTAAATTTCTCGGAGCCGTTTCCAATCAACCTGCCAAATTTCAGCCCATGCCGGCACCGTCGAGACAAATGACAAAATTGTCTCTGGTGCGGTTTTTCTTTATTAAATTTTTCATGCCGTTTCCAATCAACCAGCCAAATTTCAGCCCAATCCGACACCGTTCACAAGTCCAATTTCTTGGGACATTTCCAAACAACCTGCCAAATTTCGCCCATTCCGACACCGTCGCAACAAATGACAAAATTGCCTCTGGTGCGGTCTTTCATTCTTAAATTTCTCGGGCCGTTTCCAATCAACCTGTCAAATTTTAGCCCATTCCGCCACCGTTCCCTAGTCCAAATTCTCTGGCCGTTTCCTATCAAACCTCCAAATTTCAGCCCATTCTGACACCGTTGCGACAAATGACAAAATTGCCCATGTGCGATTTTTCTTTGTTAAATTTTTCGGGCCGTTTTCAATCAACCTGCCAAATTCCAGCGCAATCCGACACCGTTCCCGTGTCCAATTTCTCAGGCCGTTTCCATTCAACCTGCCAAATTTCAGCCGATTCCGACACGGTCGCGACAAATGACAAAATTGCACTGGCGCGATTTTTCTTTGTTAAATTTCTCGGACCGTTTCCGACCAACCTGCCAAATTTCAGCCCATTTCGACATCGTTCCAGAGTCCACCGTTTCCAATAAACCTGCCAAATTTCAGACCATTTCGACACCACAGCAACAAATGACAAAATCGCCCCTGGTATGATTTTTCTTTATTAAATTTATCGATTCGTTTTCAATCGACCTGCCAAATTTCAGCCCATTCCGACACCGTCGCGACAAATGACAAAATGACCCTCGGTGCGATTTTTCTTTATTAAATTTCTCGGGCCGTTTACAATCAACCTGCCAAATTTCAGCCCTATTTCTCGGGCCGTTTCCAATTAACCTTCCAAATTTCAGCCCATTCCGACATCGTCGCGACAAATGACAAAATGACCCCCGGTGCGATTTTTCTTTAATTAAATTTCTTGGGCCGTCTACAATCAACCTGCCAAATTTCAGCCCATTCCGACATCGTGTCGGAGTCCAATTTCTCGGATCGTTTCCAATCAACCTGCCAAATTTCAATCCATTCCGACACCATTGCGACAAATGACAAAATTGCCTCTAGTGCGGTTTTTCATTCTTAAATTTCTCAGAGCCGTTTCCAATCAACCTACCAAATTTCAGCCCGTTCCGACACCGTTGCGACAAATGACAAAATTGCCAATGGTGCGATTTTTCTTTGTTAAATTTTTCTTGCCTTTTCCAATCAACCTGCCAAATTTCAGCCCATTCCGACTCCCTCCTCGAGTCCAATTTCTTGGGCCATTTCCAAAGAACCTACCAAATTTCAGCCCATTCCGACACCGTTGCGACAAATGACAAAATTTCCCCTGGTACGATTTTTCTTTGTTAAATTTCTCGGGCCGTTTTCAATCAACCTACCAAATTCCAGAACATTTCAACACCGTTCCTGAGTCCAATTTCTTGGGCCGTTTCCAATCAACCTACCAAATTTCAGCCTATTCCGACACTATCGCGACAAATGACAAAATTGCCCTGGTGCAATTTTTCTTTGTTAAATTTCTCGAGCCGTTTCCAATCAACCTGCTAAATTTTAGCCCATTCCAACCTATTGCGGCAAATGATAAAATTGCCTCTGGAACGATTTTTCTTTGTTATATTTCTCAGGCCGTTTCCAATCAACCAGCCAAATTTCAGTTCAATTTCTCGGGCAGTTTCTAATAAACCTGCCAAATTTTTATCCAATTTCTCGGAACGTTTCCAATCAACCTGCTAAATTTTAGCCCATTCCGACACCACTGCGACAAATGAAAAAATTGCCCCAGGTGCGATTTTTCTTTGTTAAATTTCTCGGCCCATTTCTAATCAACCTGCCAAATTTCAGCTCATTTCGACACCGTTCGCGAGTCCAATTTCTCGGCCCGTTTCCAATCAACCTTCCGAATTTCAAACCATTCCGACACCATCGCGACAAATGACAAAATTGCCCCTGGTTCGATTTTTCTTTGTTAAATTTCTTGGGCTGTTTCCAATCAACCTGCCAAATTTAAGTCTAATTTCTTGGGCCGTTTCAAATCAACTTGCCAAATTTTAGCCCATTCCGACACCGTCGCGACAAATGACAAAATGACCCCCAGAGCGATTTTTCTTTGTTAAATTTCTCGGGCCGTTTACAATAAACCTACCAAATTTCAGCCCATTCTAACAACATCTTGACAAATGACAAAATTGCCCCTGGTGTGATTTTTCTTTGTTAAATTTCTCGGGCCGTTTCCAATCAACCTGCCAAATTTCAGCCCATTCCGACACCGTTCCCAAGTCCAATTTCTTGGGCCGTTTCCAATCAACCTGTCAAATTTTAGCCCATTCCGAGACCGTGGCAACAAATGACAAAATTGCCCCTGATGCAGCTTTTCTTCGTTAAATTTCTCGGGCCTTTTCCAATCAACCTGCCAAATTTTAGCCAATTTCGACACCGTTCCCGAGTCCAATTTCTCTTGCCGTTTCCAATCAACCTCCCAAATTTAAGCCCATTCCGACACCGTCGCGAAAAATGACGAAATTGCCCCCGGCGAGATTTTTGTTTCTGATCAATCTGCCAAATTTTGGCCCATTTCGACAATGTCGCGACAAATGACAAAATTGCCCCTGATGCAGCTTTTCTTCGTTAAATTTCTCGGGCCGTTTCCAATCAACCTCCCAAATTTAAGCCCATTCCGACACCGTCGCGAAAAATGACGAAATTGCCCCCGGCGAGATTTTTGTTTCTGATCAATCTGCCAAATTTTGGCCCATTTCGACAATGTCGCGACAAATGACAAAATTGCCCCTGATGCAGCTTTTCTTCGTTAAATTTCTCGGGCCGTTTCCAATCAACCTCCCAAATTTAAGCCCATTCCGACACCGTCGCGAAAAATGACGAAATTGCCCCCGGCGAGATTTTTGTTTCTGATCAATCTGCCAAATTTTGGCCCATTTCGACAATGTCGCGACAAATGACAAAATTGCCCCTGATGCAGCTTTTCTTCGTTAAATTTCTCGGGCCGTTTCCAATCAACCTCCCAAATTTAAGCCCATTCCGACACCGTCGCGAAAAATGACGAAATTGCCCCCGGCGAGATTTTTGTTTCTGATCAATCTGCCAAATTTTGGCCCATTTCGACAATGTCGCGACAAATGACAAAATTGCCCCTGATGCAGCTTTTCTTCGTTAAATTTCTCGGGCCGTTTCCAATCAACCTGCCAAATTTCAGCCCATTCTGACACCGTTGCGACAAATGATAACATTGCCCCTGGTGCGATTTTTCTCTATTAAATTTCTGGGGCCGTTTCCAATCAACCTGCAAAAATTTATCCCATTCCGACACCGTTCCACAGTCTAATTTCTCTAACCGTTTCCTATCAACCCGCCAAATTTCAGCCCATTCCGACACCGTTGCGATAAATGACAAAATTGTCCCTGAGGCGGTTTTTCTTTGTTAAATTTCTCGGGCTGTTTTCAATCAACCTGCCAAATTCCAACGCATTTCGACACCTTTCTCGAGTCCAATTTCTCGGGCCGTTTCCAATCAACCTGACAAATTTCAGTCGATTTCGACACCGTCGCGACGAATGATAAAATTGCCCCTGGTGTGATTTTTCTTTTTTAAATTTCTTAGGCCGTATCCAATCAACCTGCCAAATTTCAGCCCATTCCAACACAGTTCCAGCAAATGACAAAATTGCCCTTGGTGCAGTTTTTCTTTGTTAAGTTTCTCCAGCCGTTTCCAATCAACCAGCCAAATTTTAGTCCAATTTCTCGGGCCGTTTCCAATCAACCTGCAAAATTTTAGCCCATTCCGATACCGTTGCGACAAATGAAAAAATTGCCCCTAGTGCGATTTTTCTTTGTTAAATTTCTCGGGCCGTTTTCAATCAACATGCCAAATTTAAGCTCATTTAGACACCGTTCGCGAGTCCAATTTCTCGGGCCATTTCCAATCAACCTGCCAAATTTCAGACCATTTAGACACCGTCACGACAAATGACAAACTTGGCCTTGGTACGATTTTTCTTTGTTAAATTTCTAGGGCCGTTTCCAATCAACCTGCCAAATCTAAGCCCATTCCGACACCGTCGGGACAAATGAAAAAATGACCCCTAGTGCGATTTTTCTTTTCTAAATTTCTCGGGCCGTTTACAATCAACCTGCCAAATTTCGGCTCATTTCGACACCGTCGCAACAAATGACAAAATTGCCCCTAGTGCGGTTTTTCTTTGTTAAATTTCTTGGGCCATTTTCAATCAACCTGGCAAATTTCAGCCCATTTCAGCACCATTGCCGAGTCCAATTTCTCGGGCCATTTCCAATCAACCTACCAAATTTGGGCCCATTCCGACACCGTCGCGACAAATGACAAAATTGCCCCCGGTGCGATTTTTCTTTGTTAAATTTCTCGGGCCGTTTCCAATCAACCTGCCAAAATTAAGCCCGTTTCGACACCGTTCCACAGTCCAATTTCTAGGGCCACTTCCAATAAACATGTAAAATTTCAGTCCATTCCGACACCGACGCGACAAATGACAAAATTGTCCATGGTGCGATTTTTCATTCTTAAATTTCTCGGGCCGTTTCCAATCAACCTGTCAAATTTTAGCCGATTCTGACACCGTTCCCGAGTCCAATTTCTCTGGCCGTTTCCAATCAACCTGTCAAATTTCTGCCCATTCCGACACCGTCGCGACAAATGACAAAATTGCCCCCAGTGCAATTTTTCTTTGTTAAATTTTTCGGGCTATTTCCAATCAACCTGCCAAATTTCAGCCCATTTTGACACCGTTCCCGAGTCCAATTTCTGGGGCCATTTCCAAACAACCTGCCAAATTTCAGCCCATTTCGACACCGTTGCGACAAATGACAAAATTGCCCCGGGTGCTGTTTTTCTTTGTTAAATTTCTCGGGCCATTTACAATTAACCTGCCAAATTCCGGCACATTTCGACACCATTCCCTTGGCCAATTTCTCGGGCCGTTTCTAATCAACTTGCTAAATTTTAGCCCATTCCGACGACTTCGCGACAAATGACAAAATTACCCCTGTGCGACTTTTCTTTGTTTAATTTCTCGGGCCGTTTCCAACCATCCTGCCAAATTTTAGCCCATTTCGACACCGTTCCCGAGTCCAATTTCTCGGGCCGTTTCCAATCAACCTTCCAAATTTTAGCCCATTCCGACATCGTCGCGACAAATGACAAAATTGCCCCTGGTGCGATTTTTCTTTGTTAAATTTCTCAGGCCGTTTCCAATCAACCCGCCAAATTTAAGCCCATTTTGGCACCGTTCCGCAGTCTAGTTTCTAGGGTTGTTTCCAATAAACATGTAAAATTTCAGTCCATTCCAACGCCGACGCGACAAATGACAAAATTGCCCATGGTGCGGTTTTTCATTCTTAAATTTCTCAGGCCGTTTCCAATCAACCTATCAAATTTTAGCCAATTTCGACACCATTCCCGAGTCCAATTTCTCTGGCCATTTCCAATCAACCTGTCAAATTTCGGCCCATTCCGACACCGTCGCGACAAATGACAAAATTGCCCCCAGTGCGATTTTTCTTTGTTAAATTTTTCGGGCTATTTCCAATCAACCTGCCAAATTTCAGCCCATTTCGACACCGTTCCTAAGTCCAATTTCTGGGGCCATTTCGAACACAACCTGCCAAATTTCAGCCTATTCCGACACCGTTGCTACAAATGACAAAATTGCCCCGGGTGCTGTTTTTCTTTGTTAAATTTCTCAGGCCGTTTTCAATCAACCTGACAAATTCCAGCGCATTTAGACACCATTCCCGAGGCCAATTTCTCGGGCCGTTTCTAATCAACTTGCTAAATTTTAGCCCATTCCGACAACTTCGCGACAAATGACAAAATTGCCCCTGTGCGACTTTTCTTTGTTTAATTTCTCGAGTCGTTTCCAACCATCCTGCCAAATTTCAGCCCATTTCGATACCGTTCTCGAGTCCAACTTCTCGGGTCGTTTCCAATCAACCTGCCAAATTTCAGCCCATTCCGACACTGTCGCGACAAATGACAAAATTGCCCCTGATGTGATTTTTCTTTGTTAAATTTCTCGAGCCGTTTCCAATAAACCTGCCAAATTTCAGCCAGTTTCGACACCATTCTGTAGTCCAATTTCTCGGGCCATTTCCAATAAACCATCAAAATTTCAGTCCATTCCGACACTGTCGCGACAAATGACAAAATTGCCCATGGTGCGGTTTTTCATTCTTAAATTTCTTGGGCCATTTCCAATCAACCTGTCAAATTTTAGCCGATTCCGACATCGTTCCCGAATCTAATTTCTCTAGCCGTTTTCAATCAACCAGTCAAATTTCAGCCCATTCCGACACCGTCTCGACAAATGACAAAATTGCCCCTCGTGCGATTTTTCTTTGTTAAATTTATCGGGCCGTATCCAATCAACCGGCCAAATTTTAGCCCATTCCAACACCGTTCTCGAGTCCAATTTCTCGGGCCATTTCCAATCAACCTGCCAAATTTCAGCCCATTCCGACACCGTTGCTACAAATGACAAAATTGCCCCTGGTGCTGTTTTTCTTTGTTAAATTTCTCAAGGCATTTTCAATCAACCGGCCAAATTTTAGCGCATTCCAACACCGTTCTCGAGTCCAATTTCTCGGGCCATTTCCAATCAACGTGCCAAATTTTAGCCGATTTCGCCATCGTCGCAGCAAATGACAAAATTCTCATGGTGCGATTTTTCTCTTTTAAATTTCTCGAGCCGTTTCCAATCTACCTGCCAAATTTTTTCCCATTCCGACACCATTCCAGAGTCCAATTTCTCGGGCCATTTCCAATCAACCTGCCAAATTTCAGCCCATTCTGACACCGTCGTGACAAATGACAAAATTGCCCCTGGTGCGGTTTTTCTTTGTTAAATTTCTCGAACCATTTCTAATCAACCTGAAAAATTTCAGTCCAATTTCTGATGCCGTTTCCAATCAACCTACCAAATTTCAGCCCATTCCGACATCGTCGCGACAAATGACAAAATTGCCCCTGGTGCGATTTTTCTTTGTTAAATTTCTCGAGCCGTTTTCAATCAACCTGCCAAATTTTAGTCCAATTTCTCGGGCCATTTCCAATCAACATACAAAATTTAAGCCCATTCCGGCACCGTCGTGACAAATGGCAAAATTGCCCCTGGAGTGATTTTTCTTTGTTAAATTTCTTAAGCCGTTTCCAAACAACCTTTGAAATTTTAGTCCAATTTCTCAGGCCGTTTCCAATCAACCAGCTAAATTTCAGCCCATTCTGACGTCGTCGCGACAAATGACAAAGTTGTCCCTGGTGCGATTTTTCTTTGTTAAATTTCTTAGGCCGTTTCCAATCAACTTGCCAAATTTCTTCCCATTTCGACACCGTTTCCGAGTCCAATTTCTCGTGCCGTTTCCAATCAACCTGCCAAATTACAGCCCATTCTGACACTGTCGTGACAAACGACAAACGACAAAATTATCCCCGGTGCGATATCCCCGAGTCCAATTTCTTGGGCCGTTTCCAATCAACCTGCTAAATTTCAGCCGATTCCGACACCGTCGCTACAAATGACAAAATTGCCCCTGGTGTGATTTTTCTTTTTTAAATTTCTCGGGCCGTTTCCAATCTACCTGCCAAATTTCAGCCCATTTTGACACCATTCCCGAGTCCAATTTCTCGGGCCATTTCCAATCAACCTGCCAAATTTCAGCCCATTCTGACGCCGTCGCGACAAATGACAAAGTTACCCCTGGTGCGGTTTTTCTTTGTTAAATTTCTTAGGCTGTTTCCAATCAGCATGCCAAATTTTTGCCCATTTCGACACCGTTTTTGAGTCCAATTTCTCATGCCTTTTCCAATCAACCTACCAAATTTCAGCCCATTCCGGTACCGTCGCAACAATAGACAAAATTATCCCTTGTGCGATTTTTCTTTGTTAAATTTCTCGGGCCGTTTCCAATCACCCTGCCAAATTTCAGCCCATTTTGACACCGTTCCTGAGTCCAATTTCTCGGGCAGTTTCCAATCAACCTTCCAAATTTCAGCCCATTTCGACACCGTCGCGACAAATGACAAAATCGCCCTTGGTGCGATTTTTCGTTGTTATATTTCTCGGGCCGTGTCCGATCAACCTGTCAAATTTAAATCCAATTTCACAGGCCGTTTCCAATCACCCTGCCAAATTTCAACCTATTCCGACACCGTCACGACAAATGACAAAATGACCCCCGATGCGATTTTTCTTTGTTAAATTTCTCGGGCCGTTTGCTATCAACATGCCAAATTTCAGCCCATTCTGACACCGTCGTGACAAATGACAAAATTGCCCCTGGTGCGGTTTTTCTTTGTTAAATCCAATTTCACAGGCCGTTTCCAATCACCCTGCTAAATTTCAACCCATTCCGACACCGTCGCGACAAATGACAAAATTGACCCTGGTGCGGTTTTTCTTTGTTAAATTTCTCGGGCCATTTCCAATCAATCTGCCAAGTTTCAGTCCAATTTCTTATGCCGTTTCCAATTATCCTGCCAAATTTTTGCCCATTCCAACACCGTCGCGACAAATGACAAAATTGTTCCTGGTGCGGTTTTTCTTTTTTAAATTTCTCGAGCCATTTCCAATCAACTTGTCAAATTTCAGTCCAATTTCTAGGGCCGTTTTAAATCAACCTGCCAAATTTCGGCCCATTCCGACACCATCACGACAAATGACGAAATTGCCCCTGGTGCGATTTTCTTTGTTAAATTTCTTGGGCCGTTTCAAATCAACCTGCCAAATTTCAATCCAATTTCTCGGGCCACTTTCAATAAACCTGCCAGATTTCAGCCCATTTGGACACCATCACGACAAATGAGAAAATTGTCCCTGGTGCGATTTTTCTTTGTTAAATTTCTCGGGCTGTTTCCAATCAACCTGCCAAATTTCAGACCATTCCGACACCGTCCTGACAAATGATAAATTGCACCTGGCGTGGATTTTCTTTGTTAAATTTCTCGGGCTATTTCCAATCAACTTGCTAAATTTTAGCCCATTCCGACAACTTCGCGACAAATGACAAAACTGCCCCTGGTGCGATTTTTCTTTGTTTAATTTCTCGGGCCGTTGCCAACCATCCTGCCAAATTTCAGCCCATTTCGACACCATTCCCGAGTCCAATTTCTCGGGCCGTTTCCAATAAACATGCCAAATTTCAGCCCATTCCGGCACCATCGTGACAAATGACAAAATGACCCCCGATGCATTTTTTCTACGTTAAATTTCTCGGGCCGTTTGCATTCAACCTGCCAAATTTTAGCCTATTCCGACACAGTTACGACAAATGACAATATTGCCCCTGGTGCGGTTTTTCTTTGTTAAACTTCTCGAGCTGTTTCCAATCAACCTGCCAAATTTTAGCCCATTTCGACACCATTCCGGAGTCCAATTTCTCGGGCCGTTTCCAATCAACCTGCCAAATTTCAGTCCATTCCAACACCGTCGCGACAAATGACAAAATCGCCCCTGGTGCAATTTTTAATTCTCAAATTTCTCGAGCCGTTTTAAATCAAGCAGCCAAATTTTAGCCCATTTCGACACCGTTCCTGAGTCAAATTTCTCTGGCTGTTTCCAATCAACTTGCCAAATTTCCACCCATTCCGACACTGTCGCGACAAATGACAAAATTGCCCCTGGTACGATTTTCATTTTTAAATTTTTCGGCCAGTTTCCAATCAAATGCCAAATTTCAGCCCATTTCGACACCGTTCTCGAGTCCAATTTCTTGGGCCACTTCCAAACAATCAGCTAAATTTTAGCCCATTCCGACACCGTTGCGACAAATGATAAAATTGCCTCTGGTGCGGTTTTTCTTTGTTAAATTTCTCGGGCCATTTCCAATCAACCTGCCAAATTTCAGTCCAATTTTTCGGGCCGTTTCCTATCAACTTGCTAAATTTCAGCCCATTCCGACAGCGTCGCGACAAATGACAAAATTGACCATGGTGCGATTTTTCTTTGTTAAATTTCTCGGGCCGTTTCCAACTAACCTGCCAAATTTCAACCTATTTCGACACCGTTCCAGAGTCCAATTTCGCCGGCCATTTCCAATCAACCTGCCAAATTTCAGACCATTTCGACACCGTCGCGACAAATGACAAAATTGCTCCTAGGGTGATTTTTCTTTGCTAAATTTCTCGGGCTGATTCCAATCAACCTACCGAATTTCAGCCCATTCCGACACCGTCGCGACAAATGACAAAATAAGCCCCGATACGGTTTTTCTTTGTTAAATTTCTTGGGCTGTTTACAATCAACTTGCCAAATTTCAACCCATTCCGACACAGTTACGACAAATGACAAAATTGCCCCTACTGCGATTTTTCTTTGTTAAACTTCTCAGGCGATTTCCAATCAACCTGCCAAATTTTAGCCCATTCCGACACCGTTTTGGAGTCCAATTTCTCGGGCCGTTTCGAATCAACCTGCCAAATTTCAGTCCATTCCGACATCGTCGCAACAAATGACAAAATTGCCCCTAGTGCGGTTTTTAATTCTTAAATTTCTCGGGCCGTTTAAAATCAACCTGCCAAATTTTAGCCCATTTCGACACCGTTCTCGAGTCAAATTTCTCTGGCTGTTTCCAATCAACCTGCCTAATTTAAACCCATTCCGACACTGTCGCGACAAATGACGAAATTGCCCCTGGTACGGTTTTTCGTTGATAAATTTTTCGGGCCCTTTCCAATCAACCTGCGAAATTTCAGCCCATTCCGGCACCGTTCTTGAGTCTAATTTCTTGGGCCATTTCTAAACACCCTGCCAAATTTTAGCACATTCGGACACCATTGCGACAAATGACAAAGTTGCCCCTGGTGCGGTTTTTCTTTGTCAAATTTCTCGGGCCGTTTCCAATCAACCTGCCAAATTTTAGTCCAATTTCTTGGGCCGTTTCCTATCAACTTGCTAAATTTCAGCCCATTGCGACACTGTTGTGACAAATGACAAAATTGCCCCTGGCGTGATTTTTCTTTGTTTAATTTCTCGGACCGTTTCCAACCAACCTGCCAAATTTCAGCCCATTTCGACACCCTTCCCGAGTCCAATTTCTCAGGTCGTTTCCAATCAACCTTCCAAATTTCAGCCCATTCCCACACCGTCGCGACAAATGATAATATTGCCCTTGGTGCGATTTTTCTTTGTTATATTTCTCGGGTCGTTTCCGTTCAACCTACCAAATTTAAGTCCAATTTCTCGGGCCGTTTCCAATCAACCTGCCAAATTTAAACCTATTCCGACACTGTTACGAGAAATGACAAAATGACCCCCGGTGCGATTTTCTTTATTAAATTTCTCGGGTCGTTTGCAATCAACCTGCCAAGTTTCATCCCATTCCGACACCGCCGTGACAAATGACAAAAATGCCTAGGTGTGGTTTTTCTTCGTTAAATTTCTCGGGCCGTTTCCAATCAACCTGCCAAATTTCAGTCCAATTTCTCATGCCGTTCCAATTAGCCTGCCAAATTTCAGCCCATTCCAACACCGTTGCGACAAATGACAAAAGTGTCCCTGGTGCGGTTTTTCTTTGTTAAATTTCTCGAGCCATTTCCAATCAACCTGCAAAATTTCAGTTCAATTTCTAGGGTCGTTTCCAATCAACCTGCCAAATTTCAGCCCATTCCGACACCGTCGCGACAAATAACAAAATTGCCCCTGGTGTGATTTTTCTTTGTTAAATTTCTTGGGTCGTTTCCAATCAACCTGTCAAATTTCAGTCTAATTTCTCGGGCCGTTTCCAATCAACCCACTAAATTTCTGCCCATTCCGACACCATAGCGACAAATGACAAAATTGCCCCTGGTGTGATTTTTCTTTGTTAAATTTCTCGGGCCATTTCCAATCAACCTGCCAAATTTCAGCCCCTTCTGACACTGTTCTCGAGTCCAATTCTCATGCCTTTTTTAATCAACCTGCTAAATTTTAGCCCATTTCGACACCGTTGCGAAAAATGACAAAATTGTCCCTGGTGCGGTTTTTCTTTGTTAAATTTCTCGGGCCGTTTCCAATCAACCTGCCAAATTTCAGCCCGTTCCGACACCGTCGCGACAAATGATAAATTGCCCCTGGCATGGTTTTTCTTTGTTAAATTTCTCGGGAAGTTTCCACTTAACTTGCTAAATTTCAGCCCATTCCGACAACTTCGCGACAAATGACAAAATTGCCCCTGGTGCGACTTTTCTTTGTTTAATTTTCGGGCCGTTTCCAACCATCCTGCCAAATTTCAGCCCATTTCGACATCGTTCCCAAGTCCAATTTCTCTGGTCGTTTCCAATCAACCTTCCAAATTTAAGCCCATTACGGCACCGTCGTGACAAATGACAATTTTACCCTTGGTACGATTTTTCTTTGTTATATTTCTCGAGCCGTTTCCAACCAACCTACCAAACTTCAGCCCATTCCGACACCGTCGCGACAAATGACAAAATTGCCCCTGATGCAATTTTTCTTTGTTAAATTTCTCGGGCCATTTCCAATCAACCAGCCAAATTTCAGTCCAATTTCTCGGGCCGTTTCCAATCAACTTGCCAAATTTCTGCCCATTCCGATACCGTCAAGACAAATGACAAAATGTCCCCCGATGCGATTTTTCTTTCTTAAATTTATCGGGCTGTTTACAATTAACCTGCCAAATTTCAGTCCATTTCGACGCAGTTGCGACAAAGGACAAAACTGCCCCTGGTGCGATTTTTCTTTGTTAAACTTCTCGGGTCGTTTCCAATCAACCTGCCAAATTTCAGCCCATTCCGACACCGTTTTGGAGTCCAATTTCTCGGGCTGTTTCCAATCAACCTGCCAAATTTCAGTTCATTCCGACACCGTCTCGACAAATGACAAAATTGCCCTTGGTGCGGTTTTTCATTCTTAAATTTCTCGGGCCGTTTCAAATCAACCTGCCAAATTTTAGCCCATTCCGACACCGTTCTCTAGTCAAATTTCTCTGTTAGTTTCCAATCAACCTGCCAAATTTCAACCCATTCCGACACCGTCGCGAAATATGACAAAATTTCCCCTGGTACGGTTTTTCGTTTCTAAATTTTTCGGGCCGCTTCAAATCAACCTGCCAAATTTCAGCCCATTCTGACACCGTTCTCGAGTCCAATTTCATGGGCCATTTCCAAACAACCTGCCAAATTTCAGCCCATTCCGACATAGTTGCGACAAATGACAAAATTGCCCCTGGTGCGATTTTTCTTTGTTAAACTTCTCAGGCTGTTTCCAAACAACCTGCCAAATTTTAGACCATTCCAACACTGTTCAGAAGCCCAATTTCTCCGATCGTTTCCAATCAACCTGCCAAATTTCACTCCATTCAGACACCGTCGCGACAAATGAAAAAATTGCCCCTGGTGCGGTTTTTAATTCTTAAATTTCTCGGACCGTTCCAAATCAACCTGCCAAATTTTTGCCTATTCCAACACCGTTCCCGAGTCAAATTTCTCTGGCTGTTTCCAATTGACCTGCCAAATTTCAACCCATTCCGACACCGTCGCGACAAATGACAATATTGCCTTTGGTACGATTTTTCTTTTTTATATATCTCGGGCCGTTTCCTATCAACCTGCCAAATTTAAGTCCAATTTCTCTGGCCGTTTTCAATCAACCTGCCAAATTTCAGTCCATTACGACACCGTCGCGACAAATGACAAAATTGTCCCTGGTGCGATTTTTCATTCTTAAATTTCTCAAGCCGTTTCAAATCAACCTGCCAAAATTTAGCCCATTTCAACACCGTTCCCAAGTCAAATTTCTTTGGCTATTTCCTATCAACCCGCAAAATTTCAACCCATTCCGACACCGTCGCCACAAATGACAAAATTGCCCCTGATACGATTTTTCATTGTTAAATTTTTCAGGCCGTTTCCAATCAACCAGCTAAATATGAGCCCATTCCGACACCGTTCTAGAGTCCAATTTCTTGGGCCATTTCCAAACAACCTGCCAAATTTCAGTCCATTTCGACACTGTTGCGACAAATGACAAAATTGCCCCTGGTGCGATTTTTCTTTGTTAAATTTCTTGGGCCGTTTCCAATCAACCTGCCAAATTTCAGTCCAATTTCTCGGGCCGTTTCCTATCAACTTGCTAAATTTCAGCCCATTCTGACAACTTCGCGACAAATGACAAAATTGCCCTTGGTGCAACTTTTCTTTTTTTTATTTTCGGGCCGTTTCCAACCATCATGCCAAATTTCAGCCCATTTCGACACCGTTCCTGAGTCCAATTTCTCAGGTCGTTTCCAATCAACCTTCCAAATTTCAGCCCATTAAGACACTGTCGCGACAAATGACAATATTGCCCTTTGTACGATTTTTCTTTGGTATATTTCTCGGCCGTTTCCAACCAACCTGTCAAATTTCAGCCCATTCCGACACCGTCACGACAAATGACAAAATTGCCCCGATGCAATTTTTCTTTGTTAAATTTCTCGGGCCGTTTCCAATCAACCAGTCAAATTTCAGTCCAATTTCTCGGGCTGTTTCCAATCAACCTGTCAAATTTCAGCCCATTCCGACACCGTCACGACAAATGACAAAATTGCCCCGATGCAATTTTTCTTTGTTAAATTTCTCGGGCCGTTTCCAATCAACCAGTCAAATTTCAGTCCAATTTCTCGGGCCGTTTCCAATCAACCTACCAAATTTCAGCCCATTCCGACACAATTCTGGAGTCCAATTTCTCAGGCTGTTTCCAATCAACCTGCCAAATTTCAGTCCATTCCGACACTGTGGCGACAAATGACAAAATTGCTCCTGGTGCAGTTTTTTGTAGTTAAATTTTTTGGGCCGCTTCAAATCAACTTGCCAAATTTCAGCCCATTCTAACACCGTTCTCGAGTCCAATTTCTTCGACCATTTCCAAACAACCTGCCAAATTTTAGCCCATTCCGACAGTTGCGACAAATGACAAAATTGTCCCTGGTGCGGTTTTTCTTTGTTAAACTTCTTGGGCCGTTTCCAATCAACCTGCCAAATTTTAGCCCATTCCGACACTGTTCAGGAGTCCAATTTCTCCGGCCGTTTCCAATCAACCTGCCAAATTTCACTCCATTCCGACACCGTCACGACAAATGAAAAAATTGCCCCTGGTGCGGTTTTTCATTCTTAAATTTCTCGGGCCGTTTCAAATCAACCTACTAAATTTTGGCCCATTCCGACACCGTTCCCGAGTCAAATTCCTCTGGCTGTTTCCAATCAGTCTGCCAAATTTCAACCCATTCCAACACCGTCGCGACAAATGACAATATTGCGTTTGGTGCTATTTTTCTTTGTTATATTTCTCGGGCCGTTTCCGATCAACCTGCCAAATTTAAGTTCAATTTCTCGGGCCGTTTACAATCAACCTGCCAAATTTCAGTCCATTTCGACACCGTCGCGACAAATGACAAAATTGGCCCCCATGCGATTTTTCATTCTTAAATTTCTCGGGCCGTTTCAAATCAACCTGCCAAAATTTAGGCCATTCCGACACCATTCCCAAGTCAAATTTCTCGACACCGTCGCGACAAATGACAAAATTGCCCCTGGTGTAATTTTTCGTTGTTAAATTTTTCGGGCCATTTGCCAAATATCAGCCCATTCCGACACCGTTCTCGAGTCCAATTTCTTAGACCATTTCCAAACAACCTGCCAAATTTCAGCCCATTTCGACACCGCTGCGACAAATGACAAAATTGCCCCTGGTGCAATTTCTCTTTGTTAAATTTCTTGGGCCGTTTCCAATCAACTTGCCAAATTTTAGTCCAATTTCTAGAGCCATTTCCTATCAACTTGCTAAATTTAAGCCCATTCCGACAACGTCGCGACAAATGACAAAATTGCCCTGGTGCGATTTTTCTTTGTTTAATTTCTCGGACCGTTTCCAACCAACCTGCCAAATTTCAGCCCATTTTGACACCGTTCCTGAGTCCAATTTCTCGGGCCGTTTCCAATCAACCTGCCAAATTTCAGCCCATTTTGACACCGTTCCTGAGTCCAATTTCTCGGGCCGTTTCCAATCAACCTTCCAAATTTCAGCCCATTCCCACAGCGTCGCAACAAATGAGAATATTGCGCTTGGTGCGATTTTTCTTTGTTATATTTCTCGGGCCGTTTCCAATCAACCTATCAAATTTCAACCTATTTCGACACCGTCGCGACAAATGACAAAATGACCCCCGGTGCGGTTTTTCTTTGTTAAATTTCTCGGGCTGTTTGCAATCGACCTGCCAAATTTCAACTCATTCCGACACCGTCGTGACAAATGACAAAATTGCTCCTGGTGCAATTTTTCTTTGTTAAATTTCTCGGAATGTTTCCAATCCACCTGCCAAATTTCAGCCCATTCCGACACAGTCGCGACAAATGACAAAATTGCCCCTGTTGCGGTTTTTCTTTGTTAAATTTCTCGGGCCGTTTCCAATCAACCTGCCAAATTTCATTCCAATTTCTCATGCCGTTTCCAATCATCTTGCCAAATTTCAGCCCATTCCGACACCGTCACGACAAATGACAAAATTGTCCCTGGTGCGATTTTTTTTTTGTTAAATTTCTCGAGCCGTTTCCAATCAACCTACTAAATTTCAGTCCAATTTCTAGGGTCATTTCCAATCCAATTTCTCGAGCCGTTTCCAATCAACCTGCTAAATTTCAGCCTATTCTGACACCGTCGCAACAAATGACAAAATTGCCCCTAGTGCGATTTTTCTTTGTTAAATTTCTTGGGCCGTTTCCAATCAACCTGCCAAATTTCAATTCAATTTCTCGGGCCGTTTCCGATCAGCCTGCTAAATTTTAGCCCATTCCGACTCCATCGCGACAAATGAAAAAATTGCCGCTGATGCGATTTTTCTTTGTTAAATTTCTCGGGTCGTGTTTCCAATCGACCTGCCAAATTTCAGTCCATTCTGACACCGTTCCCGAGTCCCAATTCTCGTGCCATTTTCAATCAACCTGCCCAATTTCAGCCCATTTCGATGTTGTCATGACAAATGACAAAATTGTCCCTGGTGCGATTTTTCTTTGTTAAATTTCTCGGGCCGTTTCCAATCATCCTGCTAAGTTTCAGTTCAATTTCTCCGGCCGTTACCAATCAGTCGACTAAATTTCAGTCCATTCCGACACCGTCGCGACAAATGAAAAAATTGCTCCTGGTGCGGTTTTTCTTTGTTAAATTTCTCGGGCCGTTTCCAATGAGCCTGCCAATTTTCAGTCCATTCTGACACCATTCCTGAGTCCCAATTCTCGTGCCGTTTTCAATCAACCTGCCAAATTTCAACCCATTTCGACACCATCACGACAAATGTCAAAATTGTCCCTGGTGCGATTTTTCTTTGTTAAATTTCTCGAGTCGTTTCCAATCAACCTGCCTAATTTCAGCCCATTCCGACACCATCGCGACAAATGATAAATTGCCCCAGGCAAGATTTTTCTTTGTTATATTTCTCGGGCCGTTTGCAATCAACTTGCCAAATTTCAGCCCATTCTGACACCGTCGCGATAAATGACAAAATGATCTCCCGTGTGGTTTTTCTTTGTTAAATTTCTCGTGCCGTTTACAATAAACCTGCCAAATTTCAGCCCATTCCGACACCGTCGTGACAAATGATAAAATTGCCCCTGGTGAGGTTTTCTTTGTTAAATTTCTCGAGCCGTTTCCAATCAACATGCCAAATTTCAGCCCATTCCGACACCGTTCCCGAGTCCAATTTCTCGCACAGTTTCCGATCAACCTGCCAAATTTTAGCCCATTCCGACACCTTCTCGACAAATGACAAAATTGCCCCTGTGCGATTTTTCTTTATTAAATTTCTCGGGCCGTTTCCAATCAACCTGCCAAATTTCTGCCCATTTCGACACCATTCCCGAGTCCAATTTCTCGGGCTGTTTCCAATCAACCTTCCAAATTTCAGCCCATTCCGACACCATCGCGACAAATCAAAAAATTGCCCTTGGTGCAATTTTTCTATGTTAAATTTCTCGAGCCGTTTCCAATCAACCTGCCAAATTTCAACCCATTCCGATACCGTCACGACAAATGACAAAATGACCCCCGATGCGGTATTTTTTTGTTAAATTACTCGGGCCGTTTACAATCAACCTGCCAAATTTCAACCCATTCTGACACAGTTGCGACAAATGACAAAACTGCCCCTGATGCCATTTTTCTTTGTTAATTTTCTCGGGCCGTTTCCAATCAACCTGCCAAATTTCAACCCATTCTGACACCATTTTGGAGACCAATTTCTCGGGCCGTTTCCAATCAACCTACCAAATTTCAGTCCATTCCGACACCGTCGCGATAAATGACAAAATTACCCCTACTGTAGTTTTTCATTCTTAAATTTCTCAGGCCGTTTCAAATCAACCTGCCAAATTTTAGCCCATTCCACACCATTCCCGATTCAAATTTCTCTGGCTATTTCCAATCAACTTTCCAAATTTCAACCCATTCTGACACCGTCGCGACAAATGACAAAATTGCCCCTGGTGCGATTATTCGTTGTTAAATTTTTCAGGCCGTTTTCAATCAACCTGCCAAATATCAGCCCATTTCGACACCGTTCTCGAGTCCAATTTCTTGGGCCATTTCCAAACAACCTGCCAAATTTCAGCCCATTCCGACACCGTTGCGACAAATGACAAAATTGCCCATCGTGCGGTATTTCTTTGTTAAATTTCTCGGGCCGTTTCCAATCAACCTGCCAAATTTCAGACCAATTTCTCGAGCCGTTTCCTATCAAATTGCTAAATTTCAGGCCATTCCGACAACGTCGCGGCAAATGACAAAATTGCCCTGGTGCGATTTTTCTTTGTTTAATTTCTCGGACCATTTCCAACCAACCTGCCAAATTTCCGCCCATTTCGACACCGTTCTCGAGTCCAATTTCTCGACCCGTTTCCAATCAACCTTCCAAATTTTAGCCCATTCCGACACCGTTGTGACAAATGACAATATTGCCCTTGGTGCAATTTTTCTTTGTTATATTTCTCGGGCCGTTTCCGATCAACCTGCCAAATTTAAATACAATTTCTTGGGCCATTTCTATTAAACTTGCCAAATTACAGCCCATTCCGACACAGTCACGACAAATGACAAAATTGCCCCTGGTGTGATTTTTCTTTGTTAAATTTCTCGGGCCGTTTCCAATCAACCTGCCAAATTTCAGTCCAATTTCTCATGCCGTTTCCAATCATCCTGCCGAATTTCAGCCCATTCAGGCACCGATGCGAAAAATGACAAAATTGTCATGAGCCATTTCAAATCAACCTGCCAAATTTCCGCCCATTCCGACACCGTCGCGGCAAATGTCAAAATTGCCCCTGGTGTGATTTTTCTTTGTTAAATTTCTTGGGCCGTTTCCAATCAACCAGCCAAATTTTAGTCCAATTTTTCGGGCCGTTTCCAATCAACCTGCTAAATTTCAGCCCATTCCGACACCGTCGCGACAAATGACAAAATTGCCCCTGGTGCGGTTTTTCTTTTTTAAATTTCTCGGGCCGTTTCCAATCAACTTGCTAAATTTCAGTCCATTCTGACATCGTTCCTGAGTCCCAATTCTAGTGTCGTTTTCAATCAACCTGTCAAATTTCTGCCCATTTCGACACCGCCATGACAAATGACAAAATTGTCCCTGGTGCGGTTTTTCTTTGTTAAATTTCTCGCGCCGTTTCCAATCAACCTACCAAATTTCAGCCCATTCCGACACCGTCACGACAAATGAGAAATTGCCCCTGGCGCGATTTTTCTTTGTTAAATTTCTCGGGCCGTTTCCACTTAACCTGTCAAATTTCAGTTCAATTTCTCCGGCCGTTTTCAAACAGCCTACGAAATTTTAGCCCATTTCGACACCGTCGCGACACATGAAAAAATTGCCCTAGGTGCGATTTTTCTTCGTAAAATTGTTTGGGCCGTTTCCAATCAACCTGCCAAATTTCAGTCCATTCTGACACCGTTCCCAAGTCCCAATTCTTGTGCCGTTTTCTATCAACCTGCCAAATTTCAGCCCATTTCGACACCGTCACGATAAATGACAAAATTGTCCCTGGTGCGATTTTTCTTTGTTAAATTTCTCGAGCCGTTTCCAATCAACCCGCAAAATTTCAGCCCATTCCTACACCGTCGCGACAAATGATAAATTGCCCCTGGCGCAATTTTTCTTTGTTATATTTCTCGGGCCGTTTCCGATTAACCTGCCAAATTTCAATCCAATTTCTCGGGCCGTTTGCTATCAACTTGCCAAATTTCAGCCCATTCCGACACCATCGAGACAAATGACAAAATGATCTCCCGTACGGTTTTTCTTTGTTAAATTTCTCGGGCCGTTTACAATAAACCTGCCAAATTTCAGCTCATTCCAACACCGTCGTGACAAATGACAAAATTGCCCGGGGTGCGATTTTTCTCTGTTAAATTTTTCGGGCCTTTTCCAATTAACCTGCCAAATTTCAGCCCATTTTGATACCGTTCCCGAGTCCAATTTCTCGGACAGTTTCTAATCAACTTGCCAATTTTCAGCCCATTCCGACACATTCTCGACAAATGACAAAATTGCCTCTCGTGTGGTTTTTCTTTGTTAAATTTCTCGAGTTGTTTCCAATCAACTTGCCAAATTTCAGCCCATTTTGACATTGTCGCGACAAATCAAAAAATTGCTCTTGGTGCGGTTTTTCTTTGTTAAATTTCTCGGGCCATTTCCAATCAATCTGCTAAATTTCAGCCCATTCCGACACCGTCCCGACAAATGACAAAATTGACCCGGGTGCGATTTTTCTTTGTTAAATTTCTCGGGCCGTTTCCAACCAACCTGCCAATTTCAGCCCATTTCGACACCGTTCCAGAGTCCAATTTCTCAGGCCATTTCCAATCAACCTGCCAAATTTCAGACCATTCTGATACTATCACAATAAATGACAAAATTGCCCCTGGTACAATTTTTCTTTGTTAAATATCTCGGGCCGTTTCCAATCAACCTGCCAAATTTTAGCCCATTCCGACACCGTCGCGACAAATGACAAAATGACCCCCGATGCGGTATTTTTTTGTTAAATTTCTCGGGCCGCTTATAATCAACCTGCCAAATTTCAACCCATTCCGACACAGTTGCGACAAATGACAAAACTGTCCCTGGTGCCATTTTTCTTTGTTAAACTTCTCGGGCCGTTTCCAATCGACCTGCCAAATTTCAGCCCATTTCGACACCGTTCTGGCGACCAATTTCTCGGTCTGTTTCCAGTCGACCTGCCAAATTTCAGTCCATTCCGACACTGTCGCGATAAATGACAAAATTACCCCTACTGCGGTTTTTCACTCTTAAATTTCTCAAGCCGTTTCAAATCAACCTACCAAATTTTAGCCCATTCTGACACTGTTCCTGAGTCAAATTTTTCTGGCTGTTTCCAATCAACCTGCCAAATTTCAACCCATTCCGACACCGTCGCGACAAATGACAAAATTGCCCCTGGTGCGATTTTTCGTTGTTATGTTTTTCGGGCCGTTTTCAATCAACCTGCCAAATATCAGCCCATTTTGACACCATTCCTGAGTCCAATTTCTTGGGCCATTTCAAAACAACCTGCCAAATTTCAGCCCATTCCGACACCGTTGCAACAATTGACAAAATTGACCCTAGTGCGGTTTTTCTTTGTTAAATTTCTCGGGCCGTTTCCAATCAACCTGCCAAATTTCCGTCCAATTTTTCGTGCCGTTTCCTATCAACTTGCTAAATTTCAGCCCATTCCGACAACGTCGCGGCAAATTACAAAATTGCCCTGGTGCGATTTTTCTTTGTTTTATTTCTCGGACCATTTCCAACCAACCTGCCAAATTTCAGCCCATTTCGACACCGTTCTCGAGTCCAATTTTTCGGGCCATTTCCAATCAACCTTCCAAATTTTAGCCAATTCCGATACTGTCGCGACAAATGATAATATTGCCCTTGGTGCGATTTTTCTTTGTTATATTTCTCGGGCCATTTCCGATCAACCTGCCAAATTTAAGTACGATTTCTAGGGCCGTTTCCAATCAACTTGCCAAATTTTAGCCCATTCTGACACAGTCGCGACAAATGACAAAATTGCCCCTGGTGCGGTGTTTCTTTGTTAAATTTCTCGGGCAGTTTCCAATCAACCTACCAAATTTCAGTCCAATTACTCATGCCGTTTCCAATCATCCTGCCGAATTTCAGCCCATTCCGACACCGATGCAACAAATGACAAATTGTCCCTGGTGCGGGTTTTCTTTGTTAAATTTCTCGAGCCATTTCAAATCAACCTACCAAATTTAAGCCCATTCCTGCACCGTCGCGGCAAATGACAAAATTGCCCCGGGTGTGTTTTTCTTTGTTAAATATCTTGGGCCGTTTCCAATCAACCTGCCAAATTTCAGTCCAATTTCTCGGGCCGTTTCCAATCAACCTACCAAATTTTAGCCCATTTCAACACCGTCGCGACAAATGACAAAATGACCAGTGATGCGGTTTTTCTTTGTTAAATTTTTCGGGCCGTTTACAATCAACCTTCCAAATTGCAGCCCATTCCGACAAAGTTGCGACAAATTACAAAATTACCCATGGTGCGGTTTTTCTTTGTTAAACTTCTCGGGCCGTTTCCAATCAACCTGCTAAATTTCAGTCCATTCCGACACCGTCGCGACAAATGACAAAATTGCCCCTGGTGCGGTTTTTAATTCTTAAATTTCTCGGGCCGTTTAAAATCAACTTGCCAAATTTTAGCCCATTCCGACACCGTTCCCGAGTCAAATTTCTCTGGCTGTTTCCAATCAACCTGCCAAATTTAAACCCATTCCGACACTGTCGCGACAAATGACAAAATTGCACCTGCTACGATTTTTCGTTGATAAATTTTTCGGGCCGTCAACAATCAACCTGCCAAATTTTAGCCCATTCTGACACCATTCTCGAGTCCAATTTCTTGGGCCATTTCCAAACAACCTACCAAATTTCAGCCCATTCCGACACCGTTGCGACAAATGACAAAATTGCCCCCAGTACGGTTTTTCTTTGTTAAATTTCTCGGGCCGTTTCCAATCAACCTGCAAAATTTCAGTCCAATTTGTCGGGCCGTTTCCTATCAACTTGCTAAATTTCAGCCCATTTCGACAACGTCGCGACAAATGACAAAGTTACCCCTGGTGCGAATTTTCTTTGTTTAATTTCGGACCATTTCCAACCAACCTGCCAAATTTCAGCACATTTCGACACCGTTCCCGAGTCCAATTTCTCGGGCTATTTCCAATCAACCTTCCCAATTTCAGCCCATTCCGACACCGTCGCGACAAATGACAATATTGCCATTGCTGCAATTTTTCTTTGTCATATTTCTCTGGCTATTTTCGTTCAAGCTGCCTAATTTAAGTCCAATTTCTCGGGCCCTTTCCAATCAACCGGCCAAATTTCAACCTATTTCGACACCGTCGCGAGAAATGACAAAATGACCTCTGGTACGGTTTTTCTTCGTAAAATTCCTCTGGCCGTTTACAATCAACCTACCAAATTTCAGCCCATTCCGACACCGTCGTGACAAATGAAAAAATTGCCCCAGGTGTGGTTCTTCTTTGTTAAATTTCTCGGGCCGTTTCCAATCAACCTGCCAAATTTCAGCCCATTTCGACACAGTTGCGACAAATTCCAAAATTACCCTTGGTGCGGTTTTTCTTTGTTAAATTTCTCGGGCCGTTCCCAATCAACCTGCCAAATTTCAGTCCAATTTCTCATGCCGTTCCAATCATCCTTCCAAATTTCAGCCCATTCCAACACCATCGCGACAAATGACAAAATTGTCCTTGGGGCAGTTTTTCTTTGTTAAATTTCTCGAGCCGTTTCCAATCGACCTGACAAATTCCAGTCCAATTTCTGGGGCTGTTTCCAATCAACCTGCCAAATTTCAGCCCATTCCAACACCGTCGCGGCAAATGACAAAATCGCCCCTGGTGCAATTTTTCGTTGTTAAATTTCTTGGGCCGTTTCCAATCATTCTTCCAAATTTCAGTCCAAATTCTAAAACCGTTTCCAATCAACCTACTAAGTTTTAGCCCATTCCGACACCATCGCGTCAAATGAGAAAATTGCCCCTAGTGCGGTTTTTCTTTGTTTAATTTCTCGGGCCGTTTCCAATCAACCTGCTAAATTTCAGCCCATTCTGACACCGTTCCCAAGTCCAATTTCATGTGCCTTTTTCAATCAACCTACCAAATTTCAGTCCATTTCGACACCATAACGACAAATGACAAAACTGTCCCTGGTGTGATTTTTCTTTGTTAAATTTCTCAGGCCGTTTCCAATCAACTTGCTAAATTTCAGCCCATTCTGACAACTTCGCAACAAATGAAAAAATTGCCCCTAGTGCGACTTTTCTTTGTTTAATTTCTCGGGCCGTTTCCAATCAACCTGCCGAATTTCAACCCATTTCGACACCGTCACGACAAATGAAAAAATGACCCTTGATGTGGTTTTTCTTTGTTAAATTTCTCGGGCCGTTTACCACCAACCTGCCAAATTTCAGCCCATTCCGACAAAGTTGCGACAAATTACAAAATCGCCCCTAGTGCGATTTTTCTTTGTTAAACTTCTCAGGCCATTCCCAATCAACCTGCTAAGTTTCAGTCCATTTCGACACCGTCGCGACAAATGACAAAATTGCCTCTGGTGCGATTTTTAATTCTTAAATTTCTCGGGCCGTTTAAATTCAACCTACCAAATTTTAGCCCATTCCGACACCGTTCCCGAGTCAAATTTCTCTAGCTGTTTCGAATCAACCTGCCAAATTTAAACCCATTCCGACACTGTCGCGACAAATGACAAAATTACCCCTAGTACGATATTTCGTTGATAAATTTTTCGGGCCGTTTCCAATCAACCTGCCAACTCTCAGCCCATTTCGACACCGTTCTCGAGTCCAATTTCTTGGGCCATTTCCAAACAACCTACCAAATTTCAGCCCATTCCGACACCATTGTGACAAATGACAAAATTGCCCCGGTGCAGTTTTTCTTTGTTAAATTTCTCGGGCCGTTTCCAATCAACCTGCCAAATTTCAGTCCAATTTGTCTGGCCGTTTCCTATCAACTTGCTAAATTTCAGCCCATTTCGACAACGTCACGACAAATGACAAAGTTGCCCCTGGTGCGAATTTTCTTTGTTTAATTTCGGACCGTTTCCAACCAACCAGCCAAATTTTATCACATTTCGACACCGTTCCCGAGTCCAATTTCTCGGGCTATTTCTAGTCAACCTTCCAAATTTCAGCCCATTCCGACACCGTCGCGACAAATGACAATATTGCCCTCGCTGCAATTTTTCTTTGTCATATTTCTCTGGCTATTTTCGTTCAAGCTGCCTAATTTAAGTCCAATTTCTCGAGCCATTTCCAATCAACCGGCCAAATTTCAACCTATTTCGACACCGTCGCGAGAAATGACAAAATGACCCCCGGTACGATTTTTCTTCGTAAAATTCCTCGGGCCGTTTGCAATCAACCTGCCAAATTTCAGCCCATTCCGACACCGTCGTGACAAATGACAAAATTGCCCCAAGTGTGGTTTTTCTTTGTTAAATTTATCGGGCCGTTTCCAATCAGCCTGCCAAATTTCAGCCCATTTCGACACAGTTGCGACAAATGCCAAAATTGCCCTTGGTGCGGTTTTTCTTTGTTAAATTTCTCGGGCCGTTCCCAATCAACCTGCCAAATTTCAGTCCAATTTCTCATGCCGTTCCAATCATCCTTCCAAATTTCAGCCCATTCCGACACCGTCGAGACAAATGACAAAATTGTCCCTGAGGCAGTTTTTCTTTGTTAAATTTCTCGAGCTGTTTCCAATCGACCTGACAAATTTCAGTTCAATTTCTGGGGCTGTTTCCAATCAACCTGCCAAATTTCAACCCATTCCAACACCGTCGCGGCAAATGACAAAATCGCCCCTGGTGCGATTTTTCGTTGTTAAATTTCTTGGGCCGTTTCCAATCATTCTTCCAAATTTCAGTCCAAATTCTAAAACCGTTTCCAATCAACCTGCTAAATTTCAGCCCATTCCGACACCATCTCGTCAAAAGAGAAAATTACCCCTAGTGCGGTTTTTCTTTGTTAAATTTCTCGGGCCGTTTCCAATCAACCGGCTAAATTTCAGCCCATTCTGACACCGTTCCCAAGTCCAATTTCTCGTACCTTTTTCAATCAACCTGCCAAATTTCAGTCCATTTCGACAACATCACTACAAATGACAAAATTGTCCCTGGTGCGGTTTTTCTTTGTTAAATTTCTCGGGCCGTTTCCAATCAACCTGCCAAATTTCAGCCCATTCCGACACCGTCGCGACAAATGACAATATTGCTCCAAACAACCTACCAAATTTCAGCCCATTCCGACACCGTCGCGACAAATGACAATATTGCTCCAAACAACCTACCAAATTTCAGCCCATTCCGACACCGTCGCGACAAATGACAATATTGCTCCAAACAACCTACCAAATTTCAGCCCATTCCGACACCGTCGCGACAAATGACAATATTGCTCCAAACAACCTACCAAATTTCAGCCCATTCCGACACCGTCGCGACAAATGACAATATTGCTCCAAACAACCTACCAAATTTCAGCCCATTCCGACACCGTCGCGACAAATGACAATATTGCTCCAAACAACCTACCAAATTTCAGCCCATTCCGACACCGTCGCGACAAATGACAATATTGCTCCAAACAACCTACCAAATTTCAGCCCATTCCGACACCGTCGCGACAAATGACAATATTGCTCCAAACAACCTACCAAATTTCAGCCCATTCCGACACCGTCGCGACAAATGACAATATTGCTCCAAACAACCTACCAAATTTCAGCCCATTCCGACACCGTCGCGACAAATGACAATATTGCTCCAAACAACCTACCAAATTTCAGCCCATTCCGACACCGTCGCGACAAATGACAATATTGCTCCAAACAACCTACCAAATTTCAGCCCATTCCGACACCGTCGCGACAAATGACAATATTGCTCCAAACAACCTACCAAATTTCAGCCCATTCCGACACCGTCGCGACAAATGACAATATTGCTCCAAACAACCTACCAAATTTCAGCCCATTCCGACACCGTCGCGACAAATGACAATATTGCTCCAAACAACCTACCAAATTTCAGCCCATTCCGACACCGTCGCGACAAATGACAATATTGCTCCAAACAACCTACCAAATTTCAGCCCATTCCGACACCGTCGCGACAAATGACAATATTGCTCCAAACAACCTACCAAATTTCAGCCCATTCCGACACCGTCGCGACAAATGACAATATTGCTCCAAACAACCTACCAAATTTCAGCCCATTCCGACACCGTCGCGACAAATGACAATATTGCTCCAAACAACCTACCAAATTTCAGCCCATTCCGACACCGTCGCGACAAATGACAATATTGCTCCAAACAACCTACCAAATTTCAGCCCATTCCGACACCGTCGCGACAAATGACAATATTGCTCCAAACAACCTACCAAATTTCAGCCCATTCCGACACCGTCGCGACAAATGACAATATTGCTCCAAACAACCTACCAAATTTCAGCCCATTCCGACACCGTCGCGACAAATGACAATATTGCTCCAAACAACCTACCAAATTTCAGCCCATTCCGACACCGTCGCGACAAATGACAATATTGCTCCAAACAACCTACCAAATTTCAGCCCATTCCGACACCGTCGCGACAAATGACAATATTGCTCCAAACAACCTACCAAATTTCAGCCCATTCCGACACCGTCGCGACAAATGACAATATTGCTCCAAACAACCTACCAAATTTCAGCCCATTCCGACACCGTCGCGACAAATGACAATATTGCTCCAAACAACCTACCAAATTTCAGCCCATTCCGACACCGTCGCGACAAATGACAATATTGCTCCAAACAACCTACCAAATTTCAGCCCATTCCGACACCGTCGCGACAAATGACAATATTGCTCCAAACAACCTACCAAATTTCAGCCCATTCCGACACCGTCGCGACAAATGACAATATTGCTCCAAACAACCTACCAAATTTCAGCCCATTCCGACACCGTCGCGACAAATGACAATATTGCTCCAAACAACCTACCAAATTTCAGCCCATTCCGACACCGTCGCGACAAATGACAATATTGCTCCAAACAACCTACCAAATTTCAGCCCATTCCGACACCGTCGCGACAAATGACAATATTGCTCCAAACAACCTACCAAATTTCAGCCCATTCCGACACCGTCGCGACAAATGACAATATTGCTCCAAACAACCTACCAAATTTCAGCCCATTCCGACACCGTCGCGACAAATGACAAAATTGCCCCTGGTGCGATTTTTAATTCTTAAATTTCTCGGGCCGTTTAAATTCAACCTGCCAAATTTTAGCCCATTCCGATACCGTTCCCGAGTCAAATTTCTCTAGCTGTTTCTAATCAACCTGCCAAATTTAAACCCATTCCGACACTGTCGCGACAAATGACAAAATTATCCCAAGTACGATAGTTCGTTGATAAATTTTTCGGACCGTTTCCAATCAACCTGCCAAATCTCAGCCCATTTCGACACCGTTCTCAAGTCCAATTTCTTGGGCCATTTCCAAACAACCTACCAAATTTCAGCCCATTCCTACACCGTTGCGACAAATGACAAAATTGCCCCTGGTGCAGTTTTTTTTTGTTAAATTTCTCGGGCCTTCCAATCAACCTGCCAAATTTCAATCCAATTTTTCCGACCGTTTCCTATCAACTTGCTAAATTTCAGCCCATTTCGACAACGTCGCGACAAATGACAAAGTTGCCCCTGGTGCGAATTTTCTTTGTTTAATTTCGGACCGTTTCCAACCAACCTGCTAAATTTCAGCACATTTCGACACCGTTCCCGAGTCCAATTTCTCGGGCTATTTCCAATAAACCTTCCAAATTTCAGCCCATTTCGACACCGTCGCGACAAATGACAATATTGCCCTTGCTGCGATTTTTCTTTGTCATATTTCTCTGGCTATTTTTGTTCAAGCTTCCTAATTTAAGTCCAATTTCTCGGGCCATTTCCAATCAACCTGCCAAATTTCAACCAATTCCGACACCGTCGAAATGACAAAATGACCCCCGGTACGATTTTTCTTCGTAAAATTCCTCGGGCCGTTTGCAATCAACCTGCCAAATTTCAGCCCATTCCGACACCGTCGTGACAAATGACAAAATTGCCCCAGGTGTGGTTTTTCTTTGTTAAATTTCTCGGGCCGTTTCCAATCAACCTGCCAAATTTAAGCCCATTCCGACACCGTCGCGGCAAACGACAAAATCGCCCCTGGTGCGATTTTTCGTTGTTAAATTTCTTGGGCCGTTTCCAATCATCCTTCCAAATTTCAGTCCAATTTCTAAAATCGTTTCCAATCAACCTGCTAAATTTCAGCCCATTCCGACACCATCGCGTCAAATGACAAAATTACCCCTAGTGCGATTTTTCTTTGTTAAATTTCTAAGGCCGTTTCCAATCAACCTGCTAAATTTCAGCCCATTCTGACACCGTTCCCAAATCCAATTTCTCGTGCCTTTTTCAATCAACCTGCCAGATTTCAGTCCATTTCGACACCATCACGATAAATGACAAAATTGTCCCTGGTGCAGTTTTTCTTTGTTAAATTTCTCGGGCCGTTTCCAATCAACCTGCCAAATTTAAGCCCATTCCGACACCGTCGCGATAAATGATAAATTGCCCCTGGCGCGATTTTTCTTTGTTAAATTTCTCGGGCCGTTTCCAATCAACTTGCTAAATTTCAGCCCATTCTGACAACTTCGCAACAAATGACAGAATTGCCCCTCGTGCGACTTTTCTTTGTTTAATTTCTCGAGCCGTTTCCTATCAACCTGCCGAATTTCAACACATTTCGATACCGTCAAGACAAATGAAAAAATGACCCCTGATGCGGTTTTTCTTTGTTAAATTTCTCGGGCCGTTTACAACCAACCTGCCTAATTTCAGCCCATTCCGACAAAGTTGCGACAAATTACAAAATTGCCCCTAGTGCGATTTTTCTTTGTTAAACTTCTCGGGCCATTCCCAATCAACCTGCTAAATTTCAGTCCATTTCGACACTGTCGCGACAAATAACAAAATTGCCCCTGGTGCGATTTTTAATTCTTAAATTTCTCGGGCCGCTTAAATTCAACCTGCAAAATTTTAGCCCATTTCGACACCGTTTCCCGAGTCAAACTTCTCTAGCTGTTTCTAATCAACCTGCCAAATTTAAACCCATTCCGACACTGTCGCGACAAATGACAAAATTGCCCCTAGTACGATATTTCGTTGATAAATTTTTCGGGCCGTTTCCAACCAACCTGCCAAATCTCAACTCATTTCGACACCGTTCTCGAGTCCAATTTCTTGGGCCATTTCCAAACAACCTACCAAATTTCAGCCCATTCCGACACCGTTGCGACAAATGACAAAATTGCCCCTGGTGCAGTTTTTCTTTGTTAAATTTCTCGGGCCGTTTCCAATCAACCTGCTAAATTTCAGCCCATTCTGACACCGTTCCCAAGTCCAATTTCTCGTGCCTTTTTCAATCAACCTGCCAAATTTCAGTCCATTTCGATACCATCACGACAAATGACAAAATTGTCCCTGGTACGATTTTTCTTTGTTAAATTTCTCGGGCCGTTTCCAATCAACCTGCTAAATTTCAGCCCATTCTGACACCGTTCCCAAGTCCAATTTCTCGTGCCTTTTTCAATCAACCTGCCAAATTTCAGTCCATTTCGATACCATCACGACAAATGACAAAATTGTCCCTGGTACGATTTTTCTTTGTTAAATTTCTCGGGCCGTTTCCAATCAACCTGCTAAATTTCAGCCCATTCTGACACCGTTCCCAAGTCCAATTTCTCGTGCCTTTTTCAATCAACCTGCCAAATTTCAGTCCATTTCGATACCATCACGACAAATGACAAAATTGTCCCTGGTACGGTTTTTCTTTGTTAAATTTCTCGAGCCGTTACCAATCAACCTGCCAAATTTCAGCCCATTACGACACCGTCGCGACAAATGATAAATTGCCCCTTTCGCGATTTTTCTGAGCTAAATTTCTCGGGCCGTTTCCAATCAACTTGCTAAATTTTAGCCCATTCTAACAACTTCGCAACAAATGACAAAATTGCCCCTCGTGTGACTTTTCTTTGTTTAATTTCTATGGCCGTTTCCAGTCAACCTGCCGAATTTCAACCCATTTCGACACCGTCACGATAAATGAAAAAATGACCCCCGATGTGGTTTTCCTTTGTTAAATTTCTCGGGCTGTTTACAACCAACCTGCCTAATTTCAGCCCATTCCGACCCCGTCGCGACAAATGACAATATTGCCCTTGCTGCAATTTTTCTTTGTCATATTTCTCTGGCTATTTTTGTTCAAGCTTCCTAATTTAAGTCCAATTTCTCGGGCCATTTCCAATCAACCTGCCAAATCTCAGCCCATTTCGACACCGTTCTCGAGTCCAATTTCTTGGGCCATTTCCAAACAACCTACCAAATTTCAGCCCATTCCGACCCCGTCGCGACAAATGACAATATTGCCCTTGCTGCAATTTTTCTTTGTCATATTTCTCTGGCTATTTTTGTTCAAGCTTCCTAATTTAAGTCCAATTTCTCGGGCCATTTCCAATCAACCTGCCAAATCTCAGCCCATTTCGACACCGTTCTCGAGTCCAATTTCTTGGGCCATTTCCAAACAACCTACCAAATTTCAGCCCATTCACATTTCGACACCGTTCCCGAGTCCAATTTCTCGGGCTATTTCCAATCAACCTTCCAAATTTCAGCCCATTCCGACACCGTCGCGACAAATGACAATATTGCCCTTGCTGCAATTTTTCTTTGTCATATTTCTCTGGCTATTTTTGTTCAAGCTTCCTAATTTAAGTCCAATTTCTCGGGCCATTTCCAATCAACCTGCCAAATTTCAACCAATTCCGACACCGTCGAAATGACAAAATGACCCCCGGTACGATTTTTCTTCGTAAAATTCCTCGGGCCGTTTGCAATCAACCTGCCAAATTTCAGCCCATTCCGACACCGTCGTGACGAATGACAAAATTGCCCTAGGTGTGGTTTTTCTTTGTTAAATTTCTCGGGCCGTTTCCAATCAACCTGCCAAATTTAAGCCCATTCCGACACCGTCGCGACGAATGACAAAATTGCCCTAGGTGTGGTTTTTCTTTGTTAAATTTCTCGGGCCGTTTCCAATCAACCTGCCAAATTTAAGCCCATTCCGACACCGTCGCGGCAAACGACAAAATCGCCCCTGGTGCGATTTTTCGTTGTTAAATTTCTTGGGCCGTTTCCAATCATCCTTCCAAATTTCAGTCCAATTTCTAAAATCGTTTCCAATCAACCTGCTAAATTTCAGCCCATTCCGACACCATCGCGTCAAATGACAAAATTACCCCTAGTGCTGTTTTTCTTTGTTAAATTTCTAGGGCCGTTTCCAATCAACCTGCTAAATTTCAGCCCATTCTGACACCGTTCCCAAATCCAATTTCTCGTGCCTTTTTCAATCATCCTGCCAGATTTCAGTCCATTTCGACACCATCACGACAAATGACAAAATTGTCCCTGGTGCAGTTTTTCTTTGTTAAATTTCTCGGGCCGTTTCTAATCAACCTGCCAAATTTAAGCCCATTCCGACACCGTCGCGATAAATGATAAATTGCCCCTGGCGCGATTTTTCTTTGTTAAATTTCTCGGGCCGTTTCCAATCAACTTGCTAAATTTCAGCCCATTCTGACAACTTCGCAACAAATGACAGAATTGCCCCTCGTGCGACTTTTCTTTGTTTAATTTCTTGGGCCGTTTCCTATCAACCTGCCGAATTTAAACACATTTCGATACCGTCAAGACAAATGAAAAAATGACCCCTGATGCGGTTTTTCTTTGTTAAATTTCTCGGGCCGTTTACAACCAACCTGCCTAATTTCAGCCCATTCCGACAAAGTTGCGACAAATTACAAAATTTCCCCTAGTGCGATTTTTCTTTGTTAAACTTCTCGGGCCATTCCCAATCAACCTGATAAATTTCAGTCCATTTCGACACTGTCGCGACAAATAACAAAATTGCCCCTGGTGCGATTTTTAATTCTTAAATTTCTCGGGCCGTTTCCGTCGCGACAAATGATTCAGTCCATTTCGACACTGTCGCGACAAATGACAAAATTGTCCCTGGTGCAGTTTTTCTTTGTTAAATTTCTCGGGCCGTTTCCGTCGCGACAAATGATTCAGTCCATTTCGACACTGTCGCGACAAATGACAAAATTGTCCCTGGTGCAGTTTTTCTTTGTTAAATTTCTCGGGCCGTTTCCGTCGCGACAAATGATTCAGTCCATTTCGACACTGTCGCGACAAATGACAAAATTGTCCCTGGTGCAGTTTTTCTTTGTTAAATTTCTCGGGCCGTTTCCGTCGCGACAAATGATTCAGTCCATTTCGACACTGTCGCGACAAATGACAAAATTGTCCCTGGTGCAGTTTTTCTTTGTTAAATTTCTCGGGCCGTTTCCGTCGCGACAAATGATTCAGTCCATTTCGACACTGTCGCGACAAATGACAAAATTGCTCCTGGTGATTACGACACCGTCGCGACAAATGACAAAATTGCCCCTGGTGCGATTTTTAATTCTTAAATTTCTCGGGCCGTTTAAATTCAACCTGCAAAATTTTAGCCCATTTCGACACCGTTCCCGAGTAAAACTTCTCTAGCTGTTTCTAATCAACCTGCCAAATTTAAACCCATTCTGACACTGTCGCGACAAATGACAAAATTGCCCCTTGTACGATATTTCGTTGATAAATTTTTCGGGCCGTTTCCAACCAACCTGCCAAATTTCAACTCATTCCGACACCGTTCTGGAGTCCAATTTCTTGGGCCATTTCCAAACAACCTACCAAATTTCAGCCCATTTCGACACCGTTGCGACAAATGACAAAATTGCTCCTGGTGCAGTTTTTCTTTGTTAAATTTCTCGGGCCGTTTCCAATCAACCTGCCAAATTTCAGTCCAATTTGTCGGGCCGTTTCCTATCAACTTGCTAAATTTCAGCCCATTTCGACAACGTCGCGACAAATGACAAAGTTGCACCTGGTGCGAATTTTCTTCGTTTAATTTCGGACCTCTTCCAACCAACCAGCCAAATTTCAGCACATTTCGACACCGTTCCCGAGTCCAATTTCTCGGGCTATTTCCAATCAACCTTCCAAATTTCAGCCCATTTCGACACCGTCGCGACAAATGACAGTATTGCCCTTGCTGCGATTTTTCTTTGTCATATTTCTCTGGCTATTTTCATTCAAGCTGCCTAATTTAAGTCCAATTTCTCGGGCCATTTCCAATCAACCTGCCAAATTTCAACCTATTCCAACACCGTCGCGAGAAATGACAAAATGACTCCCGGTACGGTTTTTCTTCATAAAATTCCTCGGGCCGTTTGCAATCTACCTGCCAAATTTCAGTCCATTCCGACACCGTCGTGACAAATGACAAAATTGCCCCAGGTGTGGTTTTTCTTTGTTAAATTTCTCGGGCCGTTTCCAATCAACCAGCCAAATTTCAGCCCATTTCGACACAGTTGCGACAAATGCCAAAATTGCCCTTGGTGCGGTTTTTCTTTGTTAAATTTCTCGGGCCGTTTCCAATCAACCTGCCAAATTTCAGTCCAATTTCTCATGCCGTTCCAATCATCCTTCCAAATTTCAGCCCATTCCGACACCGTCGCGACAAATGACATAATTGTCCCTGGGGCGGTTTTTCCTTGTTAAATTTCTCGAGCCGTTTCCAATCGACCTGACAAATTTTAGTCCAATTTCTAGGGCTGTTTCCAATCAACCTGTCAAATTTCAGCCCATTCTGACACCGTCGCGGCAAACGACAAAATCGCCCCTGGTTCGATTTTTCGTTGTTAAATTTCTTGGGCTGTTTCCAATCATCCTTCCAAATTTCAGTCCAATTTCTAAAACCGTTTCCAATCAACCTGCTAAATTTCAGCCCATTCCGACACCATCGCATCAAATGACAAAATTACCCCTAGTGCGGTTTTTCTTTGTTAAATTTCTCGGGCCGTTTCCAATCAACCTGCTAAATTTCAGCCCATTCTGACACTGTTCCCAAGTCCAATTTCTCGTGCCTTTTTCAATCAACCTGCCAAATTTCAGTCCATTTCGACACCATCACGACAAATGACAAAATTGTCCCTGGTACGATTTTTCTTTGTTAAATTTCTCGGGCCGTTTCCAATCAACTTGCTAAATTTCAGCCCATTCTGACAACTTCGCAACAAATGACAAAATTGCCCCTCGTGCGACTTTTCTTTGTTTAATTTCTCTGGCCGTTTCCAATCAACCTGCCGAATTTCAACCCATTTCGACACCGTCACGACAAATGAAAAAATGACCCCAGATGTGGTTTTTCTTTGTTAAATTTCTCGGGCCGTTTACAACCAACCTGCCTAATTTCAGCCCATTCCGACAAAGTTGCGACAAATTACAAAATTGCCCCTAGTTCGATTTTTCTTTGTTAAACTTCTCGGGCCATTCCCAATCAACCTGCTAAATTTCAGACCATTTCGACACCGTCGCGAAAATGACAAAATTGCCCCTGGTGCGATTTTTAATTCTTAAATTTCTCGGGCCTTTTAAATTCAACCTGCCAAATTTTAGCCCGTTCCGACACCGTTCCTGAGTCAAATTTCTCTAGCTGTTTCTAATCAACCTGCCAAATTTAAACCCATTCCGACACTGTCGCGACAAATGACAAAATTGCCCCTAGCACGATATTTCGTTGATAAATTTTTCGGACCGTTTCCAATCAACCTGCCAAATCTCAGCCCATTTCGACACCGTTCTCGAGTCCAATTTCTTGGGCCATTTTCAAACAACCTACCAAATTTCAGCCCATTCCTACACCGTTGCGACAAATGACAAAATTGCCCCTGGTGTAGTTTTTCTTTGTTAAATTTCTCGGGCCGTATCCAATCAACCTGCCAAATTTCAGTCCAATTTGTTGGGCCGTTTCCTATCAACTTGCTAAATTTCAGCCCATTTCGACAACGTCGCGACAAATGACAAAGTTGCCCCTGGTGCGAATTTTCTTTGTTTAATTTCGGACCGTTTCCAACCAACCTGCCAAATTTCAGCACATTTCGACACCGTTCCCGAGTCCAATTTCTCGGGCTATTTCCAATCAACCATCCAAATTTCAGCCCATTCCGACATCGTCGCGACAATTGACAATATTGCCCTTGCTGCGATTTTTCTTTGTCATATTTCTCTGGCTGTTTTCGTTCAAGCTGCCTAATTTAATTCCAATTCTCGAGCCATTTCCAATCAACTTGCCAAATTTCAATCTATTCCGACATCGTCGCGAGAAATGACAAAATGACCCCGGTACGGTTTTTCTTCGTAAAATTCCTCGGGCCGTTGGCAATCAACCTGCCAAATTTCAGCCCATTCCGACACCGTCGTGATAAATGACAAAATTGCCCCAGGTGTGGTTTTTCTTTGTTCAATTTCTCGGGCCGTTTCCAATCAACCTGCCAAATTTCAGTCCAATTTCTCATGCCGTTCCAATCATCCTTCCAAATTTCAGCCCATTCCGACACCGTCGTGATAAATGACAAAATTGCCCCAGGTGTGGTTTTTCTTTGTTAAATTTCTCGGGCCGTTTCCAATCAACCTGCCAAATTTCAGCCCATTTCGATACAGTTGCGACAAATGCCAAAATTGCCCTTGGTGCGATTTTTCTTTGTTAAATTTCTCGGGCCGTTTCCAATCAACCTGCCAAATTTCAGTCCAATTTCTCATGCCGTTCCAATCATCCTTCCAAATTTCAGCCCATTCCGACACCGTCGCGACAAATGACAAAATTGTCCCTGGGGCGATTTTTCTTTGTCAAATTTCTCGAGCCATTTCTAATCGACCTGACAAATTTTAGTCCAATTTCTAGGGCTGCTTCCAATCAACCTGTCAAATTTCAGCCCATTCCGACACCGTCGCGGCAGACGACAAAATCGCCCCTGGTGCGATTTTTCGTTGTTAAATTTCTTGGGTCGTTTCCAATCATCCTGCCAAATTTCTGTCCAATTTCTAAAACCGTTTCCAATGAACCTGCTAAATTTCAGACCATTCCGACAACATCGCGTCAAATTACAAAATTACCCCTAGTGCGATTTTTCTTTGTTAAATTTCTCGGGCCGTTTTCAATCAACCTGCTAAATTTCAGCCCATTCTGACACCGTTCCCAAGTCCAATTTCTCGTGCTTTGTTCATTCAACCTGCCAAATTTCAGACCATTTCAACACCATCACGACAAATGACAAAATTGTCCCTGGTGCGATTTTTCTTTGTTAAATTTCTCGGGCCGTTTCCAATCAACCTGCCAAATTTCAGCCCATTCCGACACCGTCGCGACAAATGATAAATTGCCCTGGCGCGATTTTTCTTTGTTAAATTTCTTTGGCCGTTTCCAATCAACTTGCTAAATTTCAGCCCATTCTGACAACTTCGCAACAAATGACAAAATTGCCCCTGGTGCGACTTTTCTTTGTTTAATTTCTCGGGCCGTTTCCAATCAACCTGCCGAATTTCAACCCATTTCGACACCGTCACGACAAATGAAAAGATGACCGCTGATGTGGTTTTTCTTTGTTAAATTTCTCGGGCCGTTTACAACCAACCTGCCAAATTTCAGCCCATTCCGACAAAGTTGCGACAAATTAAAAAATTGCCCCTAGTGCGATTTTTCTTTGTTAAACTTTTCGGGCCATTTCCAATCAACCTGCTAAATTTATGTCCATTTCGACACCGTCGCGACAAATGACAAAATTGCCCCTGGTGCGATTTTTAATTCTTAAATTTCTCGGGCCGTTTAAATTCAACCTGCCAAATTTTAGCCCATTCCGACACCGTTCCCGAGTCAAATTTCTCTAGCTGTTTCTAATCAACCTGCCAAATTTAAACCCATCCGATACTGTCGCGACAAATGACAAAATTGCCCCTAGTACGATATTTCGTTGATAAATTTTTCAGACCGTTTCCAATCAACCTGCCAAATCTCAGCCCATTCCGACACCGTTCTCGAGTCCAATTTCTTGGGCCATTTCCAAACAACCTACCAAATTTCAGCCCATTCCGACACCGTTGCGACAAATGACAAAATTGCCCCTGGTGTAGATTTTCTTTGTTAAATTTCTCGGGCCGTTTCCAATCAACCTGCCAAATTTCAATCCAATTTGTCCGGCCGTTTCCTATCAACTTGCTAAATTTCAGCCCATTTCGACAACGTCGCGACAAATGACAAAGTTGCCCCTGGTGCGAATTTTCTTTGTTTAATTTCGGACCGTTTCCAACCAACCTGACAAATTTCAACACATTTCGACACCGTTCCCGAGCCCAATTTCTCGGGCTATTTCCAATCAACCTTCCAAATTTCAGCCCATTCCGACACCGTCGCGACAAATGACAATATTGTCCTTGCTTGGATTTTTCTTTGTCATATTTCTCTGGCTGTTTTCGTTCAAGCTGCCTAATTTAAGTCCAATTTCTCGGGCCATTTCCAATCAACCTGCCAAATTTCAACCTATTCCGACATCGTCGCGAGAAATGACAAAATGACCCCCGGTACGGTTTTTCTTCGTAAAATTCCTCGGGCCGTTTGCAATCAACCTGCCAAATCTCAGCCCATTTCGACACCGTCGTGTCAAATGATAAAATTGCCCCAGGTGTGGTTTTTCTTTGTTAAATTTCTCGGGCCATTTCCAATCAACCTGCCAAATTTCAACCCATTTCGACACAGTTGCGACAAATGCCAAAATTGCCCTTGGTGCGGTTTTTCTTTGTTAAATTTTTCAAGCCGTTTCCAATCAACCTGCCAAATTTCAATCCAATTTCTCATGCCGTTCCAATCATCCTTCCAAATTTCAACCCATTCCGAAACCGTCGCGAGAAATGACAAAATGACCCCGGTACGGTTTTTCTTCGTAAAATTCCTCGGGCCGTTTGCAATCAACCTGCCAAATCTCAGCCCATTTCGACACCGTTCTCGAGTCCAATTTCTTGGGCTATTTCCAAACAACCTACCAAATTCCAGCCCATTCCGACACCGTTGCGACAAATGACAAAATTGCCCCTGGTGCAGTTTTTCTTCGTTAAATTTCTCGGGTCGTTTCCAATCAACCTGCCAAATCTCAGTCCAATTTGTCGGGCCGTTTCCTATCAACTTGCTAAATTTCAGCCCATTTCGACAACGTCGCGACAAATGACAAAGTTGCCCGTGGTGCGAATTTTCTTTGTTTAATTTCAGACCGTTTCCAACCGACCTGCTAAATTTTAGCCCATTTCAACACCGTTCCCGAGTCTAATTTCTCGGGACGTTTCCAATCAACCTTCCAAATTTCAGACCATTCCGACACCGTCGCGACAAATGACAATATTGCCCCTAGAGTGATTTTTCTTTGTTATATTTCTCGGGCTGTTTTCAATCATCCTGCCTAATTTAAGTCCAATTTCTCGGGTCGTTTCCAATCAACCTGCTAAATTTCAACCTATTCTGACACCGTCGCGAGAAATGACAAAATGACCCCCGGTGCGGTTTTTCTTTGTTAAATTTCTCGGGCCATTTGCAATCAACTTGCCAAATTTCAGCCCATTCCGATACCGTCATGACAAATGACAAAATTGCCCGAGGTGTGGTTTTTCTTTGTTAAATTTCTCGCGCCATTTCCAATCAACCTGCCAAATTTCAGCCCATTTCGACACAGTTGCGACAAATGCCAAAATTGGCCCTGGTGTGGTTTTTCTTTGTTAAATTTCGTTTCCAATCAACCTGCCAAATTTTTGTCCAATTTCTCATGCCGTTCCAATCATCCTTCCAAATTTCAGTCCATTCCGACACCGTCGCGACAAATGACAAAATTGTCCCCGTGGTGGTTTTTCTTTGTTAAATTTCTCGAGCCGTTTCCATTCAACCTGACAAATTTCAGTCCAATTTCTAGGGCCGTTTCCAATCAACCTGCAAAATTTCAGCCCATTCCGACACTGTCGCAGCAAATGACAAAATTGCCCCTGGTCCGAATTTTCTTTCTTAAGTTTCTAAGGCCGTTTCCAATCAATTTGCCAATTTTCAGTCCAATTTCTCGGGCCGTTTCCTATTAACCTGCTAAATTTCAGCCCATTCCGACACCGTCACAACAAATAACAAAATTGCCCCTGGTGCGGTTTTTCTTTGTTAAATTTCTCGGGCCGTTTCCAATCAACCTGCTAAATTTCAACCCATTCTGACACCGTTCCGGAGTCCAATTTCTCGTGCCATTTTCAATCAACCTACCAAATTTCAGCCCATTTCGACACTGTCACGACAAATGACAAAATTGTCCCTGGTGCGATTTTTCTTTGTTAAATTTCTCGGGCCGTTTCCAATCAACCTGCCAAATTTCAGCTCATTTCGACACCGTTGCGACAAATGATAAATTGCGCCTGGCGCGATTTTTCTTTGTTAAATTTCTCAGGCCATTTCCAATCAACTTGCTAAATTTCAGCCCATTCCGACAATTTCACGACAAATAACAAAATTGCCCCTGGTGCGACTTTTCTTTGTTTAATTTTTCGGGCCGTTTCCAACCATCCTATCAAATTTCAGCCCATTTCGACACAGTTCCTGAGTCCAAATTTCTCGAGGCATTTTCGATCAACCATCCAAATTTCAGCCCATTACGACACCATCGCGACAAATGACAATACTGCCCTTAGTACAATTTTTCTTTGTTATATTTCTCAGGCTATTTCCGATCAACCTACCAAATTTCAATCCAATATCTTGGGCCATTTCCAATTAACTGGCCAAATTTCAGCCCATTCCGACACCATCTCGATAAATGACAAATGATACCCCGTGCATTTTTTCTTTGTTAAATTTCTCAGGCCGTTTACAATCAACCTACCAAATTTTAGCCCATTCCGACACCGTCGTGACAAATGACAAAATTACCCCTGGTGCGGTTTTTCTTTGTTAAATTTCTCGGGCTGTTCCCAATCAACCTGCCAAATTTCAGCCCATTCCGATACCGTTCTCGAGTCCAATTTCTCGGGTAATTTCCAGTCAACCTGCCAAATTTTAGCCCATTCCGACACTTCACGACAAATGACAAAATCGCCTCTCGTGCGATTTTTCTTTGTTAAATCTCTCGGGCCGCTTCCAATCAACCTGCCAAATTTCAATCCATTCCGATACCATCGTAACAAATGACAAAATTGCCCCTGGTGCGATTTTTCTTTGTTAAATTTCTCGGGCCGTTTCCAACGACCCTGCCAAATTTCGACCCATTCCGACACCGTCGTGACAAATGACAAAATTGCCCCTGGTACAATTTTTCTTTATTAAATTTCTCGGGCCATTTCCAATCAACCTGCCAAATTTCAGCCCATTCCGACACCGTCGCGAGAAATGAAAAAAATGCCCCTGGTGCGGTTTTTCATTGTTAAATTTCTCAGGCCGTTTCCAATCAACCTGTAAAATTTCAGTCCAATTTCTCGGGCCATTTCCTGTCAATCTACTAAATTTTAGCCCATTCCGACACCATCGCGACAAATGACAAAATTGCCCCTGGTGTGATTTTTCTTTGTTAAATTTCTCGGGCCGTTTCCAACCAACCTGCCAAATTTTAGCCCATTTCGACACCGTCGTGACAAATAACAAAATTTCCTCTAATGCAATTTTTCTTTGTTAAATTTCTCGGGCCATTTCCAACCAACCAGCCAAATTTCAGTCCAATTTCTCGGGCCGTTTCCAATCAATCTGCCAAATTTCAGCCCATTCCGACACTGTCGCGACAAATGACGAAATGAGCACCTATGCAATTTTTCTTTGTTAAACTTTTCGGGCCGTTTACAATCAACATGCCAAATTTCAGCCCATTCCAACACAGTTGCAACAAATAACAAAATTGCCCCTAGTGCGGTTTTTCTTTGTTAAACTTCTCGGGCCGTTTCCAATCAACCTGCCAAATTTCAGCCCATTCCGACACCGTTCCAGAGTCCAATTTCTCGGGCTGTTTCCAATCAACCTGCCAAATTTCAGTCCATTTCGACACCATCGCGACAAATGACAAAATTGCCCTTGGTGCGGTTTTTCATTCTTAAATTTCTCGGGCCGTTTCAAATCAACCTGCAAAATTTTAGCCCATTCTGACACCGTTCCCGAGTCAAATTTCTCTGGCTGTTTCCAATCAACCTGCCAAATTTCAACCCATTTCGACACCGTCGCGAAAAATAACAAAATTGCCCCAGGTGCGATTTTTCGTTGTTAAAGTTTTCAGACCGCTTCCAATCAACCTGCCAAATTTCAGCCCATTCCGACACCATTCTCGAGTCCAATTTCTTGGACCATTTCCAAACAACCTGCCAAATTTCAGCCCATTCCGACACCATTCTCGAGTCCAATTTCTTGGACCATTTCCAAACAACTTGCCAAATTTTAGCCCATTCCGACATAGTTGCGGCAAATGATAAAATTGCCCCTGGTGCGGTTTTTCTTTTTTAAGCTTCTCGGGCCGTTTCCAATCAACCTGCGAAATTTCAGTCCATTCCGACACCGTCGCGAAAAATAACAAAATTGCCCCTGGTGCGGTTTTTCTTTTTTAAGCTTCTCGGGCCGTTTCCAATCAACCTGCGAAATTTCAGTCCATTCCGACACCGTCGCGAAAAATAACAAAATTGCCCCTGGTGCGATTTTTCGTTGTTAAATTTTTCGGGCCGCTTCCAATCAACCTTCCAAATTTCAGCCCATTCCGACACCGTTCTCGAGTCCAATTTCTTGGATCATTTCCAAACAACCTGCCAAATTTCAGCCCAATCCGACATGGTTGCGACAAATGATAAAATTGCCCCTGGTGCGGTTTTTCTTTGTTAAACTTCTCAGGCCGTTTCCGATCAACCTGCCAAATTTCAGTCCATTTCGAAACTGTCGCGGCAAATGACAAAATTGTCCCTGGTGCAGTTTTTCATTCTTAAATTTCTCGGGCCGTTTCAAATCAACCTGCCAAATTTTAGCCCATTCCAATACCGTTCCCGAGTTAAATTTCTCTGGCTGTTTCCAATCGACCTGCCAAATTTCAACCCATTCCGACACCGTCGCGGTGCGATTGTTCTTTGTTATATTTCTCGGGCTGTTTTCGATCAACCTACCAAATTTAAGTCCAATTCCTCGGGCCATTTCCAATAAACCTGCCAAATTTCAGTCCATTCCGGCACCGTCGCGACAAATGACAAAATTGAACCTGGTGCGATTTTTCATTCTTAAATTTCTCGGGCCATTTGAAATCAACTTGCCAAATTTTAGTCCATTCTAACACCGTTCCCGAGTCAAGTTTCTCTGGCTGTTTCCTATCAACCTTCCAAATTTCAACCCATTCCGACACCGTCGCGACAAATGAAGAAATTGCCCCTGGTACGATTTTTCGTTGTTAAATTTCTTGGGCCGTTTCCAATCAACTTGCCAAATATCAGCCCATTTCGACACCGTTGCGACAAATGACAAAATTGCCCCTGCGTGCGATTTTTCTTTGTTAAATTTCTTGGACTGTTTCCAATCAGCCTGCCAAATTTTAGTCCAATTTCTCGGGCCGTTTCCTGTCAACTTGCAAAATTTCAGCCCATTCCAACAACATCGCGAAAAATGACAAAATTGCCCTGGTGCGATTTTTCTTTGTTTAATTTATCAGACCGTTTCCAACCAACCTCCCAAATTTCAGCCCATTTTGACACCGTTCCCAAGTCCAATTTCTCGGGCCGTTTCCAATCAACCTTCCAAATTTCGGCCCATTCCCACACCGTCGTGACAAATGACAATATTGCCCTTGGTGCGATTTCTCTTTGTTACATTTCTCAAGCCATTTCCGATCAACCTGCCAAATTTCAACCTATTCCGACACCGTCACGACAATTGTCAAAATGACCCCGGGTGCGGTTTTTCTTCGTTAAATTTCTCGGGCCGTTTGCAATCAACCTGCCAAATTTCAGACCATTCCGACACCGTTGTGACAAATGACAAAATTGTCCTTGGTGCGATTTTTCTTTGTTAAATTTCTCTGGCCGTTTCCAATCAACCTGCCAAATTTTAGCCCATTTCGACACAGTCGCGACAAATGACAAAATTACCCCCAGTGCGATTTTTCTTTGTTAAATTTCTTGGGCCGTTTCCAATCAGCCTGCTAAATTTCAGCCCATTCCGACACCGTCGCGACAAATGATAAAGTGCCCCTGGCGCAGTTTTTCCTTGTCAAATTTCTCGAGCTGTTTCCAATCTACCTGCCAAATTTCAGTCCAATTTCTCGGGCCATTTCCAATCAACTTGCTGAATTTCAGCCCATTTTGACAACTTCGCGACAAATGATAAAATTGCCACTTGTGCGATTTTTCTTTGTTTAATTTCTCGGGCCGTTTCCAACCATCCTGCCAAATTTTAGGCCATTTCGACACCATTCCCGAGTCCAATTTCTGGGGCTGTTTCCAATCAACCTTCCAAATTTCAGCCCATTACGACACCGTCGCGACAAATGACAATATTACCCTTCGTGCGATTCTTCTTTGTTAGATTTCTCGGGCCGTTTCCAATCAACCTGCCAAATTTCAATCCAATTTCTCGGGCCGTTTCCAATCAACTTGCCAAATTTCAACCCATTCCGACACCGTCTTGACAAATGACAAAGTGATCTCTCGTACGGTCTTTCTTTGTAAAATTTCTCGAGCCGTTTACAATAAACCTGCCAAATTTCAGCCCATTCCAACACCGTCGTGACAAATGACAAAATTGCCCCTGGTGCAATTTTTCTTTGATAAATTTCTCGACCCGTTTCTAATCAACCTTCCAAATTTCAGTCCATTCCGACCCCGTTCCCGAGTCCAATTTCTCGGACTGTTTCCAATCAACCTGTCAAATTTCAGCCCATTCCGACACATTCGCGGCAAATGACAAAATTTCCGCTCGTGCGATTTTTCTTTGTTAAATTTCTCGAGCTGTTTCCAATCAACCTGCCAAATTTAATCCCATTTCGACACCGTTCCCGAGTCCAATTTCTCGGGCCATTTCCAATCAACCTGCCAAATTTCAGCCCATTCCGACACCGTCGCGACAAATCAAAAAATTGCCCCTGGTGCGGTTTTTCTTTGTTAAATTTCTCGGGCCGTTTGCAATTGACCTACCAAATTTTAGTCCAATTTCTTGGGCCATTTCCAATCAATCTGCAAAATTTCAGCCCATTCCAACACCGTCCCGACAAATGACAAAATTGACCCTGCTGCAATTTTTCTTTGATAAATTTCTCGGGCTGTTTCCAACCCCTGCCAAATTTTAGCCCATTTCGAAACCGTTCTCGAGTCCAATTTCTTTGGCAGTTTCCAATCAACCTGTCAAATTTAAGCCCATTCCGGCACCTTCGGCGACAAATGATAAAATTGCCCCTCGTGCGGTTTTTCTTTGTTAAATTTCTTGGGCCGTTTCCAAACAACCCGCCAAATTTCAACCCATTCTGACACCATTCCCGTGTCCAATTTCTCAGACTGTTTCCAATCAACCTGCCAAATTTCATCCCATTCCGACACCTTTGTGACAAATGACAAAATTTCCCCTTGTGCGATTTTTCTTTGTTAAATTTCTCGGGCCGTTTCTAATCAACCTGCCAAATTTCAGGCCATTTCGACACCGTTCCCGAGTCTAATTTCTCGGGCCATTTCCAATCAACCTGCTAAATTTCAGCCCATTCCGACATCGTCGCGATAAATCAAAAAATTGCCCCTGGTGCGGTTTTTCGTTGTTAAATTTCTTGGGCCGTTTCCAATCGACCTACCAAATTTTAGTCCAATTTCTTGGGCCATTTCCAATCAATCAGCTAAATTTTAGCCCATTCCGACATCGTCCCGACAAATGACAAAATTGACCCTGGTGTGATTTTTCTTTGATAAATTTCTCGGGCCGTTTCCAACTAGCCTGCCAAATATCAGCCCATTCCGACACCGTTCTTGAGTCCAATTTCTCGGGCAATTTCCAATCAACCTGCCAAATTTAAGCCCATTTCGACTCCTTCGCGATAAATGACAAAATTGCCCCTCTTGTGCTTTTTCTTTGTTAAATTTCTCGGGCCGTTTTCAATCAGCCTGCCAAATTTCAGCCCATTCCGACACCGTCGCGACAAATGATAAATTGCCCCTGGCGCGATTTTTCTTTGTCAAATTTCTCGGGCCGTTTCCGATCAACTTGCCTAATTTCAGTCCAATTTCTCGGGCCATTTCCAATCAACTTGCTGAATTTCAGCCCATTTCGATAACTTCGCGACAAATGACAAAATTAACCCTGGTGCGATTTTTCTTTGATAAATTTCTCGGGCCATTTCCAACCAACCTGCCAAATTTTAACCCATTCCGACACTGTTCCGGAGTCCAATTTCTCAGGCAGTTTCCAATCAACCTGCAAAATTTAAGCCCATTCCGACACCTTCGCGACAAATGACAAAATTGCCCCTCGTGCGATTTTTCTTTGTTAAATTTCTTGGGCCGTTTCCAATCAACCTGCCAAATTTTAGCCCATTCCAAAACCGTTCCTGAGTCCAATTTCTCGGACTGTTTCCAATCAACCTGCCGAATGTCAGCCCATTCCGACACCTTCGCGACAAATGACAAAATTTCCCCTCGTGCGATTTTTCTTTGTTAAATTTCTCAGGCCGTTTCCAATCAACCTGCAGAATTTCAGCCCATTCCGACGCCATCGCGACAAATCAAAAAATTGCCCCTGGTGCGATTTTTCTTTGTTAAATTTCTCGGGCTGTTTCCAATCGACCTACCAAATTTTAGTCCAATTGCTTAGGCCGTTTCCAATCAATTTGCTAAATTTCAGCCCATTCCGACACCGTCCCGACAAATGACAAAATTGACCCTGGTGCGATTTTTCTTTGATAAATTTCTCGGGCCGTTTCCAACCAGCCTGCCAAATTTCAGCCCATTCCGACATCGTTCCCGAGTCCAATTTCTTGGCAGTTTCCAATCAACCTGTCAAATTTAAGCCCATTCCGATACCTTCACGATAAATGACAAAATTGCCCCTCTTGTGGTTTTTCTTTGTTAAATTTCTCGGGCCATTTCCAATCAACCTGCCAAATTTTAGTCCATTCCAACACCGTCGCGACAAATGATAAATTGCCCCTGGCACGGTTTTTTTTGTCAAATTTCTCGGGCCATTTCCAATCAACTTGCCTAATTTCAGTCCAATTTCTCGGGCCATTACCAATCAACTTGCTGAATTTCAGCCCATTTCGACAACTTCGCGACAAATGACAAAATTGCCCCTGGTGCAATTTTTCTTTGTTTAATTTCTCGGGCCGTTTCCAACCATCCTGCAAAATTTCAGCCCATTTCGACATCGTTCCCGAGTCCAATTTCTCGGGCCATTTCCAATCGACCTTCCAAATTTCAGCCCATTACGACACTGTCGCAACAAATGACAATATTGCCCTTCGTACGATTTTTCTTTGTTACATTTCTCGGGCCGTTTCCAACCAACTTGCCAAATTTCAGCCATTCCGACACTGTCCTGACAAATGACAAAATGATCTCTTGTGCGGTTTTTCTTTGTTAAATTTCTCGGGCCGTTTACAGTAAACCTGCCAAATTTCAACCCATTCCGACACCGTCGTGACAAATGACAAAATTGCCCCTGCTGCGATTTTTCTTTGATAAATTTCTCGGGCCGTTTCCAATCAACCTGCCAAATTTCAGCCCATTCCGACACCGTTCTCGAGTCCAATTTCTCGAACAGTTTCCAATCAACCTGCCAAATTTCAACCCATTCCAACTCCTTCGCGACAAATGACAAAATTTCCCCTCGTGCGATTTTTTTTGTTAAATTTCTCGGGCCGTTTCCAATCAATCTGCCAAATTTCAGCCCATTCCGACACCGTCGTAACATATCAAAAAATTGCCCCTGGTGCGATTTTTCTTTGTTAAATTTCTTGGGCCGTTTCAAATCAACCTACCAAATTCTAGTCTAATTTCTTGGGCCGTTTCCAATCAATCTGCTAAATTTCAGCCCATTCTGACACCGTCCCGACAAATGACAAAATTGACCCAGGTACGATTTTTCTTTTTTAAATTTCTCGGGCTGTTTCCAACCAACCGGCAAAATTTCAGCCCATTCCAACATCGTTCCCGAGTCCAATTTCTCAGGCAGTTCCCAATCAACCTGCCAAATTTTAGCCCATTCCGACACCTTTGCGAAAAATGACAAATTGCCCCTCGTGCGGTTTTTCTTTGTTAAATTTCTGGGGCCGTTTTCAATCAACCTGCTAAATTTCAACCCATTTCGACATCGTTCCCTAGTCTAATTTCTCGGGCCATTTCCAATCAACCTGCAAAATTTTAGCCCATTCCGACACCGTCGCGAGAAATGAAAAAATTGCCCCTAGTGCGGTTTTTCTTTGTTAAATTTCTCGGGCCGTTTCCAATCAACCTGCCAAATTTTAGTCCAATTTCTAAGGCCGTTTCCAGTCATTCTGCTAAAATTTACCCCATTCCGACACCGTCGCGACAAATGAGAAAATTGCCCCTGGTGCGATTTTTCTTTGTTAAATTTCTCGGGCCGTTTCCAACCAACTTGCCAAATTTCATCCCATTCTAACACTGTTGTGACAAATGACAAAATTGCCCCTGGTGCAATTTTTCTTCGTTAAATTTCTCGGGCCATTTCCAATCAACCAGCCAAATTTCAATCCAATTTCTCGGGCCGTTTCCAATCAACCTGCCAAATTACTGCCCATTCCGACACCGTCGCGACAAATGACAAAATGACCCCCGATGCGGTTTTTCTTTATTAAATTTCTCGAGCCGTTTACAATCAACTTGCCAAATTTCAGCCCATTCCGACACAGTTGAGACAAATGACAAAATTGCCCCTGGTGCGGTTTTTCTTTGTTAAACTCCTCGGGCCGTTTCCAATCAACCTGGCAAATTTCAGCCCATTCCGACACCGTCGCGACAAATGATAAAATTTCACCTGGGGCGGTTTTTCATTGTTAAAATTTTCGGGCCACTTCAAATCAACCTGCCAAATTTCAGCCCATTCCGACGTCGTTCTGGAGTCCAATTTCTTGGGCCATTTCCAAAACAACCTGCCAAATTTCAACCCATTTCGACATAGTTGCGACAAATGATAAAATTGCCCCTGGTGCGATTTTTCTTTGTTAAATTTCTCGGGCCGTTTGCAATCAACCTGTCAAATTTCAGCTCATTCCGACACCGTCGTGACAAATGATAAAATTGCCCCTGGTGTGGTTTTTCTTTGTTAAATTTCTCGGGCCGTTTCCAATCAACCTGCCAAATTTTAGCCCATTCCAACACAGTCGTGACAAATGACAAAATTGCCCCTAGTGCGGTTTTTCTTTGTTAAATTTCTCGGGCCATTTCCAATCAACCTGCCAAATTTCAGTCCAATTTCTCATGCCGTTTCCAATCATCCTGCAAATTTCAGCCCATTCCGACACCATCGCGACAAATGACAAAATTGTCCCTGGTGTGGTTTTTCTTTGTTAAATTTCTCGAGCCATTTCCAATCAACCGGTCAAATTTCAGTCCCATTTCTAGGGCCGTTTCCAATCCAATTTCTCGGGCCGTTTCCAATCAACCTGCGAAATTTCAGCCCATTCCGACACCATCACGACAAATGATAAAATTGCCCCTAGTGCGATTTTTCTTTGTTAAATTTCTTGGGCCGTTTCCAATTAGCCAGCTAAATTTCAGGCCATTCCGATACCGCCGCGACAAATGAAAAAATAGCCCCTAGTGCGGTTTTTCTTTGTTGAATTTCGCGAGCCGTTTCCAATAACCATGCCAAATTTCGGTCCATTCTGACACCGTTCCCGAGTCCCAGATCTCGTGCCATTTTCAATCAACCTGCCAAATTTCTGCCCATTTCGACACCGTCACGACTTATGACAAAATTGTCCCTAGTACAGTTTTTCTTTGTCAAATTTCTCGGACCGGTTCCAATCAATCTGCCAAATTTCAGCCCATTCCAACACCGTCGTAACAAATGATAAATTGCCCCTGGCAAGGTTTTTCTTTGTCAAATTTCTCGGGCCATTTCCAATCAACCTGCCAAATTTCAGTCCAATTTTTCGGGCCATTTCCAATCAACTTGCTGAATTTCAGCCCATTCCAATAACTTCGCGACAAACGACAAAATTGCCCCTGGTGCAATTTTTCTTTGTTAAATTTCTAGAGCCGTTTCCAACGAACCTGCCAAATTTCAACCCATTCCGACACCGTTGCGACAAATGAAAAAATTGCCCCTGGTGCAATTTTTCTTTTGTTAAATTTCTCAGGCTGTTTCCAATATACCAGCCAAATTTCAATCCAATTTCTCCAGCCATTTCCAATCAACCTGCCAAATTTGAGCCCATTCCGACACCGTCGCGATAAATGACAAAATGACCCCCGATGGGATTTTTCTTTGTTAAATTTCTAGGGCCATTTACATTCAACCTGCCAAATTTCAGCCCATTCCGACACAGCTGCGACAAATGACAAAATTGCCCCTGGAGCAATTTTTCTTTGTTAAACTCCTCGGGCCGTTTCCAAACAACCTGCCAAATTTCAGCCCATTTCGACACCGTTCCGGAGTCCAATTTCTCGAGCCGTTTCCAATCAACCTGCCAAAATTCAGTCCATTCCGACACCGTTGCGACAAATGACAAAATTGCCCCTGGTGCGATTTTTCATTCTTAAATTTCTTGGGCCGTTTCAAATCAACCTGCCAAATTTTAGCCCCTTTCGGCACCGTTCCTGAGTCAAATTTCTCTGGATGTTTCCAATCAACTTGCCAAATTTCAACCCATTCCGCCACCGTCGCGACAAATAGCAATATTGCCTTTGGTGCGATTTTCCTTTGTTATATTTCTCGAGCCATTTCTGATCAACCTGCCAAATTTAAGTCCAATTTCTCGGGCCTTTTCCAATCAACCTCCCAAATTTCAACCCATTCTGACACCGTCGCGGCAAATGACAATATTACCCCTGGTGCAATTTTTCTTTGTTAAATTTCTCGGGCCGTTTCCAATCAACCTGTCAAATTTCAGCCCATTCCGACATCGTCGCAACAAATGACAAAATAACCCCCGATGCGGTTTTTCTTTGTTAAATTTCTCGGGCCTTTTACAATCAACCTGCCAAATTTCAGCCCATTCCGACACAATTGCGTCAAATGACAAAATTGCCCCTGGTGCAGTTTTTATTTGTTAAACTTGTCGGGCCGTTTTCAATCAACATGCCAAATTTCAGCCCATTTCGACACCGTTCCTGAGTCCAATTTCTTGGGCCATTTCCAATCAACCTGTCAAATTTCAGTCCATTCCGACACCGTCGCGACAAATGATAAAATTGCCCATGGTGCTATTTTTCATTCTTAAATTTCTCGGGCCGTTTCAAATCAACCTGCCAAATTTTAGCCCATTTCGACACCGTTCCCGAGTCAAATTTCTCTAGCTGTTTCCTATCAACTGTCAAATTCAACCCATTCCGACACCGTTGCGACAAATGACAAAATTGCCCCTGGTGGCATTTTTCGTTGTTAAATTTTTCGGGCCGTTTCCTATCAACTTGCTAAATTTGAGCCCATTCCGACAATGTCGCGACAAATGAAAAAGTTGCCCTAGTGCGATTTTTCTTTATTTAATTTCTCGGACCGTTTCCACCAACTTGCCAAATATCAGCCCATTTTGACACTGTTCCCGAGTCCAATTTCTTGGGCCGTTTCCAACCAACCTTCCAAATTTCAGCCCATTCCCACACCATCGCCACAAATGACAATATTTCCCTTGGTGCGATTTTTCTTTGTTATATTTCTCGGGCCATTTCCGATCAACCTGCCAAATTTAAGTCCAATTTCTCGGGCCGTTTCCAATCAACCTGCCAAATTTCTACCTATTCCGACACCGTCACGACAAATAACAAAATGACCCCCGGTGCGATTTTTCTTTGTTAAATTTCTTGGGCCGTTTGCAATCAACCTACCAAATTTCAGCCCATTCCAACATCGTCGTGACAAATGACAAAATAGTCCATGGTGCGGTTTTTCTTTGTTAAATTTCTGAGACCGTTTCCAATCAGCCTGCCAAATTTCAGCCCATTCCGACACAGTCGCGACAAAAGACAAAATTGTCCCTGGTGCGGTTTTTCTTTGTTAAGTTTCTCGAGCCATTTCCAATCAACCTACTAAATTTCAGTCCAATTTCTCATGCGGTTTGCAATCGTCCGACCAAATTTTAGTCCATTCCGACACCGTCGCGACAAATGACAAAATTGTCCCGGGTGCGGTTTTTCTTTGATAAATTTCTCGGCCCGTTTCCAGTCATCCTGATAAATTTCAGCCCATTTTGACACCGTTCTCGAGTCCAATTTCGCGGACAGTTTCCAATCAACCTGCCGAATTTCAACCCATTTCGACACCTTCACGAGAAATGACAAAATTGCCTCTCGTGCAGTTTTTCTTTGTTAAATTTCTCAGGCCATTTTCAATCAACCTTCCAAATTTCAGCCCATTCCGACACCTTCGAGACAAATCAAAAATTTGCCCCTAGTGCGGTTTTTCTTTGTTAAATTTCTCGCGCCATTTTCAATCAACCTGCCAAATTTTAGTCCAACTTCTCGGGCCGTTTCCAATCAATCTGCTAAATTTCAGCCCATTCCAACACCGTCCCGACAAATGACAAAATTGACCCTGGTGCAATTTTTCTTTGTTAAATTTCTCGGGCCGTTTCCAATCAACCTACCAAATTTCAGCCCATTCCGACACCTTCACGACAATTGACAAAATTGCCCCTCGTGCGGTTTTTCTTTGTTGAATTTCTTGGGCCGTTTCCAATCAACCTGCCAAATTTCATCCCATTCTGACACCGTTGCGAGAAATGAAAAAATTGCCCTTGGTGCGATTTTTCTTTGTTAAATTTCTCGGGCCGTTTCCAATCAACCTGCCAAATTTTAGTCCAATTTCTCGAGCCATTTCCAGCCAATCTGCTAAATTTCAGCCCATTTCGACACCGTCGCGACAAATGACAAAATTGCCCCTGGTGCGATTTTTCTTTGTTAAATTTCTCAGGCCGTTTCCAACGAACCTGCCAAATTTTAACCCATTCCGACACCATCGCGACAAATGACAAAATTGCCCCTAGTACAATTTTTCTAATCAACCTGCCAAATTTCAGCCTATTCCGACACATTTACGACAAATGACAAAATTGCCCCTGGTGCGAGTTTTCTTTGTTAAACTCCTCGGGCCATTTCCAATCAACCTGCTAAATTTTAGCCTATTCTGACACCGTTCTGGAGTCCAATTTCTCGGGCCGTTTCCAATCAATCTGCAAAATTTCAGTCCATTCCGACACCGTCATGACAAATGACAAAATTGCCCCTCGTGCGGTTTTTCATTCTTAAATTTCTCGGGCCGTTTCAAATCAACCTGTCAAGTTTTAGCCCTTTCGACCCCATTCCCGAGTCAAATTTCTATGGCTGTTTCCATTCAACCTGCCAAATTTCAACCCTTTTTAACACCATCGCGACAAATAACAATATTGCCTATGGTGCGATTTTTCTTTGTTATATTTCTTGGGCCGTTTCCGATCAACCTCCCAAATTTAAGTCCAATTTCTTGGGCCTTTTCCAATCAACCTCCCAAATTTCAACCAATTCCGACACCGTCGTGACAAATGACAATATTACCCCTGGTGCAATTTTTCTTCGTTAAATTTCTCGGGCCGTTTCCAATCAACCTGTCAAATTTCAGCCCATTCTGACACCGTCGCGACAAATGACAAAATGACCCCCGATGAGATTTTTCTTTATTAAATTTCTCGGGCCATTTACAATCAACCTGCCAAATTTCAGCACATTCCGACACAATTGCGACAAATGACAAAATTGCCCCTGGCGTGGTTATTCTTTGTTAAACTTCTCGGGCCGTTTCCAATCAACCTCCTAAATTTCAACACATTCCGACAGTCCAATTTCTCGGACTGTTTCCAATCAACCTGCCAAATTTCAACCCATTCCGACACCATCGCGACAAATGGCAAAATTGCCCCTGGTGCGATTTTTAATTCTTAAATTTCTCGGGCCGTTTCAAATCAGCCTGCCAAATTTTAGCCTATTCTGACACCGTTCCCGAGTCAAATTTCTCTAGCTGTTTCCTATCAACTGCCAAATTTCAACCCATTCCGACACCGTCGCGACAAATGACAAAATAGACCCTGGTACGATTTTTCGTTAAATTTTTCGGGCCGTTTCCAATCAATCTGCCAAATATTAGCCCATTCCGACATCGTTCTCGAGTCAAATTTCTTGGGCCATTTCCAAACAACCTGCTAAATTTCAGTCCATTCCGACACCGTTGCAACAAATGACAAAATTGCCCTTGGTGCGATTTTTCTTTGTTAAATTTCTTGGGCCATTTCCAATCAACCTGCCAAATTTCAGTCCAATTTCTCATGTCGTTTCCAATCATCCAGCCAAATTTCAGCCCATTTCAACACCGTCGTGACAAATGACAAAATTGTCCCTGGTGCAGTTTTTCTTTGTTAAATTTCTCGAGTCGTTTCCAATCAACTGGCCAAATTTCAGTCCCATTTCTAGGGCCGTTTCCAATCCAATTTCACGGGCCATTTCTAATCAACTTGCTAAATTTCAGCCAATTCCGACACCATCGCGACAAATGACAAAATTGCCCCTAGTGCAATTTTTCTTTGTTAAATTTCTTGGGCCGTTTTCAATCAGCCTGCTAAATTTCAGCCCATTCTGACACTGTCACACAAATGAGAAAATAGCCCCTGGTGTGGTTTTTCTTTGTTAAATTTCTTGGGCCGTTTCCAATCAACATGCCAAATTTCAGTCCATTCTGACACCATTCCCGAGTCCCAATTCTTCTGTCGTTTTCAATCAAACTGCCAAATTTCTGCTCATTTCGACACCGTCACGACAAATGACAAAATTTTCCCTGGTGCGGTTTCTCTTTGTTAAATTTCTCGGGCCGTTTCCAATCAACCTACCAAATTTCAGTCTATTCTGACACCGTCGTGACAAATGATAAATTGCCCCTGGCACGATTTTTCTTTGTCAAATTTCTCGGGCCATTTCCAATCAATTTACTGAATTTCAGCCCATTCCGACAACTTCGCGACAAACGACAAAATTTCCCTTGGTGCGATTTTTCTTTGTTAAATTTCTCGGACCGTTTCCAACGAACCTGCCAAATTTCAACCCATTCCAACACCGTCGCGACAAATGACAAAATTGCCCGTGGTGCAATTTTTCTTTGTTAATTTTCTCGGGCCGTTTCCAATCAACCTGCCAAATTTCAGCCCATTTCGACACCATCGCGACAAATGACAAAATGACCCCCGATGCAGTTTTTCTTTGTTAAATTTCTCGGGCCATTTACAATCAACCTGCCAAATTTCAGCCCATTCCGACACAGCTGCGACAAATGACAAAATTGCCCCTGGAGCGATTTTTCTTTGTTAAACTCCTCGGGCCGTTTCCAATCAACCTGCAAAATTTCAACCCATTCCGACACCGTTCCAGAGTCCAATTTCTCGGGCCGTTTCTGATCAACCTGCCAAATTTCAATCCATTCTGACACCGTCGCAACAAATGACAAAATTGCCCCATGCAATTTTTAATTCTTAAATTTCTCGGGCCGTTTCAAATCAACCTGCCAAATTTTAGCCCCTTTCGACACCGTTCCAGAGTCAAATTTCTCTGGATGTTTCCAATCAACCTGCTAAATTTCAACCCATTCCGACACCGTCGCGACATATTGCAATATTGCCTTTGGTGCGATTTTTCTTTGTTATATTTCTCGGGCCGTTTCCGATTAACCTGCTAAATTTAAGACCAATTTCTCGAGCCGTTTCCAATCAACCTCCCAAATTTTAACCCATTTCGACACCGTCGCAAAAAATGACAAAAATTTCCCCTGGTGCAGTTTTTCATTGTTAAATTTTTCGAGCCGCTTCCAATCAACCTGCCAAATTTCAGCCCATTTAGACATCATTCTCGAGTCCAATTTCTTTAGCCATTTCCAAACAACCGGCCAAATTTCAGCCCATTCCGACATAGTTGCAACAAATGACAAAGTTGCCGCTGGTGCGGTTTTTCTTTGTTAAACTTCTCGGGCCGTTTCCAATCAACCTGCCAAATTTTATCCCATTTCGACACCATTCAGAAGTCCAATTTCTCGGGCCGTTTCCAATCAACCTGCCAAATTTCAGTCCATTCCGACACCGTTGCGACAAATGACAAAATTTCCCCTGGTGCGGTTTTTCATTCTTAAATTTCTTGGGCCGTTTCAAATCAACCTGCCAAATTTTAGCCCCTTCTGACACCGTTCCCAAGTCAAAATTTCTCTGGCTGTTTCCAATCGACCAGCTAAATTTCAACCCATTCCGACACCGTCGCGACAAATAACAATATTGCCTTTGGTGCGATTTTTCTTTGTTATATTTCTCGGGTCGTTTCCGATCAACCTGCCAAATTTAAGTCCAATTCCTCGGGCCGTTGCCAATCAACCTCCCAAATTTCAACCCATTCCGACACCGTCGCGACAAATGACAATATTACCCCTAGTGCGATTTTTCTTTCTTATATTTCTCGGGCCGTTTCCAATCAACCGACCAAATTTCAGCCCATTCCGACACCGTCGTGGCAAATGACAAAATGACCCCCAATACGGTTTTTCTTTGTTAAATTTCTCGGGGCGTTTACAATCAACCTGCAAAATTTCAGCCCATTCCGATACAATTGCGATAAATGACAAAATTGGCCTGATGCGATTTTTCTTTATTAAACTTCTCGGGCCGTTTCCAATAAACCTGCCAAATTTCAACCCATTTCAACACCGTTCCTGAGTCCAATTTCTCGAGCCGTTTCCAATTAACATGCCAAATTTCAGTCCATTCCGACACCGTCGTGACAAATGATAAAATTGCCCCTGGTGCCATTTTTCGTTGTTAAATTTTTCGGGCCGTTTCCAATCAACCTTCCAAATATTAGCCCATTCCGACACCGTTCTCGAGTCCAATTTCTTGGGCCATTTCCAAACAACCTGCCAAATTTCAGCCCATTCTGACACCGTTGGGACAAATGACAAAATTGCCCCTGGTGCGGTTTTTCTTTGTTAAATTTCTTGGGCCGTTTCCAATCAACCTGCCAAATTTCAATCCAATTTCTTGGGCCGTTTCCTATCAACTTGCTAAATTTCAGCCCAGTCCGACAACGTCGCGACAAATAACAAAATTGCCCTAGTGCGATTTTTCTTTGTTTAATTTCTCGGACCGTTTCCAACCAACCTGCCGAATTTCAGCCCATTTTGACACCGCTCCCGAGTCCAATTTCTCAGGCCATTTCTAATCAACCTTCCAAATTTCAGCCCATTCCCACACCATCGCCACAAATGACAATATTGCCCTTGGTGCGATTTTTCTTTGTTATATTTCTCGGGCCGTTTCCAATCAACCTGCCAAATTTCAACCTATTCCGACATCGTCGCGACAAATGACAAGATGACCCCCCGTGCGATGTTTTTTTGTTAAATTTCTAGGGCCATTTGCAATCAACTTGCCAAATTTCACCCCATTCCAACACCGTCGTGACAAATGACAAAATTGCCCATGGTGTGGTTTTTCTTTGTTAAATTTCTCGGCCGTTTCCAATCAACCTGCCAAATTTTAGCCCATTCCGACACAGTCATGACAAATGACAAAATTACCCCTGGTGCAGTTTTTCTTTGTTAAATTTCTCTTGCCATTTCCAATCATCCTGCCAAATTTCAGCCCATTCCGACACCGTCGCGACAAATGTCAAAATTGTCCTTGGTGCGATTTTTCTCTGTTAAATTTCTCGAGCCATTTCCAATCAACCTGCCAAATTTCAATCCCATTTCTAGGGCTGTTTCCAATCCAATTTCTCGGGCCGTTTCCAATCAACCTGCTAAATTTCAGCCCATTCCAACACCGTTGCGACAAATGACAAAATTGATCCTAGTGCGATTTTTCTTTGTTAAATTTCTTGGGCCATTTCCGATCAGCCTGCTAAATTTCAACCCATTTCGACACCGTTCTCGAGTCCAATTTATCAGGCCATTTCCAATTAGCCTGCCAAATTTCAGCCCACTCCGACACCGTCGCGACAAATGAAAAAATTGCCCCGGTGCGATTTTTCTTTGTTAAATTTCTCGGGCTGTCTCCGATTAACCTGCCAAATTTCAATCCAATTTCTCGGGCCGTTTCCTATCAAGTTGCCGAATTTTAGCCCATTCCGACATCGTCACGACAAATGACAAAATGATCTCCAGTGCGGTTTTTCTTTGTTAAATTTCTCGAGCCGTTTGCAATAAACCTGCCAAATTTTAACCCATTCCGGCACTGTCGTGACAAATGACAAAATTGCCCCCCGGTGCGGTTTTTCTTTGTTAAATTTCTCAGGCCGTTTCCAACCAACCTGCCAAATTTCAACCCATTCCGACACCATCGTGACAAATGACAAAATTGCCCCTCGTGCGGTTTTTCTTTGTTAAATTTCTCGAGCCGTTTCCAATCAACCTGCCAAATTTCAGCCCATTTCGACACCGTTCCAGAGTTCAATTTCTCGGGCCATTTCAAATCAGCTTGCTAAATTTCAGCCCATTCCGATACCGTCGCGACAAATGAAAAAATTGCCCCTAGTGCGATTTTTCTTTGTTAAATTTCTGGGCCGTTTCCAGTCAATCTGCTAAATTTCAGCCCATTCCGGCACCGTCTTGACAAATGACAAAATTGACCCTGGTACGATTTTTCTTTGTTAAGTTTCTCGGGCTGTTTCCAACCAACCTACCAAATTTCAGCCGATTTCGACACCGTTCCAGAGTCCAATTTCTCGGGTCATTTCCAATCAACCTGTCAAATTTCAGACCATTCCGACACCATCGCGACAAATGACAAAATTGCCCCTGGTGCGGTTTTTCTTTGTTAAATTTCTCGAGCTGTTTCCAATCAACCTGCCAAGTTTTAGTCCAGTTTCTCGGGCCATTTCCAGTCAATCTGCTAAATTTCAGCTCATTCCGACACCGTCGCGACAAATCACAAAATTGCCCCCGGTGCGATTTTTCTTTGTTAAATTTCTCGGGCAGTTTCCAATCAACCTGCCAAATTTCAACCCATTCCGACACCATCGCGACAAATGACAAAATTGTCCTTGGTGTAATTTTTTTTGTTAAACTTCTCGGGCCGTTTCTAAGCAACCAACCAAATTTCAATCCAATTTCGCAGGCCGTTTCCAATCTACCTGCCAAATTTCAGCCAATTCTGACACCGTCCCGACAAATGACAAAATGACCCCCGGTGCGGCTTTTCTTTGTTAAAATTTCTCGGGCCGTTTACAATCAACCTACCAAATTTCAGCCCATTCCGACACAGTTACGACAAATGACAAAATTGCCCCTGGTGCGGTTTTTCTTTGTTAAACTTCTCGAGCCATTTCCAATCAACCTGCAAATTTCAGCCCATTTCGACACCCTTCCGGAGTCCAATTTCTCAGGTCGCTTCCAATCAACCTGCCAAATTTCAGTCCATTCCGACACCGTTGCGACAAATGACAAAATTGCCCCTGGTGCGATTTTTCATTCTTAAATTTCTCGGGCCGTTTCCGATCAACCTGCCAAATTTCAGTCCAATTTCTCGGGCCGTTTCCAATCAACCTGTCAAATTTCAACCTATTCCGACACTGTCGCGATAAATGACAAAATGACCCTCGGTGCAGTTTTTCTTTGTTAAATTTCTCGGGCCGTTTGCAATCAACCTGTCAAATTTCAGCCCATTTCAACACCGTCGTGACAAATGACAAAATTGCCCCTGGTGCGGTTTTTCTTTGATAAATTTCTTGGGCCGTTTTCAATCAACCTGCAAATTTTCAGTCCAATTTCAAGTGCCGTTTCCAATCATCCTGCCAAATTTCAGCGCATTCCGACACCGTCGCGACAAATGACAAAATTGTCCCTGGTGCAATTTTTCTTTGTTAAATTTCTCGAGCCGTTTCCAATCAACCTGCCAAATTTCAGTCCAATTTCTAGGGCCTTTTCCAATCCAATTTCTCGGACCGTTTCCAATCAACCTGCTAAATTTCAGCCCATTCCGACACCGTCGCGATAAATGACAAAATTGCCCCTGGTGCGATTTTTCTTTATTAAATTTCTTGGGCCGTTTCCAATCAACCTGCCGAATTTTTGTCCAATTTCTCGGGCTGTTTCCAATCAGCCTGCTAAATTTAAGTCAATTTCGACACCGTCTTGACAAATGAAAAAATAGCCCCTGGTGCGATTTTTCTTTTTTAAATTTCTCGAGCCACTTCCGATCAGCCTGCTAAATTTCAACCCATTTCGACACCGTTCCCGTGTCCAATTTATCGGGCCATTTCCAATTAGCCTGCCAAATTTCAACCCACTCCCACACCGTCGCGACAAATGACAAAATTGCCCCCAGCGCGATTTTTCTTTGTTAAATTTCTTGGGCCGTTTTCGATCAGCCTGCTAAATTTCAACCCATTTCGACACCGTTCCCGAGCCAATTTATCGGGCTATTTCCAATTAGCCTGCTAAATTTCAACCCACTCCGACACCGTCGCGACAAATGACAAAATTGTCCCTGGTGCGGTTTTTCTTTGTTAAATTTCTCGAGCCGTTTCCAATCAACCTGCCAAATTTCAGTCCAATTTCTAGGGCCTTTTCCAATCCAATTTCTTGGACCATTTCCAATCAACCTGCTAAATTTCAGCCCATTCCGACACCGTCGCGACAAATGACAAAATTGCCCCTGGTGCTATTTTTCTTTGTTAAATTTCTTGGGCCGTTTCCAATCAACCTGCCAAATTTTTCTCCAATTTCTCGGGCCATTTCTAATCAGCCTGCTAAATTTAAGCCAATTTCGACACCGTCGTGACAAATGAAAAAATAGCCCCTGGTACGATTTTTCTTTTTTAAATTTTTCGGGCCATTTCCAATCAACCTGCCAAATTTCAGTCCATTCTGACACCGTTCCCGACTCCCAATTCTCGTGCCATTTTCAATCTACCTGCCAAATTTCAACTTATTTCGACACCGTCACGACTAATGACAAAATTATCCCTGGTGAGGTTTTTCTTTGTTAAATTTCTTGGGCCGTTTCCAAACAACCTGCTGAATTTCAGTCCAATTTCTCGGGCCGTTTCCAATCGACTTGCTAAATTTCAGCCCATTTCGACAACTTCGCGACAAATGACAAAATTATTTCTCGGGCCGTTTCCAACCATCCAGCCAAATTTCAGCCCATTTCGACACCGTTCCTGAGTCTAATTTCTCGGGCCGTTTCCAATCAACCTTCCAAATTTCAGCCCATTACGACACCGTCGCGACAAATGACAATATTGCCCTTCGTACGATTTTTCTTTGTTATATTTCTCGGGCCGTTTTCGATCAACCTGGCAAATTTCAATCCAATTTATCGGGCCGTTTCCAACCAACTTGCCAAATTTCAGCCCATTACGACAATGTCGCGACAAATGACAAAATGATCTCCTGTGCGGTTTTTCTTTGTTAAATTTCTCGGGCCGTTTACAATCAACCTGCCAAATTTCGGCCCATTCCGACACCGTCGCGACAAATGACAAAATTGCCCCTGGTGCGATTTTTCTTTGTTAAATTTCTCGGGCCTTTTCCAATCAACCTGCCAAATTTCAGCCCATTCCGACACCTTCGCGACAAATGACAAAATTGCCCCCGATTCGATTTTTCTTCGTTAATTTTCTATCCAATACTTCTTCAAACTCCAAAGCTAGTTGTCCTATGAACTCGAGACTCCGCCCCGAGTCCAATTTCTTGGGCCGTTTCAAATCAACCTGCCAAATTTCGGTCCGTTCCGACACCGTCGCGACAAATGACAAAATTGCCTATGGTGCGATTTTTCTTTGTTAATTTTCAGTCCAACACTTCTTCAAATTCCAAGCTAGTTGTCCTATGGTCTTAGGTCTCCACCCTGAGTCCAATTTCTCGTGCCGTTTCTAATCAACGTGCCAAATTTCAGCCCATTCCGTCTCCCTGGTGCGATTTTTCTTTGTTAATTTTCAGTCCAACACATCTTCAAACTCCAAAGCTAGTTGTACTATGATCTTGGGTCTCCACCTCGAGTCCAATTTCTTGGGCCGTTTCCAATCAGCCTGCCAAATTTCAGCCCATTTCGACACCGTCGCGACAAATGACAAAATTACCCCTGGTGCGATTTTTCTTTGTTAATTTTCGGTCCAACACTTCTTCGAACTCCAAAGCTAGTTGTCCTATGATCTTAGGACTCCGCCTCTAGTCCAATCTCTCGCCCGTTTTCAATCAACCTACCAAATTTCAGCCCAATTCCGACACCATAGCGACAAATGACAAAATTGCCCCCAGTGATGTTTTTCTTTATTAATTTTCTGTCCAATACTTCTTCAAACTCCAAAGCTAGTTGTACTATGATCTTGGGACTCCTTCCCGAGTCCAATTTCTCAGGCCGTTTCCAATCAACCTGCCAAATTTTAGTCCATTCCGACACCGTCGCGATGAATGACAAAATTGTCGTTGGTGCAATTTTTCTTTGTTAATTTTAGGTCCAACACTTCTTCAAACTCTAAAGCTAGTTGTCCTATGATCTCGGGACTCCACCTTGAGCCCAATTTCTCGATCCGTTTCCAATCAACGTGCCAAATTTCAGCCCATTCCGACACCGTCGCGACGAATGACAAAATTCCCCCTGGTGCGGTTTTGCTTTGTTAATTTTCTGTCCAACACTTCTTCAAATTCTAATGCTAGTTGTCCTATGATCTCGGGACTCCACCTTGAGCCCAATTTCTCGATCCGTTTCCAATCAACGTGCCAAATTTCAGCCCATTCCGACACCGTCGCGACGAATGACAAAATTCCCCCTGGTGCGGTTTTGCTTTGTTAATTTTCTGTCCAACACTTCTTCAAATTCTAATGCTAGTTGTCCTATGATCTCGGGACTCCACCTTGAGCCCAATTTCTCGATCCGTTTCCAATCAACGTGCCAAATTTCAGCCCATTCCGACACCGTCGCGACGAATGACAAAATTCCCCCTGGTGCGGTTTTGCTTTGTTAATTTTCTGTCCAACACTTCTTCAAATTCTAATGCTAGTTGTCCTATGATCTCGGGACTCCACCTTGAGCCCAATTTCTCGATCCGTTTCCAATCAACGTGCCAAATTTCAGCCCATTCCGACACCGTCGCGACGAATGACAAAATTCCCCCTGGTGCGGTTTTGCTTTGTTAATTTTCTGTCCAACACTTCTTCAAATTCTAATGCTAGTTGTCCTATGATCTCGGGACTCCACCTTGAGCCCAATTTCTCGATCCGTTTCCAATCAACGTGCCAAATTTCAGCCCATTCCGACACCGTCGCGACGAATGACAAAATTCCCCCTGGTGCGGTTTTGCTTTGTTAATTTTCTGTCCAACACTTCTTCAAATTCTAATGCTAGTTGTCCTATGATCTCGGGACTCCACCTTGAGCCCAATTTCTCGATCCGTTTCCAATCAACGTGCCAAATTTCAGCCCATTCCGACACCGTCGCGACGAATGACAAAATTCCCCCTGGTGCGGTTTTGCTTTGTTAATTTTCTGTCCAACACTTCTTCAAATTCTAATGCTAGTTGTCCTATGATCTCGGGACTCCACCTTGAGCCCAATTTCTCGATCCGTTTCCAATCAACGTGCCAAATTTCAGCCCATTCCGACACCGTCGCGACGAATGACAAAATTCCCCCTGGTGCGGTTTTGCTTTGTTAATTTTCTGTCCAACACTTCTTCAAATTCTAATGCTAGTTGTCCTATGATCTCGGGACTCCACCTTGAGCCCAATTTCTCGATCCGTTTCCAATCAACGTGCCAAATTTCAGCCCATTCCGACACCGTCGCGACGAATGACAAAATTCCCCCTGGTGCGGTTTTGCTTTGTTAATTTTCTGTCCAACACTTCTTCAAATTCTAATGCTAGTTGTCCTATGATCTCGGGACTCCACCTTGAGCCCAATTTCTCGATCCGTTTCCAATCAACGTGCCAAATTTCAGCCCATTCCGACACCGTCGCGACGAATGACAAAATTCCCCCTGGTGCGGTTTTGCTTTGTTAATTTTCTGTCCAACACTTCTTCAAATTCTAATGCTAGTTGTCCTATGATCTCGGGACTCCACCTTGAGCCCAATTTCTCGATCCGTTTCCAATCAACGTGCCAAATTTCAGCCCATTCCGACACCGTCGCGACGAATGACAAAATTCCCCCTGGTGCGGTTTTGCTTTGTTAATTTTCTGTCCAACACTTCTTCAAATTCTAATGCTAGTTGTCCTATGATCTCGGGACTCCACCTTGAGCCCAATTTCTCGATCCGTTTCCAATCAACGTGCCAAATTTCAGCCCATTCCGACACCGTCGCGACGAATGACAAAATTCCCCCTGGTGCGGTTTTGCTTTGTTAATTTTCTGTCCAACACTTCTTCAAATTCTAATGCTAGTTGTCCTATGATCTCGGGACTCCACCTTGAGCCCAATTTCTCGATCCGTTTCCAATCAACGTGCCAAATTTCAGCCCATTCCGACACCGTCGCGACGAATGACAAAATTCCCCCTGGTGCGGTTTTGCTTTGTTAATTTTCTGTCCAACACTTCTTCAAATTCTAATGCTAGTTGTCCTATGATCTCGGGACTCCACCTTGAGCCCAATTTCTCGATCCGTTTCCAATCAACGTGCCAAATTTCAGCCCATTCCGACACCGTCGCGACGAATGACAAAATTCCCCCTGGTGCGGTTTTGCTTTGTTAATTTTCTGTCCAACACTTCTTCAAATTCTAATGCTAGTTGTCCTATGATCTCGGGACTCCACCTTGAGCCCAATTTCTCGATCCGTTTCCAATCAACGTGCCAAATTTCAGCCCATTCCGACACCGTCGCGACGAATGACAAAATTCCCCCTGGTGCGGTTTTGCTTTGTTAATTTTCTGTCCAACACTTCTTCAAATTCTAATGCTAGTTGTCCTATGATCTCGGGACTCCACCTTGAGCCCAATTTCTCGATCCGTTTCCAATCAACGTGCCAAATTTCAGCCCATTCCGACACCGTCGCGACGAATGACAAAATTCCCCCTGGTGCGGTTTTGCTTTGTTAATTTTCTGTCCAACACTTCTTCAAATTCTAATGCTAGTTGTCCTATGATCTCGGGACTCCACCTTGAGCCCAATTTCTCGATCCGTTTCCAATCAACGTGCCAAATTTCAGCCCATTCCGACACCGTCGCGACGAATGACAAAATTCCCCCTGGTGCGGTTTTGCTTTGTTAATTTTCTGTCCAACACTTCTTCAAATTCTAATGCTAGTTGTCCTATGATCTCGGGACTCCACCTTGAGCCCAATTTCTCGATCCGTTTCCAATCAACGTGCCAAATTTCAGCCCATTCCGACACCGTCGCGACGAATGACAAAATTCCCCCTGGTGCGGTTTTGCTTTGTTAATTTTCTGTCCAACACTTCTTCAAATTCTAATGCTAGTTGTCCTATGATCTCGGGACTCCACCTTGAGCCCAATTTCTCGATCCGTTTCCAATCAACGTGCCAAATTTCAGCCCATTCCGACACCGTCGCGACGAATGACAAAATTCCCCCTGGTGCGGTTTTGCTTTGTTAATTTTCTGTCCAACACTTCTTCAAATTCTAATGCTAGTTGTCCTATGATCTCGGGACTCCACCTTGAGCCCAATTTCTCGATCCGTTTCCAATCAACGTGCCAAATTTCAGCCCATTCCGACACCGTCGCGACAAATGACAATATTGCCCTTGGTGCGATTTTTCTTTGTTATATTTCTCGGGCCATTTTCGATCAACCTGCCAAATTTAAGTCCAATTTCTCGGGCCGTTTCCAATCAACCTGCAAAATTTCAACCTATTTCGACACCGTCGCGAGAAATGACAAGATGACCCCCCATGCGGTTTTTTTTGTTAAATTTCTCGGGCCATTTGCAATCAACTTGCCAAATTTCAGCCAATTCCAACACCGTCGTGACAAATGACAAAATTACCCATGGTATGGTTTTTCTTTGTTAAATTTCTCGGGTCGTTTCCAATCAACCTTCCAAATTTCAGCCCATTCCGACACAATCACGACAAATGACAAAATTGCCCCTGGTGTGGTTTTTCTTTGTTAAATTTCTCGGGCCGTTTCCAATCATTTTGCCAAATTTTAGCCCATTCCGACACCGTCGCGACAAATGACAAAATTGTCCTTGGTGCGATTTTAAATTTGTTAAATTTCTTGAGCCATTTCCAATCAACCTGCCAAATTTCGATCCATTTCCAGGGCCGTTTCCAATCCAATTTCTCGGGCCGTTACCAATCAACCTGCTAAATTTCAGCCCATTCCAACACCGTCGCGACAAATGACAAAATGGCCCCTAGTGTGATTTTTCTTTGTTAAATTTCTTGGGCCGTTTCCGATCGGCCTGCTAAATTTCAACCTATTTCGACACCGTTCCCAAGTCCAATTTATCGGGCCGTTTCCAATTAGCCTGCCAAATTTCAACCCACTCCGACACCGTCGCGACGAATGACAAAATTACCATGTTGCGGTTTTTCTTTGTTAATTTTAAGTTGAACACTTCTTCAAACTCCAAAGCTAGTTGTCCTATGATCTCAGGACTTCGCCCCGAGTCCAATTTCTAGGGCCGTTTCCAATCAACCTGCCAAATTCCAGCCCATTCCGACACCGTCGCGACAAATGATAAAATTTCCCTTGGTGCGATTTTTCTTTGTTAATTTTCAGTCCAACACTTCTCCAAACTCCAAAGCTAGTTGTCCTATGATCTTGGGACTACACCCTGAGTCCAATCTCTAGGCTCATTTCCAATTAACCTGCCAAATTTCAGCCCATTCCGACACCGTCGCGACAAATTACAAAATTGCCCCTGGTGCGATTTTTCATTGTTAATTTTCTGTCCAACATTTCTTCAAACTCCAAAGCTAGTTGTCCTATGAACTCTAGACTCCGCCCCAAGTCCAATTTCCTAGGCCGTTTCAAATCAACCTACCAAATTCAGCCTGTTCTGACACCGTCGCAACAAATGACAAAATTGCCTATGGTGCGATTTTTCTTTGTTAATTTTCAGTCCTACACTTCTTCAAATTCTAATGCTAGTTGTCCTATGATCTTAGGTCTCCACCCTGAGTCCAATTTCTTGGGGCGTTTCTAATCAACGTGCCAAATTTCAGCTCATTCCGTCACCGTCGCTACAAACGACAAAATTGCCCCTGGTGCGATTTTTCTTTGTTAATTTTCAGTCCAACACTTCTTCAAACTCCAAAGCTAGTTCTACTATGATCTTAGGTCTCTACCCCTAGTTCAATTTCTCCAGACGTTTCCAATCAACCTGCCAAATTTCAGCCCATTCCGACACCGTCGCGACAAATGACAAAATTGCCCCTGGTGGGATTTTTCTTTGTTAATTTTCTATCCAACACTTCTTCAAACTCCAAAGCAAGTTGTCCAATGATCTTAGGACACTGCCTCTAGTCCAATCTCTCCGCCCCTTTTGAATCAACCTGCCAAATTTCAGCTCATTCTGGCACCGTCGCGACAAATGACAAAATTGCCCCTAGTGATGTTTTTCTTTGTTAATTTTCTGTCCAACACTTCTTCAAACTCCAAAGCTAGTTGTACTATGATCTTGGGACTCCACCCCAAGTCCAATTTCTCACGCCGTTTCCAATCAACCTACCAAATTTTAGTCTATTCCGACACCATCGCGATGAATGACAGAATTGCCCCTGGTGCGATTTTTCTTTGTTTATTTTAGTTCCAACACTTCTTCAAACTCTAAAGCTAGTTGTCCCATGATCTTGGGACTCCACCCTGAGCCCAATTTCTCGGTCCGTTTCCAATCAACCTGCCAAATTTCAGCCCATTCCGACACCGTCGCGACAAATGTCAAAATTGCTTTTGGTGCGGTTTTTCTTTGTTAATTTTCTATCCAATACTTCTTCAAACTCCAAAGCTAGTTATACTATGATCTCGGGTCTCCACCCTGAGGCCAATTTCTATGTCCGTTTCCAATCAACCTGCCAAATTTCAGCCCATTCCGACACCGTCACGACAAATGACAAAATTGCCCCTGGTACGATTTTTCTTTGTTAATTTTCTCTCCAACACTTCTTCAAACTCTAAAGCTAGTTGTCCTACGATCTCGGGACTCCACCTTGAGCCCAATTTCTCGATCCGTTTCCAATCAACGTGCCAAATTTCAGCCCATTCCGACACCGTCGCGACAAATGACAAAATTGCCCCTGGTGCGGTTTTTCTTTGTTAATTTTCTGTCCAACACTTCTTCAAACTCCAAAGCTAGTTGTCCTATGATCTTAGGACTCCGCCTCTAGTCCAATCTCTTGGCCCGTTTCCAATCAACCTGCTAAATTTCAGCGCATTCCGGCACCGTCGCGACAAATGACAAAATTGCCCCCAGTGATGTTTTTCTTTGTTAATTTTCCGTCCAACACTTCCTTAAACTCCAAAGCTAGTTGTACTATGATCTTGGGACTCCACCCCGAGTCCAATTTCTCGGGCTGTTTCCAATCAACCTGCCAAATTTTAATCCATTCCGACACCGTCGCGACGAATGATAAAATTGCCCTTTGTGCGGTTTTACTTTGTTAATTTTAGGTCCAACACTTATTCAAACTCTAAAGCTAGTTGTCCCATGATCTCGGGACTCCACCGTGAGCCCAATTTCTCGATCCGTTTCCAATCAATGTGCCAAATTTCAACCCATTCTGACACCGTCGCGACAAATGACAAAATTGCCCCTGGTACTCTTTTTCTTTGTTAATTTTCCGTCCAACACTTCTTCAAACTCCAAAGCTAGTTGTCCTATGATCTCAAGACTCCACCCCGAGTCCAATTTTTTGGGCCGTTTCCAATCAACCTGCCAAATTTCAGCCCATTCCGACACTGTCGTGACAAATAACAAAATTGCCGCTGGTGCGATTTTTCTTTGTTAATTTTCAGTCCAACACTTCTTCAAACACCAAAGCTAGTTGTGCTATGATCTCGGGTCTCTACCCCGAGTACAATTTCCGGGGCCGTTTCCAATCAACCTACCAAATCTCAGCCTATTTCGACACCGTCGCGACAAATGATAAAATTAACCTTCGTACGGTTTTTCTTTATTAATTTTTTGTCCAACACTACTCCAAACTCCAAATCTATTTGTCCTATGATCTTAGGACTCCGCCTCTAGTCCAATCTCATGGCCCATTTCCAATCAACCTGTCAAATTTCAGCCCATTTCGACACCTTCGCGACAAATGACAAAATTGCCCCTGGTACGGTTTTTCTTTATTAATTTTCTGTGCAACACTTCTTCAAACTCCAAAGCTAATTGTCCTATTATCTAGGGACTCCGGCCCGAGTCCAATTTCTTGACCTGTTTCCAATCAACCCACCAAATTTCAGCCCATTCAGACACCGTCGTGACAAATGACAAAATTGCCCCAGGTGTGATTTTTCTTTGTTAATTTTCTGTCCAACACTTCTTCAAACTCCAAAGCTAGTCATCCTATGAACTTAGGACTCCACCCAGAGTCCAATTTCTTGGGCCGTTTCCAATCAACCTGCCAAATTTCGGCCATTCCCACCGTCGCGACCAATGACAAAACTGCCCCTGGTGCGATTTTTCTTTCTCAATTTTCTGTCCAAGACTTCTTCAAAATCCAAAGCTAATTATCCAATGATCTTAGGACTCCACCTCTAGTCCAATCTCTCAGCCCGTTTCCAATCAACCTTCCAAATTTCAGCCCATTTCGACACCGTCCCGATAAATGACAAAATTGCCCCTAGTGCGGTTTTTCTTTGTTAATTTTATATCCAACACTTCTTCAAACTTCAAAGCTAATTGTCCTATGATCTCGGGGCTCCACCAAGAGCCCAATTTCTCAGCCCATTCCAATCGACCTGCCAAATTTCAGCTCATTCCAGCACCGTCGCGACAAATGACAAAATTGCCCCCAGTGAAGTTTTTCTTTGTTAATTTTCTGTCGAACACTTCATCAAACTCCAAAGCTAGTTGTACTATGATCTCAGGACTCTGCCTCGAGTCCAATTTCTTGGGCCGTATCCAATCAACCTGTCAAATTTTAGTCCATTCCGACACCGTTGCGACGAATGACAAAATTACCCCTGGTGCAGTTTTTCTTTGTTAATTTTAGGTCCAACACTTCTTCAAACCCCAAAGCTAGTTGTCCCATCATCTCGGGACTCTACCCCGAGTCCAATTTCTTGGTCTGCTTCCAATCAGCGTGCCAAATTTCAGCCCATTCCGACACCATCACGACAAATATCAAAATTGCCACTGGTGCGGTTTTTCTTTGTTAATTTTCTGTCCAACACTTCTTCAAACTCAAAAGCTAGTTATGCTATGATCTCAGGACTCCACCCTAAGGCCAATTTCTGGGGTCGTTTCCAATCAATCTGCCAAATTTCAGCCCATTCCGACACCGTCGAGACAAATGACAAAATTGCCCCTGGTGCGGTTTTTCTTTGTTAATTTTCCGCCCAACACTTCTTCAAACTCCAAAGCTAGTTGTCCTATGATCTCGAGACTCCACCCCGAGTCCAATTTCTCGGGCCGTTTCCAATTAACCTGGCAAATTTCAGCCCATTCTGACACCATCACGACAAATGTCAAAATTGCCCCTAGTGCAGTTTTTCTTTGTTAAAGTTCTGTCCAATACTTCTTCAAAATCTAAAGGTAGTTATACTATGATCTCGGGTCTCCACCCGGAGGCCAATTTATGGAGCCGTTTTCAATCAACCTGCCAAATTTCAGCCCATTCCGACACCGTCGCGACAAATGACAAAATTGCCCCTGGTGCAGTTTTTCTTTGTTAATATTCCGTCCAACACTTCTTCAAACTCCAAAGCTAATTGTCCTATGATCTTGGGACTCTACCCCGAGTCCCATTTCTTGAGCCATTTCCAATCAACCTGCAAAATTTCTGCCCATTCCGATATCGTCACGACAAATGACAAAATTGCCCCCGGTGCGATTTTTCTTTTTTAATTTTTAGTCCAACACTTCTTCAAACTCCAAAGCTAGTTTACCTATGATCTCAGGACTCCACCCCGAATCCAATTTCTAGCTCCGTTTCCAATCAACCTGCCCAATTTCAGCCTATTCCGACACCGTCGCGACAAATGACAAAATTGCCCCTGGTGCGATTTTTCATTGTTAATTTTCAATCCAACACTATTCCAAACTCCAAAGCTAGTTGTCCTATGATCTTGGGACTCCACCCCATGTCCAATCTCTCAGCCCATTTCCAATTAACCTGCCTAATTTTAGCCCATTCCGACACCGTCGCGGCAAATGACAAAATTGCCCCTGGTGCGGTTTTCTTTGTTAATTTTCTGTCCAACACTTCTTCAAACTCCAAAGCTAATTGTCCTATGATCTTGGGGCTTTGCCCCAAGTCCAATTTCTCAACCCATTCCAATCGGCCTACCAAATTTCAACCCGTTCCGGCACCGTCGCGACAAATGACAAAATTGCCCCGGGTGAAGTTTTTCTTTGTTAATTTTCTATCCAACACTTCTTCAAACTCCAAAGCTAGTTGTACTATGATCTTGGGACTCTGCCCCGAGTCCAATTTCTCGGGCCGTTTCCAATCAACTTACCAAATTTTAGTCCATTCTGACACCGTCGCAACGAATGACAAAATTACCCCTGTTGCGATTTTTCTTTGTTAATTTTAATTCAAACACTTCTTCAAACTCTAAAGCTAGTTGTCCCATGATCTCGGGACTCCTCCCCGAGTCCAATTTCTCGGTCCGTTTCCAATCAACGTGCCAAATTTGAACCCATTCCGACACCGTCGCGACATCTGTCAAAATTGCCCATGGTACGGTTTTTCTTTGTTAATTTTCAGTCCAACACTTCTTCAAACTCGAAATCTATTTATACTATGATCTCGGGTCTCCACCTTGAGTCCAATTTATAAGGCCGTTTCCAATCAACCTGCCAAATTTCAGCCCATTCCGACACCGTCGCGACAAATGACAAATTTACCCCTGGTGCGATTTTTCTTTGTTAATTTTAAGTCCAACACTTCTCCAAACTCCAAAGCTAGTTGTCTTATGATCTTGGGACTACGCCCTGAGTCCAAACTCTTGGCCCGTTTCCAATTAACATGCCAAATTTCAGCCCATTCAGACACCGTCGCGACAAATAACAAAATTGCCCCTGGTGCGATTTTTCTTTGTTAATTTTCTGTCCTACACATCTTCAAACTCCAAAGCAAGTTGTTCTATGATCTTAGGACTCTGCCTCTAGTCTAATCTCTCCGTCCCTTTCCAATCAACCTACCAAATTTTAGCCCATTCTGGCACCGTCGCGACAAATGACAAAATTGCCCCCAGTGATGTTTTTCTTTGTTAATTTTCTGTCCAACACTTCTTCAAACTCCAAAGCAAGTTGTACTATGATCTTGGGACTCCACCCCAAGTCCAATTTCTCACGCCATTTCCAATCAACCTACCAAATTTTAGTCTATTCCGACACCGTCGCGATGAATGACAAAATTGCCCCTGGTGCGGTTTTTCTTTGTTTATTTTAGTTCCAACACTTCTTCAAACTCTAAAGCTAGTTGTCCCATGATCTTGGGACTCCACCCTGAGCCCAATTTCTCGGTCCATTTCCAATCAACCTGCCAAATTTCAGCCCATTCCGACACCGTCGCGACAAATGTCAAAATTGCCCTTGGTGCGGTTTTTCTTTGTTAATTTTCTATCCAATACTTCTTCAAACACCAAAGCTAGTTATACCATGATCTCGAGTCTCCACCCTGAGGCCAATTTCTGTGTCCGTTTCCAATCAACCTGCCAAATTTCAGCCATTCCGACACCTTCACGACAAATGACGAAATTGCCCCTGGTACGATTTTTCTTTGTTAATTTTCTGTCCAACACTTCTTCAAACTCTAAAGCTAGTTGTCCTATGATCTCGGGACTCCACCTTGAGCCCAATTTCTCGATCCATTTCCAATCAACGTGCCAAATTTCAGCCCATTCCGACACCGTCGCGACAAATGACAAAATTGCCCCTGGTGCGATTTTTCTTTGTTAATTTTCTGTCCAACAATTCTTCAAACTCCAAAGCTAGTTGTCCTATGATCTTAGGACTCCGCCTCTAGTCCAATCTCTTGGCCCGTTTCCAATCAACCTGCTAAATTCCAGCACATTCCGGCACCGTCGTGACAAATGACAAAATTGCCCCCAGTGATGTTTTTCTTTGTTAATTTTCCGTCCAACACTTCTTTAAACTCCAAAGCTAGTTGTACAATGATCTTGGGACTCCATCCTGAGTCCAATTTCTCGGGCTGTTTCCAATCAACCTGCCAAATTTTAATCCATTCCGACACCGTCACGACGAATGATAAAATTGCCCTTGGTGCGGTTTTACTTTGTTAATTTTAGGTCCAACACTTATTCAAACTCTAAAGCTAGTTGTCCCATGATCTCAGGACTCCACCCTGAGCCCAATTTCTCGGTCCGTTTCCAATCAACGTGCCAAATATCAACCCATTCTGACACCGTCGCGACAAATGACAAAATTGCCCCTGGTACTCTTTTTCTTTGTTAATTTTCCGTCCAACACTTCTTCAAACTCCAAAGCTAGTTGTCCTATGATCTCAAGACTCCACCCCGAGTCCAATTTTTTGGGCCGTTTCCAATCAACCTGCCAAATTTCAGCCCATTCCGACACTGTCGTGACAAATGACAAAATTGCCGCTGGTGCGATTTTTCTTTGTTAATTTTCAGTCCAACACTTCTTCAAACACCGAAGCTAGTTGTGCTATGATCTCGGGTCTCTACCCCGAGTACAATTTCTGGGGCCGTTTCCAATCAACCTACCAAATCTCAGCCTATTTCGACACCGTCGCGACAAATGGCAAAATTAACCCTCGTGCGGTTTTTCTTTATTAATTTTTTGTCCAACACTACTCCAAACTCCAAATATATTTGTCCTATGATCTTAGGACTCTGCCTCTAGTCCAATCTCATGGCCCATTTCCAATCAACCTGTCAAATTTCAGCCTATTTCGACACCGTCGCGATAAATGACAAAATTGCCCCTGGTACGGTTTTTCTTTGTTAATTTTCTGTCCAACACTTCTTCAAACTCCAAAGCTAGTTGTCCTATGAACTCAGGACTCCACCAAGAGTCCAATTTCTTGGGCCGTTTCCAATCAACCTGCCAAATTTCGGCCCATTCCGACACCGTCGCGACCAATGACAAAACTGCCCCTGGTGCGATTTTTCTTTGTCAATTTTCTGTCCAACACTTCTTCAAACTCCAAAGCTAATTGTCCAATGATCTTAGGACTCCACCTCTAGTCCAATCTCTCAGCCCGTTTCCAATCAGCCTTCCAAATTTCAGCCCATTTCGACACCGTCCCGATAAATGACAAAATTGCCCCTAGTGCGGTTTTTCTTTGTTAATTTTATATCCAACACTTCTTCAAACTTCAAAGCTAATTGTCCTATGATCTCGGGGCTCTGCCCAGAGCCCAATTTCTCAGCCCATTCCAATCGACCTGCCAAATTTCAGCCCATTCCAGCACCGTCGCGACAAATGACAAAATTGCCCCCGGTGAAGTTTTTCTTTGTTAATTTTCTGTCCAACACTTCATCAAACTCCAAAGCTAGTTGTACTATGATCTCAAGATTCTGCACCGAGTTCAATTTCTTGGGCTGTTTCCAATCAACCTGTCAAATTTTAGTCCATTCCGACACCGTTGCGACGAATGACAAAATTACCCCTGGTGCAGTTTTTCTTTGTTAATTTTAGGTCCAACACTTCTTCAAACCCCAAAGCTAGTTGTCCCATCATCTCGGGACTCTACCCCGAGTCCAATTTCTCAGTCTGCTTCCAATCAGCATGCCAAATTTCAGCCCATTCCGACACCATCACGACAAATATCAAAATTGCCACTGGTGCGGTTTTTCTTTGTTAATTTTCTGTCCAACACTTCTTCAAACTCAAAAGCTAGTTATACTATGATCTCAGGACTCCACCCTGAGGCCAATTTCTAGGGTCGTTTCCAATCAATCTGCCAAATTTCAGCCCATTCCGACACCGTCGAGACAAATGACAAAATTGCCCCTGGTGCGATTTTTCTTTGTTAATTTTCCGCCCAACACTTCTTCAAACTCCAAAGCTAGTTGTCCTATGATCTCAAGACTCCACCCTGAGTCTGGTTTCTTGAGCCGTTTCCAATTAACTTGGCAAATTTCAGCCCATTCTGACACCATCACGACAAATGTCAAAATTGCCCCTAGTGCAGTTTTTCTTTGTTAAAGTTCTGTCCAATACTTCTTCAAAATCTAAAGGTAGTTATACTATGATCTTGGGTCTCCACCCGGAGGCCAATTTATGGAGCCGTTTTCAATCAACCTGCCAAATTTCAGCCCATTCCGACACCGTCGCGACAAATGACAAAATTGCCCCTGGTGCGGTTTTTCTTTGTTAATATTCCGTCCAACACTTCTTCAAACTCCAAAGCTAATTGTCCTATGATCTTGGGACTCTGCCCCGAGTCCCATTTCTCGAGCCATTTCCAATCAACCTGCAAAATTTCTGCCCATTCCGACATCGTCGCGACAAATGACAAAATTGCCCCCAGTGCGATTTTTCTTTTTTAATTTTTAGTCCAACACTTCTTCAAACTCCAAAGCTAGTTTGCCTATGATCTCGGGACTCCACTCCGAAACCAATTTCTAGCGCCGTTTCCAATCAACCTGCCCAATTTCAGCCTATTCCGACACCGTCGTGACAAATGACAAAATTGCCCCTGGTGCGATATTTCATTGTTAATTTTCAATCCAACACTATTCCAATCTCCAAAGCTAGTCGTCCTATGATCTTGGGACTCCACCCGATGTCCAATCTCTCAGCCCATTTCCAATTAACCTGCCAAATTTTAGTCCATTCCGACACCGTCGCGGCAAATGACAAAATTGCCCATGGTGCGGTTTTCTTTGTTAATTTTCTGTCCAACACTTCTTCAAACTCCAAAGCTAATTGTCCTATGATCTCGGGGCTTTGCCCCGAGTCCAATTTCTCAACCATTCCAATCGGCCTACCAAATTTCAACCCGTTCCGGCACCGTCGCGACAAATGACAAAATTGCCCCCGGTGAAGTTTTTCTTTGTTAATTTTCTGTCCAACACTTCTTCAAACTCCAAAGCTAGTTGTACTATGATCTCGGGACTCTGCCTCGAGTCCAATTTCTCGGGCCGTTTCCAATCAACTTGCCATATTTTAGTCCATTCCGACACCGTCGCGACGAATGATAAAATTACCCCTGTTTGCGATTTTTCTTTGTTAATTTTAATTCAAACACTTCTTCAAACTCTAAAGCTAGTTGTCCCATGATCTCGGGACTCCTCCCCGAGTCCAATTTCTCGGTCCGTTTCCAATCAACGTGCCAAATTTGAACCCATTCCGACACTGTCGCGACATATGTCAAAATTGCCCATGGTACGGTTTTTCTTTGTTAATTTTTAGTCCAACACTTCTTCAAACTTGAAATCTATTTATACTATGATCTCGGGTCTCCACCTTGAGTCCAATTTCCAGGACCGTTTCCAATCAACCTGCCAAATTTCAGCCTATTCCGACACCGTCGCGACAAATGACAAAATTGCCCCTGGTGCGGTTTTTCTTTGTTAATTTTCAGTCCAACACTTCTCCAAACTCCTAAGCTAGTTGTCTTATGATCTTGGGACTACGCCCTGAGTCCAATCTCTTGGCCCATTTCCAATTAACATGCCAAATCTCAGCCAATTCAGACACCGTCGCGACAAATGACAAAATTGCCCTTGGTGCGATTTTTCTTTGTTAATTTTATGTCCAACACTTCTTCAAACTCCAAAGCCGGTTGTCCTATGAACTCTAGACTCTGCCTCAAGTCACATTTCTTGGGCCGTTTCCAATCAACCTGCAAAATTTCAGCCCGTTCTGACACCGTCGCGACAAATGACAAAATTGCCTATGGTGCGATTTTTCTTTATTAATTTTCAGTCCAACACTTCTTCAAATTCTAATGCTAGTTGTCCTATGGTCTTAGGTCTCCACCCTGAGTCCAATTTCTCAGGCCTTTTCTAATCAACGTGCCAAATTTCAACACATTCCGTCACCGTCGCGACAAATGACAAAATTGCCCCTGGTGCGGTTTTTCTTTGTTAATTTTCTGTCCAACACTTCTTCAAACTCCAAAGCTAGTTGTCATATGATCTTAGGACTCCGCCTCTAGTCCAATCTCTCGGCCCATTTCCAATCAACCTACCAAATTTCAGCCCATTCCGGCACCGTCGCGATAAATGACAAAATTGCCCCCAGTGATGTTTTTCTTTGTTAATTTTCTATCCAACACTTCTTCAAACTCCAAAGCTAGTTATACTATGATCTTGGGACTCCGCCCCAAGTCCAATTTTTTGGGCCATTTCCAATCAACCAGCCAAATTTTAGTCCATTCCGACACCGTCACGACGAATGATAAAATTGCCCCTGGTGCGGTTTTTCTTTGTTAATTTTAGGTCCAACACTTCTTCAAACTCTAAAGCTAGTTGTCCCATGATCTCGGGACTCCACCCTGTGCCCAATTTCTTGGTCCGTTTCCAATCAACGTGCCAAATTTCAGTCCATTCCGTCACCGTCGCGACAAATGTCAAAATTGTTCCTAGTGCGGTTTTTCTTTATTAATTTTCAATCCAATACTTCTTCAAACTCCAAAGCTAGTTATACTATGATCTTGGGTCTCCACCTTGAGACAAATTTCTGGGGCCGTTTCCAATCAACATGCCAAATTTCAGCCCATTCCGACACCGTCGCGATAAATGACAAAATTGCCCCTGGTGCGGTTTTTCTTTGTTAATTTTCCATCCAACACTTCTTCAAACTCCAAAGCTAGTTGTCCTATGATCTTACCACTCCACTCCAAGTCCAATTTCTTGGGCCGTTTCCAATCAACCTGCCAAATTTCAGCCCATTCCGACACCGTCGCGACAAATGACAAAGTTGCCCCTGGTGCGGTTTTTCTTTGTTAATTTTCCGTCCAACACTTCTTCAAACTCCAAAGCTAGTTGTCCTATGATCTTACCACTCCACTCCAAGTCCAATTTCTTGGGCTGTTTCCAATCAACCTGCCAAATTTCAGCCCATTCCAACACCGTCGCGACAAATGACAAAATTGCACCTGGTGCGATTTTTCTTTGTTAATTTTCCGTCCAACACTTCTTCAAACTCCAAAGTTAGTTGTCCTATGATCTTAGGACTCCACCCCAAGTCCAATTTCTCGGGCCGTTTCCAATCAACTGGCCAAATTTCAGCCTATTCCGACACTATCGCAACAAATGACAAAATTGCCCCTGGTGCGGTTTTTCTTTGTTAATTTTCCGTCCAACACTACTTCAAACTCCAAAGCTATTTTTCCTATGATCTTAGGACTCCACCTCTAGTCCAATCTCTCAGCCTGTTTCCAATCAACCTTCCAAATTTCAACCCATTCCGACACTGTCACGACAAATGACAAAATTGCCCCTGGTGCGGTTTTTCTTTGTTAATTTTCCATCCAACACATCCTCAAACTCCAAAGCTAGTTGTCCTATGATCTCGTCCCGAGTCCAATTTCTTGGGCCATTTCCAATCAACCTGCCAAATTTCAGTCCATTCCGACACCGTCGCGACAAATGACAAAATTGCCCCTAGTGTGGTTTTTCTTTTTTAATTTTTTTTCCAACACTTCTTCAACCTGACATAATTAATACGAAAATTAGTTATTCAGAGGCCTAAATGTAGGAATTTTGCTAAAATCCCATGATCCTGGGTTTGTGCCCCGAGTCCAATTTGTCGGGCCGTTTCCAATCAACCTGCCATTTCGGCCCATTCCGACACCGTCGCGACAAATGACGAAATTAGCCCTAGTGTGGTTTTTCTTTGTTAATTTTCTGTCCAACACTTCGTCAAACTCCAAAGCTAGTTGTCCTATGATCTCAGGAGCCCAATTTCTTTGGCCGTTTCCCATCAACTTGCCAAATTTCAACCCATTCCGACATTGTCGCGACAAATGACAAAATTGCCCCTGGTGCGGTTTTTCCTTGTTAATTATCTGTCTAACACTTCTTCAAACTCCAAAGCTAGTTGTCCTATGATCTCAGGACTCCACCCTGAGTCAAATTTCTGGGGTCGTTTTCGATCAACCTGCCAAATTTCAGCCCATTCCGACACCGTCGCGACAAATGACAAAATTACCCCTAGTACGATTTTTCTTTGTTAATTTTCAGTCCAACACTTCTTCAAACTCAAAAGCTAGTTATACTATGATCTCAGGTATCCACCTCGAGACCAATTTCTGGGGCCGTTTCCAATCACCCTGCCAAATTTCAGCCCATTCCGACATCATCGCGACAAATGACAAAATTGCTTCTAGTGCGGTTTTTCTTTGTTAATTTTCCGTCCAACACTTCTTCAAACTCCAAAGCTAGTTTACCAATGATCTTGGGACTCCACCTTGAGTCCAATTTCTCGGGCCGTTTCCAATCAACCCACCAAATTTTAGTCCATTCCGATACCGTCGCGATAAATGACAAAATTGCCCTTGGTGCGGTTTTTCTTTGTTAATTTCAAGTCCAACACTTCTTCAAACTCTAAAGCTAGTTGTCCCATGATCTCGGGACTCCACCCCGAGTCCAATTTCTCTAGCCGTTTCCAATCAACCTGCTAAATTTCAGCCCATTCCGACACCGTCGCGACAAATGACAAAGTTGCCCCTGGTGCGGTTTTTCTTTATTAATTTTCCGTCCAACACTTCTTCAAACTCTAAAGCTAGTTGTCCCATGATCTCGGGACTCCACCCCGAGTCCAATTTCTCTAGCCGTTTCCAATCAACCTGCTAAATTTCAGCCCATTCCGACACCGTCGCGACAAATGACAAAGTTGCCCCTGGTGCGGTTTTTCTTTATTAATTTTCCGTCCAACACTTCTTCAAACTCTAAAGCTAGTTGTCCCATGATCTCGGGACTCCACCCCGAGTCCAATTTCTCTAGCCGTTTCCAATCAACCTGCTAAATTTCAGCCCATTCCGACACCGTCGCGACAAATGACAAAGTTGCCCCTGGTGCGGTTTTTCTTTATTAATTTTCCGTCCAACACTTCTTCAAACTCTAAAGCTAGTTGTCCCATGATCTCGGGACTCCACCCCGAGTCCAATTTCTCTAGCCGTTTCCAATCAACCTGCTAAATTTCAGCCCATTCCGACACCGTCGCGACAAATGACAAAGTTGCCCCTGGTGCGGTTTTTCTTTATTAATTTTCCGTCCAACACTTCTTCAAACTCTAAAGCTAGTTGTCCCATGATCTCGGGACTCCACCCCGAGTCCAATTTCTCTAGCCGTTTCCAATCAACCTGCTAAATTTCAGCCCATTCCGACACCGTCGCGACAAATGACAAAGTTGCCCCTGGTGCGGTTTTTCTTTATTAATTTTCCGTCCAACACTTCTTCAAACTCTAAAGCTAGTTGTCCCATGATCTCGGGACTCCACCCCGAGTCCAATTTCTCTAGCCGTTTCCAATCAACCTGCTAAATTTCAGCCCATTCCGACACCGTCGCGACAAATGACAAAGTTGCCCCTGGTGCGGTTTTTCTTTATTAATTTTCCGTCCAACACTTCTTCAAACTCTAAAGCTAGTTGTCCCATGATCTCGGGACTCCACCCCGAGTCCAATTTCTCTAGCCGTTTCCAATCAACCTGCTAAATTTCAGCCCATTCCGACACCGTCGCGACAAATGACAAAGTTGCCCCTGGTGCGGTTTTTCTTTATTAATTTTCCGTCCAACACTTCTTCAAACTCTAAAGCTAGTTGTCCCATGATCTCGGGACTCCACCCCGAGTCCAATTTCTCTAGCCGTTTCCAATCAACCTGCCAAATTTCAGCCCATTCCGACACCGTCGCGACAAATGACAAAATTGCCCCTGGTGCGGTTTTTCTTTATTAATTTTCCGTCCAACACTTCTTCAAACTCCAAAGCTAGTTGTCCAATGATCTCGAGACTCTGCCCTGATTCCAATTTCTTGGGCCATTTCCAATCAACCTGCCAAATTTCAGTCCATTCCGACACCATCACGACAAATGACGAAATTGCCCCTGGTGTGGTTTTTCTTTGTTAATTTACAGTCCAGCACTTCATCAAACTCCAAAGCTAGTTGTACTATGATCTCGACCCCGAGTCCAATTTCTCTAGCCATTTCCAAATTTCAGCCCATTCCGACACCGTCGCGACAAATGTCAAAATTGCCCCTATTGCGATTTTTCTTTGTTAATTTTCAATCCAACACTTCTTCAAACTCCAAAGCTACTTGTACTAGGATCTCGGGTCTCCACCCCGAGTCCAATTTCCTGGGCCATTTCCAATCAACTTGCAAATTTCAGCCTATTCCGACACTGTCACGACAAATGATAAACTTGCCCCTGGTTCGATTTTTCTTTGTTAATTTTCTATCCAACACTTCTTCAAACTCCAAAGCAAGTTGTCCTATAATCTCGAGAGTCCAATTTCTCAACCCGTTTACAATCAACCGCCAAATTTCAGCTCATTTCGACAACGTCACGACAAATGACAAAATTGCCCCGGTGCGATTTTTCTTTGTTGATTTTCAGCCCAACACTTCTTCAAACTCTAAAGCTAGTTGTCCGATGATCTCGAGACTCCACCCCGAGTCCAATTTTTCAGGCCGTTTCTAATCAACGTGCCAAATTTCATCCCATTCCGACACCGTCGCAACAAATGACAAAATTGCCCCTAGTGCGGTTTTTCTTTATTAATTTTTAGTCCAACATTTCTTCAAACTCCAAAGCTAGTTGTACTATGATCTCAGGTTTCCACCCTGAGTCCAATTTCTAGGGCCGTTTCCAATCAATCTGCCAAATTTCAGCCCATTCCGACACCGTCGCGACAAATGATAAAATTGCCCCTGGTGCGATTTTTCATTATTAATTTTCTGTCCAACACTTCTTCAAACTCCAAAGCTAGTTGTCCTATGATTTCGGGACTCCGCCCTGAGTCCAAATTCTTAGCCCGTTTCCAATCAACCTGCCAAATTTTAGTCCATTTCGACACCGTCGCGACAAATGACGAAATTGCCCCTGGTGCAGTTTTTCTTTGTTAATTTTCTGTCCAACACTTCTTCAAACTCCAAAGGTATTTGTCCTATGATCTCAGGACTCCACCCCGAGTCCAATTTCTCGGGCCATTTCCAATCAACCTGCCAAATTTCTGCCCATTCCAACACCATCGCAACAAATGACAAAATTGCCCCTGGTGCGGTTTTTCTTTGTTAATTTTCAGTCCAACACTTCTTCAAACTCCAAAGCTAGTTGTCCAATGATCTCGAGACTCTACCCTGATTCCAATTTCTTGGGCCATTTCCAATCAACCTGCCAAATTTCAGTCCATTCCGACACCATCACGACAAATGACGAAATTGCCCCTGGTGTGGTTTTTCTTTGTTAATTTACAGTCCAGCACTTCATCAAACTCCAAAGCTAGTTGTACTATGATCTCGACCCCGAGTCCAATTTCTCTAGCCATTTCCAAATTTCAGCCCATTCCGACACCGTCGCGACAAATGTCAAAATTGCCCCTATTGCGATTTTTCTTTGTTAATTTTCAATCCAACACTTCTTCAAACTCCAAAGCTACTTGTACTAGGATCTCGGGTCTCCACCCCGAGTCCAATTTCTTGGGCCATTTCCAATCAACTTGCAAATTTCAGCCTCTTTCGACACTGTCACGACAAATGATAAACTTGCCCCTGGTTCGATTTTTCTTTGTTAATTTTCTATCCAACACTTCTTCAAACTCCAAAGCTACTTGTACTAGGATCTCGGGTCTCCACCCCGAGTCCAATTTCTTGGGCCATTTCCAATCAACTTGCAAATTTCAGCCTCTTTCGACACTGTCACGACAAATGATAAACTTGCCCCTGGTTCGATTTTTCTTTGTTAATTTTCTATCCAACACTTCTTCAAACTCCAAAGCAAGTTGTCCTATAATCTCGAGAGTCCAATTTCTCAACCCGTTTACAATCAACCGCCAAATTTCAGCTCATTTCGACAACGTCACGACAAATGACAAAATTGCCCCGGTGCGATTTTTCTTTGTTGATTTTCAGCCCAACACTTCTTCAAACTCTAAAGCTAGTTGTCCGATGATCTCGAGACTCCACCCCGAGTCCAATTTTTCAGGCCGTTTCTAATCAACGTGCCAAATTTCAAACTCCAAAGCTAGTTATCCTATGATCTCGGGACTCCACCCCGAGTCAAATTTCTCAGGCCGTTTCCGATCAACCTGCCAAATTTCAGCCCATTCCGACACCGTCGCGACAAATCACAAAATTACCCCTGGTGCGATTTTTCTTGGTTAATTTTCTGTCCAACACTTCTTCAAACTCCAAAGCTATTTGTCCCATGATCTCGGGACTCCACCCCAAGTCCAATTTCTTGGGTCGTTTCCAATCAACCTGCCAAATTTCTGCCCATTCCAGCACCGTCGCGATAAATGACAAAATTGCCCCTGGTGCGATTTTTCTTTGTTAATTTTCAGTCCAACACTTCTCCAAACTCCAAAGCTAGTTGTTCTATGATCTTGGGACTCCACCCCGAGTCCAATTTCTCGGGCAGTTTCCAATCAACCTTCCAAATTTCAGCCCATTCCGACACCGTCACAACAAATGACAAAATTGCCCCTGGTGCGGTTTTTTTTGTTAATTTTCAATCCAACACTTCTTCAAACTCCAAAGCTAGTTGTCCTATGATCTTAGGACTCTATCTCGAGTCCAATTTCTAGGGCCGTTTACAATCAACTTGCCAAATTTCAACCCATTTCGACACCGTCGCGACCAATGACAAAATTACCCCTGGTGCAGTTTTTTTTTGTTAATTTTCCGTCCAACACTTCTTCAAAATCCAAAGCTAGTTGTCCTATGAGACTCAGGACTCCACCCCGAGTCCAATTTCTCGGGCCGTTTCCGATCTACCTGCCAAATTTCAGCCCATTCCGACAGCATAGCGACAAATGACAAAATTGCCCCTAGTGCAGTGTTTCTTTGTTAATTTTCTGTCCAACACTGCTTCAAACTCCAAAACTAGTTGTCCTATGAGACTCGAGCCGTTTCCAATCAACCTGCCAAATTTCAGCCCATTTCGACACCGTCGCGACAAATGACAAATTTACCCCTGATGCGGTTTTCCTTCGTTAATTTTCTGTCCAACACTTCTTCAAACTCCAAAACTAATTGTCCTATGATCTCGGGACTGCACCTCGAGTCCAATTTCTCGGGCCGTTTCCAATCAACATGCCAAATTTCAGCCCATTCCACACCGTCACGACAAATGACAAAATTGCCCCTGGTGTGGTTTTTCTTTGTTAATTTTCTATCCAACACTTCTTCAAACTCCAAAATTAGTTGTCCTATATCAGAACACTTGCAAAAGATTTTACCTCGTCCATTGACTTAAGCTTGTTTTTTCTAGCATTCAAAACCTCTACAATAAAACACGAGGAAATTGTACAGTAAAATACGAGGATAAATGATAAAACTTCTGGATAAAATTAAATTTCTTAGAAAGCCCTTAGAAAGTCAATATGATTCAAGAAAATCCCCATATTTTGGAGCTTTTAATTCCTGTGAACAACAGAAGGATTTCATTAACTTCTACAACAAATAAATTGGAGACTAGATGAAGGATAACAATCAACTCAATTTCTCAATTCAAATATGCTAATTCTATTCGATAATGGATTGTATATATTAACGGCTAGGAATAGAATTTAAATTTAATAGCATGTATGTGATGATAAAAGGCAGCATCGGATTCTAAATATTGTTGTCTATTTCATGCACTTGTATTTGATGAAATGTCAGCATTTACAGTAACTGGAAGGCTCTAAAATCAAAGTCCCCCCAACCAATAGCTTCATTACTGATGAACTCCTAACCTTTTTTATACTTTGAATAAGGATGGCTTGAAGTTGGTTTGAATTTAAATTTTAGTCATTAAATAAAGCTCTTGAAAGCTTCAGGTTATTGAGGCCCTCAATCCCTTTCAAGCTCTCAAACTTGTTATACAAGTTTGATAACCACTTCAAACCTTGAATTCAAAAAATGTACAAATTAATAAAAGGAATCTCGCATACATCAAATGTTCTTTTTCCAAAATACTACCTCTACAGAGCTTCACGCAAAAATGCGTTTGAGGTATTTAAATTGTTGAAACCAAGATCAAGCCTTTCCAAATTTTTGAACTCACCTAATGCAGGACAATACCAAGAGAAAATCCAAAATCAATTAGGAAAAGAAAGATATAAGATAAACATTGTTTCTTATTAGAAAACTTGTGTTTAACTCTATCTTTTCTGGTTGTATTTATCTTTTATAGGTATAGTTGTGGTAGGACTTTTATCTTTTATTTAATTAGGATTATAATTTCTTTATTGATTAGAAGAGAACTTTTAATTAGATCAGGATTTTATTAGTTTTCTTGTTTTAGACTCCTTATATTTACGATTTCAAACAAGAAACTAATTTAATTTCAAAAAATAGAAGGGAAACTGAGTGGCTTTTGCTTGGGAGCTGAGCTTGATGGCGATGCTACGAAAAGAAGATGACCAAAATAAAGATCTGCCGCCGAAGGAAGAGGCAACAATGGCCATTTATTGCCCCCTGAGGCATATTCCAATTGTGCAAAGGACAATGGTGAAGTATACTCAGCCTTGCTGGCAGCCTCAGTGTGAGTGTTCGATTCCTTATATATAGATTGGGACTCTTTGTGGGCACCAGTGTACAGGCAGCTCTTGTTCCCTGACCTGTTGGGGCACATCCCGCAATTAATCTTTCCCACGATACTCCAGGGATGGGGCGATGGGGGACCTTTAAGGTTAGTGTTCAACCTTTAACAATGGTCATTTGTTTGATTTTTGGAGAAGAGTGAATTGTGATGGTGGCTTTCATGTAGAAGGGAAAGAGAGAAAACCTAATTTTAATAGATTTTTATTTTAGGTCGGGTCGGATCCATTTAATGAATTGTGAATTTTTTCTAATAAAGTTTAACAAACGTTGTGAAACATAAAACATTTAGCAAAATTCATAAAACGCCAAAAAGTGAATATTTTCTCAACATTTAACAAACGTTGCAAAATGTTATTTAATAAGAGTTTCAGCAACAAGTATTGAACGTTGCCATAGGCCAAATTTCATCAACGATCAATAAATGTTGCAAAAAATAAAAAATTTCGCAACATTCAAGGAACGTTGCACAAAGTGAAACCTCTCGCAACAATCAATGAACGTTGCAAAAGGCTATATATTAAGTGTTTTAGCAACATGCACTAAATGTTACCGTAGAACCAAACTTTAACAACGTCCAATAAGTGTTGTCAATTTTTTTACAAAATTCAATGAACATTACAAAAGGTGACATAGCAACATGCATTTAAAAAATATTGTCAATGCTCAATTATATTAACCAATGTCGACATTCACTCACTAAAATATTGCTACAGTCCCCTTTAGCAATACTCAATTAACGAATGTTGCCTTTTACATATTGTAGTGAAAGCACAAATAAAGGAGCTTGCTTTGGAGATATTGTTGACAATTACAAACCCCAATTCTATTTTACCGAGAGAAATCAATTAGCAAAAGAAATAAAGATACAAGATTTATAGATGTTTGCCTTAATGTAAGATTACGTCATCCCGCGACTACAATTATTCACTATGATGAAAATAAGTTTACAAGAGAAAGTAGCACACATACATTCTCTAACCTCTCTTTCTTTCTTTTATAATGGTAATAAAAAACCTAATTAACAAAGACTCTCTATTTATAAAATAAATCAAGACAAAATCGAAATTTATAAAGACAAAAATTTTTAAGGCAAAATTTACAAGGACCCAAATTCCTAAACTATTCTTAGCCCCGTTTGAGTCACATTATTGTAAAAATGAGAATAAAAAATATAGTCATTATGGACCCCACATAATAAATAAAAAATCAAATATGGTGGCTTGATGTAATAGATAACGATCATATTTTTCATTTTAATAAGAAAATAATGGGACTCAAATAGGGGCCTTAATAAAATTTTGATTCGAGGGCCTCTAGGAGGAGAGCTTCCTATGCCTCTTTCAACCATCATGATGGCCTCACTGATAAGGTCAATCTACAAAATGATAATATCTAGACTCTATATATATATATATAGGGTTTTGCTACTTGGACAGGGCAACGTGGCCCTGTCCAAGCAGGGCCCCCTACCCCTATTTGGACAGCGTCCCTTATTTGGACTCGTAGGCCCTATCCAAAAAGATTTGTTCATGTGTGTGTGTGTGTATATATAAAGCATGTGCATGCAAAGCTCTAAAGAGGTAAATGGACCTCTTTTATTCCTTATCTTTGAGTTTGGAAGAAAATAGTGCGCCCTCGAGGCATATCCCAATAGTGCAAAAGACAAGAGTGATGTATGTTCAGCCTTGCTGGCAGCCGCAGTGTGAGAGTTCGATTCTTGAAATATGGATTTGGACTCTTTGTGAGCGCCAATGTACAGGCAACTCTTGTTCCCTAATCCAATGAGGCACATTTCGCGATTAACCTCTCTTACGATGTTTCAGGGATGGGATGGTGGGAGACCCTTAAAGTTGGAGTTCAATCCTTTTTTTTTTTTTTTAATAAGAAAATAGTGCACAGTTCCCAATTCCTTCAAACAGACAGCACCAACCCCGCCTCTTGCTTCACTTTTCAGCTCCTCATAATCTGTGCTATTCCCACTGCTCAGCCCCCCGCTCCGTCGCTTATATTAACCTTGGTTGTCTTACATAGTATATTCTTTGATATGTTTATTCCACGTCCAAAGGAAAAAATTAGCCAGTCTCTGTTTCTTCTCCAACATAAATCATGAGCTTCTTTAGTACCTTGATTCGATCTGAGAGATTTCAAAATATTTTATAATCTCGCTTCTTTCACAAACTTTGACGGGATTCAGATATGAATATTTTGCACTCTTTTGTATCCCCATACCATGCCCCTCTTTGGTGTAGCTATAATTAATTTTTTAGTTAAATTTTATTAAAAGTTGATGAAATGTGTGATTAAAAAATTGTGAATTCATAAAATATATTGATTAAATTATTTGTTAACTTTAATTTAAATTAATAAATATTCAGTGTTCATAATAGTTTTTGATTGAAAACAAATTTCAAACTTTAAGTTGGAGTAGTATAATTTTGATTTTATCTCTTTTAGCTATCAACCAAATTAAAATAAGTTACAATACATGGTTCTTGTTAAGAGTCAAATCTTATATATGTGAGTTAATTATAAAAATATTAACCAATATATAGAAATTTGGACTACTCCCCTTGAGAATGTTGACATTTTAAATGAAACTTCAAATATTTGTCCTTAATTGGTGGGGATTAAAATCAAGATTTTAATTTAGTTCAAAATAAAAAATTGATTTCAAAATATATTTTATGGGACTCACTATTCTAAAACATGCATTTCATCATTTTTTTTAATCAAAACTTACTAAAAAAAATTAATTTAAATACCCACCAAACAAGGACTTTAACATGTTATGAGCCTATTAACGTCCAATGAACAATTCCACTCTAAATCTTAAATGAATATTTGAGTTTCAAGATTGATGTACTCAAACGAACAACTATCTTACCATGTATGTAAATACTTATATTAAATTAAAAAAATATTAACCGGCTTACCGGCATATAAAGGTAAGAAGATAGCCAGAATTATAAGTAAAAGATACTGTAGTTTAGAGAAATTAAAAGATCATGTTAATAAATACATATAAATTAAACAAAGTTGGATTTGAATGATATCTAATTAGGTCCCTATCTTTGCGAATTGTATATAATTTTTCAACATTAAAAATTATTAAAAATTTATTTTTTTATTCAATTAAAGTTAAACATTAATTTCAATTATACATTCACAACTATTATTCATTTATTAATCACACATTTTGTAGAATTCAATAATATTCTTCTTAAAAATTTATTAATAATTTTATCCGAACATTCATATAATTATAGTTGCATTCTCCTGAGGGCCACTGAAGTGAGTATGTACGAAGCTGTAAACTTCAACGCTCCGTGAAATTAGTTGAGATGCGCGTAAGTTGGCTCGAACACTCATGATCATTAAAAATAAATAAATAAATAAATAAATAAAAATAAAAATTATAATTGCATCAGACGCAAGTCCTGCTAGAATATAATGCATTTTATGTGCATGCATATATATAGTCTCTTTTTGTCTATCATTAAAATGGAGTGTTTTGGGAAGAATGAGTTTGAAATAGTGATTTGTCGAAGAATGTGTGGATAAAATGTAGTAAAATATTTTGGATTTATCTAGAAAATATTTTATTGTGAAAATATGTGATTAAAATGAGTTTGAAAAAAAAAAAAATTTAATTTAATGGAAGACGGACTCAGAGGAAGAGTGGAGAGACAGAGGTGATTGCCTTCCTATGCCTTGGCCTTTCCCTTTATATAATACTGGTGCAGTTCATCTTTCTCATCAGCACATGCTTTCCACTTTCCACAACAAATCATCAACTTTGGATTCCAAAATTTAATTATCTACAAGAATAAAACACCCCCCCGCCCCCCATTTCCCAGATGTTTCCTTTCTTGTATGTCAAATCACAATCTTCCTTTAGACCCCGAATTCTATACAAATACATATTGTACAAATTCCAACAGAATTTAGCTTTCACGTTTTTTCAGGTTCCTTATACAACCTTTTTATCGTCGAATAATTTCAATCAACATAGCCAATTGCTAGAAAAGGATCATGAGAGCAGGAGGATGTGCAATGCAACAAGCTCTAACATCAGAAGCTGCCGGAACTGTAAAGCAAGCGGTGGCGCTAGCTAAGCGGCGTGGTCATGCACAGGTGACGCCTCTGCATGTAGCCAACACCATGCTGGCGGCCACCACCGGTTTGCTCCGAACAGCCTGCCTTCAGTCCCATTCACACCCGCTTCGGTGCAATGCCCTCGAGCTTTGCTTCAATGTTGCACTCAACCGCCTCCCAGCGTCCCCTTCCAGCCCTATCTTAGGCCATCATCATTTACAATTTCCCTCCATTTCAAAAGCGCTGGTGGCTGCCTTCAAGCGCGCACAAGCCCATCAGAGACGTGGCTCCATCGAGAATCAGCAGCAGTCTATTCTTTCTGTGAAAGTAGAGCTAGCCCACCTCATAATTTCCATTTTGGATGATCCTAGTGTTAGTAGAGTCATGAGAGAAGCTGGATTTTCGAGTACTCAAGTGAAAAGAAATGTCGAGAAAGCTGTTTCTTCAAGCAATAAATCCAAAGAAAATAGCCTGTTATCCCTGTCCCCGTCCCCGAGCCAATCACCTCCATTTAGTGATCAAACTAAAAGAAACAACAGTAAGCCAACCACATATGAATCGGTTAAAAATGAAGATATAAACAGCGTAATCAACGGTTTAATGAACAAGGGAAGGAAAAGTATTGTGATAGTCGGTGAGTGTGTTTCTGATATAGAAACTGTAGTTAAAGGAGTAATGAATAGGGTTAGAAAAGGAGAAATTCCTGAGAATTTGAGGGAATTAGAACTCAGAAGTATCCCACCTTATTCATTCTGCAATCTTCATAGAGAGGAAGTCGAAAATAAAATGACAGAATTAACCTGTCTTCTGAAGAGTCCTGTGGCAAAAGGAGTTGTTTTGTATTTAGGAGACCTCAAGTGGATTCTTGATAATAGAGTCAGTTCTGGTATTTACTGTCCCCTAGAGCACATGATCATGGAGCTTGGGAGATTGGTTCATGGAATTGGAGTTGTGAGAAAGTTTTGGCTTATGGGAATTGCTACTTTTCAGACTTATAGGAGGTGTACAACAGGCCATAATTCACTGGAAACTGTTTGGGGTGTGCAGCCTGTTACAATACCAGCAGACTGTTTGGGATTGAGTCTAATTTCTCACAGGTAAAATATTTTAGCTGTGATTCCTTCTTAATCTTGTCCAGTGTTGTTTAGTTCGACTTGTAAACATGTCATTTAAGTTATGTCAATATATTTCTGGTGTTAATCCAAGACAAAAGAGGGACAGCCTGCTTAAATTTGTTTGCTGTAATTGTGATTTAACATAATCAAAGACTGATTACGAATTCAATGAGTTGCTGTAATTTTTGAATTCCCTTCTTTTCCTTCATTGAAATTTCAAATTTTTCTTTCAGTAATGAGCAAATTGAAGAAAGAAGCAACATCAACGAAAACGGTAACTGTCAATTACTGCTTACAACTGGAGAAGAAAATCTCACTTGCAGGGCCGATTATCTAGCGAAATTCCTAATTCAAACTCCAAACTCACGGACTAGCATCTGTAACAGGGGGCCCACAATTTCAAGCTTGCCTCCTTGGCTTAGGAATGGAAGTAGACGACTCAATATTGATGATCAAGTATTAATCTAATCTACCTTAATTATCCCTTTCTTTTTCAATAAGGTTGACTCTACTGTAGTGGACATTATTCATCGTATTGTCCAATCTTTTTCAGTGTCATGTTATCCAAATACATGAACTAATAAATTTTTCCTTTTCGTATATACAATGCCTTTGATTTTCAGAACTGTGTCTCAATGGGAGAAAACTGCAGAAAATGGAACTCAATAAGTGATACAGTCCAAAGCCAACCTTTACCATTTGGCACAATTTCTTCTGCATCACCACAGAACCATAATTTGCAGTTAAGCCATTTCCCATTGCTTGCATCCACGCAGCCACAGGAGAACCAGCAATCGCTATCTGCTGCTCCTAACTCTGCAGCTTCTTCAAGTGCCATCATGGATATGGATCAGTACGTGCAAAAGTTTAAAGAATTCACTGCTGAGAACCTAAATATTCTATGCACTGGATTGGAGAAGAGGTTCCCAAGGCAGAAAGAAATTATTCCTGAAATTGCTTCAGCTGTATTACAATGCAGGTCAGGAATGTTGAGAAGAAAAGACAAAAAACAAGAGACATGGTTATACTTCCAAGGCCTTGATGCACGTGCTAAACAGGAAATTGCAAGGGAATTGGCTAAAATAATTTTCGGTTCGTATTCAAACTTCATATCAGTTAATATACTGAGCAGTTTTTCATCATCAATAACGGAAGATTCAATTAAAAGATTTGCTCAAGAAGTGACTATTAATCCACACCGCGTATTTTTTGTGCAAGATACGGAGCATGCGGATTATTGTTCTAAAACCGGCATAAAAATGGCAATTGAAAGAGGAAGAATGAGCAATGCAAATGGTGAAGAAGTTAGTCTTTATGATGCCATTATCATATTGAGCTCTGAGAGTATCAGTTCAAGAACACGTTTTTTCTCTACAAAGCAAAAGTCTGATGAATCAATGCAAAAAAAAGGTTGTGTTTCATTGGATTTGAATATTTCTTTTGATGATCATGATAATACTGTTTGTGTTGAAGATCAGTCCATTGATCGTGATGTATGGCTTCTTGAAAATGTCGATAGATGCATAGTCTTTAATAATCAACCACTGTAGGGCACAAAAGTAAATATTTGTTTCTCAATTAACGTGTTGGTGAGAGACTCAAATATAGATCTCAATGTTCAATTCTCTTTAGGTTTCATTCTTGCAAAGAGAGACCCCAATAGATTTTCCTTTTTCAAAGTCATTTTTTACTTTTATTCGTTATTTCTTTTTGTTTTTGTTCGAGATGAACTGCACCACCGAGCACTTAAAGAAAGATCAAATTTGATTTTTTTTTTTTTTTTTCTCCCCAATACTGTCTTTGACCACACATCACATTCAGGCCAAATTCGATGAGATTTGAATGCAAGGTATATGTTTGCTTAATACCATGTCGATCCGTTATCATAAAAAATTCTAAATTGCTAATAACTGCCAAATTTATTTATTCAATTTTATTGCCTAGAGAGAAACATTTTGTTGTTATTTTTTATGAATGAAAATTTAGAAACAGATTTTTAAGAATTGTAAGAGAAAAATTTTCCATCACAGACTTGAGACTTGGTCGTTTATTTTAAAATTTTTTGAAAGTTTTTATTTTATACAGATTTTGCAAGTGTTGGGATTTTTCACCCAATATCCGATTTCTGTCGTCAATTCTCACGCACAGCAGAAATAAAAATCATGCAGAAAATTAAAGAATACATGAATTGTTCACCCAGTTTGGCCAAGCCTAATCTGGGGGGCTCAGAGGCAAAAGTTCCAAGCCTGTCACTATGCAAGAACCTCACAAGAAAGAGCAACAGTTTGTTTACAAGGTTCGGATCTCAACTTACACACAATCAGATCATCGATCCAACAAAAGGATCTCACAATACTCCACCAAATCAGAACCTGACCTAGACCAAAAATAGTATCTGAATTCACGGTTTAATATCTACTGAAACAAGGAAAAAAACTGCTCAAATACAAGACCAAACATCGGCTATTACTCGCTGAAAAATGGTCCAGTTTTCCGACCAAAATACCACCGAACCATAGACCACAAAACAGCCGAAATACTATAGTTGATACCCAATCAACACTGGTCAAAATTTCAAATTTAATACAAGAGAAAAACTCCTTGTGAAATCACCAAAAGAGACCCTTCGACAGAGAGAGAGACGAGAGGAAGAGAAAATGAAAAAATCTGCCTTCTTGAAAAAGCCGTCCACCATGTTTTAATTAAAAGGGGATCTAATTTCAACCATTGATTAAAATCAATGGTCCATGCTTTTTCCAAAGAAAAACAAATCCATGTGAAAATTAATTTGCCAATAGGAAATTGCCATGTTGCCAACAAGTTGCAAAAACATTTTGGCACCTTTAAAAACGTGTTGAAAACATTTCACAATCTTCACCTTATTTTCACAAATCCCTAGCTTTCTCTAGTTGCTACAATGCATGTGACAGTAATGATTTTTGCCCTACATCATCGCCCTTAGTACTTGCAAAAGAAATTAGCCTGTATCAATAAGTAGTAAAGATAAACATAACTTAAACTTACCTACATTTAGAATTTTGGTTCCCATATCAGATGGGTTATCATCGGTATGAATTTTTTCAAGTATAACATCACCACAAGCAATTTTTTCACGTATGACATGATACTTCACCTCAATGTGTTTAGGTCTTTCATGATAAACTGGATTTTTGCATAAAAGTAAAGCACTTTGACTATCAGTGAAAATAATAGGTGATACTTGCAAAAAATTCAACTCCCCCAAAATTCCTTTCAACCAGATACATTCTTTTACAGATTCGGTTATTGCCACATATTTAGCCTCCGTGCTGGATAATGTGACAATAGATTGATGTTGTGACTTCCATGTTATGCAATTATCACCTAATGTGAAGAAATAGGCAGTAGTAGACTTTCTTTGATCTTTATCACCAGCAAAATCGGAGTCTACATACCCCTTTAAAGTGAGCTGTTCGGATCTTCTTTCAAACACCAATTCCACATCTAATGTCCCCACAATGTATTTTAAAAGCCACTTTAACCCCGCCCAATGAGGTTTCCCCGGATTAGACATGAATCTACTTAAGAAAATTATAGCATGAGCCAAATCCGGCCTAGTAGTAATTATAGAAAACATGACTGATCCTATGGCATTAGCATATGGGATATTTTTCATTTCTTCCATTTCACTTTAAGTTTTAGGAGACTGAGATGATGATAAATTCATATGGGCTGCAAGAGGTACATTAACTTTCTTGGCTTCTTTCATGCCAAACTTGGTTACAACTTTGTTCAAATAAGAACTTTGTGTTATAGTTAAAATGTTATCTTACCTATTTCTGTTGATAGACATTCCCAAAATTTTCTTGGCATTTTCCAAGTCCTTCATATCAAATTCTGATTTTAGAAGCCCTTTAAGTTTCAAAATTTCAGATTTACTAGAGCTGGTCAATAGCATGCCATCAACATATAGAAGTAAATAAACTTCACTAACAGCCCTAGTGTTATTATAGTATAGACAGTGATCATATTCACTTCTTTTGAAACTAATCTTCAACACATATGTGTCAAACCTAATGTATCATTGCCTTGGACTTTGTTTGAGCCCATACAATGACTTTTGCAACTTGCACACATAATCTCCCTTCTCCTTCACCTCAAACCCTTGAGATTAATTCGTATAGATCTCCTCATCTAATTCACCGTGTAAAAATGCCATCTTGACATCTAATTGTTCGAGTTCCCAATTGAACTGAACAACTAGTGCAAGCATCAACCTTATGGTCTTATATTTGACAACTGGTGAGAAGATCTCATTGTAGTCAACACCCTCTTTTTGAGTAAATCCTTTGGCTACTAGCCTCGCTTTATATCTCAAAGGGTCAGATGACACAATCCTGTCCTTTAGTTTGAAAATCCATTTGCATTGAACAACTCTTTGATTTTTCGGTTTCTTTACTAATTTCCGTGTATTGTTTTCAACTAAAGATTTCATTTCTTCTTTCATTGCATCTTTCCATTTTTCAGAGTAAGAGCTATTCATAGCCTCTTCATATGATGAAGGTTCTGAATACTCTAAAGATTCACCCGAGATAAGGGCAAAGTCGATCAAATTATTTATTTCATATCTTGGATTTGGTTTGATTTGCCTCCTTTCCCTATCTCTCACCAATTGATAATCTTGAGCACTTGTTTCAATAGTGGGAACATTTGGGCTTTCAATTTCAATTTCGACTTCACACGGACCTACTTCACCTTCGTCCGTGTAAACAACATTTTCATCAGATTGTTGTACACACTCATCAATATTTTCATGTTGAGTGGGATTTAGCCTTGTTAGCTTCACCTCATTCCGTGAAGTAGTCTCATTGTTTTGCTCTTTAGAATTATCAATTTTGTTCTTTAGGCGTGGCATTTCGGATTCATTAAAAATCACATTTCTACTATTAATAATTTTAATGCCTTGAACGCCTAACACCCACAACCGGTACCCCTTAACACCTTCCGGGTACCCAAGCATCACACACTTAGTAACTCTAGGGTCCAATTTTCCTTCAACTTGATGTGCATATGCCGCACATCCAAACACCCTAATATGAGAAAGGTTTGGGGGTCTTCTCGTCCAAAGTTCCTGTGGAGTTTTAAATCCAACAAAACTACATGGAGATCGATTTATAAGATAAGCAGCTGTACATACAGCCTCCGCCCAAAAACCTTTCGCTAATCCAGAACTGATTAGCATACATCTTACTTTGTTCATTAGAGTTCTATTCATTCTTTCTGCGATCCCATTTTGTTGCGGTGTGTGTTTAACGGTTCTGTGTCTTACAATTCTTTTTTGCTTATAGAAGTTATCAAACTCAGCATTGCAAAATTCTAATCCATTGTCAGTTCTTAAAGTTTTTAACTTCTTATTAAGTTGATTTTCCACCATCTTCAACCAAGTTCGAAATTTTTGAAAAGTCTCAGATTTAGA